>NW_028327179.1:97972063-98275093 GCF_987537825.1 Furipterus horrens
CTCCTTGCAATGATACTTTTGTAAACGTATCCTCCTACACCTAGATGCCTTTTAATGTTTGTTATCATTGGTTTCTAAAGAGCCCCCATTGAAAATAAATATCGATACCTAGCTTAAGAAGATTTAGTTATTATGAAAATTTTATTATTTTATAATTTCCTTCTCTGTGATGCCAGATCACTGTGCTATTAATGTGCAAGAAACGGTTTTTAGACATGTGAAAAACATGTGTCCTCTTCATACATGATAAAAAATAACCACATGGCACAGACATCTGTAAGAGGGGAGGGAGGAGCTGGGAACTGATTGATAGAAGGTGAAAAGATTAGTCAAAGAACATACATGAGGGACTCATGGACATGGACAGAGGGGTGGGGCTTGACTATGGAAGTGGGGGGAGGGCCGGGCAGAGTGGGGGGAGGGGGAAAATTAGGACAACTGTAACAGCATAAACAATAAAACATTATTTAAAAAAAAAAACACAAATTTAAGAAATACTTTAAATTATCTTGGATTGATCTGGAAGCTTCTTTCCATTCATATGGTCAGATTGCCCACTTCTTGGTTTGCTGGCTTGGTAGAAACAGAAATTAAAAGATGTTAAGTTTTAAGCAATTCTCATGTTTCTCATTCTCTATGACTTTCCAAAACATTTTTTTTAGATGGTCTATTACAACAAAACACTGGCTTCTCGAACTGGTACTTAAAAGTAATATGTGATAAAAAAAAAAAAAATCTGATTTGCCTCCTTTTATTCTCTAGACCTTTGAGGATGAAACATACAGCTTCTAGACCCCACCTTAGGATGCAGCCATGCGTTTTCTAGCAAGACTGTGGAGTAGGTTGAGCCAGGGCTCACGTAGCCTTGTGGCAGAGGGCACCAGCGTCCTTACTGCCATGTGGTTCCAACGCTGTCCTACAGAAAAGGAACACTGGGCAGATATTATTTAACCAAGTATTCAGTCAGTCAGGCCCCCTGGCTAATACATCTAACGAGCATCCTTCCTCTGAGAGAGGTCCATGAGTTGCTTGAGAGATCACTATGATTATGTCATTTAATCATAGTTGTATAATTTCAGTAAGAAAATGCTCCCTTCCCAGCAGTGGAATATTTCTGAAACTCAGTGTTGTCAAGTGTCTAGCTTTAGAAAGCCACGTAGTCTATCAAAGTCCTTAAGATCTATGAGCACTGACTGGTGTTTAAAAGCCAAGCATTCATGGTTAAACTGCCTGGGGTGAAATCTTAGCTCAGACACATACGAACTATGTGACCCTGAGCAAGAGGATAAGTTCTCTGTGCTGCAGTTTCCTGTACATGAAACAGAAAAACAATACCAACCTCATGGGGCTGTTGTGACAATACATGAACAGTGTCATGTCACAGTGAGCACAGGGCAAATGCTAGATACAGCCATCATCAGTGCCTTTTAGTAGTCTGCCTCTCTCTGTCACATCGCATCACAGCAATGAGGGAAACAGCTAGATTCAGACGTTGTTTGCTGTCCTTACACAACATGATACAAATACATGAATTTAGACTACATGGACATCTGTGGTATTTCTAGGCTTTCTGTTTTGGCACAGACAATTATAGTTTGTTTTTTAGTATCAAGGTATCAGGTGATTGCTGTCTCAGGTATTTAATAACTAATGAAATGGAAATTTCCATTGAAAATTTGAAAATTCAGGGAAATGCTTTGTAATAAGACCTAATGCAAAAGAGGGGGTGGTACAAAGAGAGAGACATAGACAGAAATGAGCAAAACCTTCCCACGCTTTTGCAAGATTTAGTTGTTTATAGGGTTGGTCTAATTCGTTGAACTGCAGTCAAGCGCCAATGCTTCCCATAGAAGGAGCAGTGGGATGCATGTGTGTGCAGGCATGCATGTACGTTCAAGTTTTTAAAATTATACATGCCTAAACCCACTTTCCCCAGGATAATCAATTAAGAGTATTATTTTATGGTGGGATGGTCATAATGCACAAACCTGTTTTCTGTGTTTGGAAATGGCAGAAGGTGAAGAGTTCATCTACTCGATGCAATTGACTCTCAAAGCTATTATTGCCCCCAAATGAAGATGGAATCCCTTGGTGTTAAACAGACTTTGTTCAACACAAGCTCTGCAGCGAAGTGATTCATTTATAAAGAAGACCCTAATTTAAAATACTATTCCAATCATGGTTAATTTCTGTGCTATTTACTTTAATGATATTAATCACAGTGAATGTAGCGATACAGCAATAGTTATAAGAACTGTTTTTCTGAAAGTTCTACTTTGAATTCTATAATAATTATTGTGTCAAACCAATTGGAAAATAGTGCCAGGAGGTGACATATGAATGAAGAGACTATTAATGATTATTCTAATCATCCTAGGAAGAAAATCAAAACTCTTCATCAGTCAACTACCACGGTTATTAGCTGATTAGAGCACACATGTATAAAACTGGTAGGCCAATTATAATTTGCCAAACTAAGCTATTAAAACTTTCTACATTTACATTTTGTACATGATGCTTCAAAAAATAAAAAAAATAATGATAAATGTTGGCCTTTTCAAAACACTTCTTAGAGAGATTTTACTTAAAAATCCTAACATAATCAAAATTAAAGAGGCACAGCTGTACGTTGGAAAGACATTGTAATCAAAAGTTAACTGTTTACTTTTATGCTTGGCCTCTGATGACTGATGACCTTGAGCAAATCATTCTATTTTGTAGTTTCCTCAGCGGTGAGTGGTCATCCAGATGCCCCCCCTGTCTCCTGAAAATCTAATGAGATATGTGATTTATAAAGCAGCAAATTGCCATAAACTTCTTTAAGCATTTATTATCACATTTGTACTGTATTCTAAATATGTGTTTATTTCTTACTCACTGACCATGAGATCATCAAGGGTAGGAGCCCGATGCAAATTATGAAGAAAAAAGACAACTTTGGAGGGAGAGATTTTCTTTTGAGAAAAATAATTTTTTTTTTCAGGGACACTTGTTCCTTGAGATCTAAACAGTAAGCCCCCAGCGCCCTTGAGAATCTTTCATGTATCTCTCGCTACCTTATAATTATATCTGTCATTCCCCTTTTATTATCAGAAGATGTGAACAGTTCATTTGAAAGTCTAACTCGTCCTTTACATTGACTGCCATGCATGTCTGACGAAATAGAACAAATCGAACAGTAGCGCCATTATTAAAGCAATCTGGTAAGAAGCTGCAGCTGTGAGGGACACTAAAGAATATATTTGTGTTTTTTTTTTTTTTTCAGGGAATCAAAAGCATTTCACATTTTGAATTATTTTCTGGAGTCTGTTATTTGAATGTGCTACAGTTCTTCATCTGAAATACTGTACATCTGTGTGTTGTTTTTTTCCCATGTAAAAGAGAGTGAGCAGGATATCTATATAAGTTGTTGCTAAAGTATCAAGTTTTCACATGATAGGATTCCTATAGGAAGAGGAATGGTATTTTAATATAGTCTGATGAGCTGATATAAATATGGTTTTAATTTCTTAATCTCAAGGGAGATCTTTTTGCAAATAAGCTCATAGGAGATCTTACTAAATTTGGTGCGGATTCCATTTCATATAATTACAGGAAGCCTTTTCTTGACAGGTTTCCTATCTGAAAGAATTTAACGTACCATGCTCTATTTAAATAATACCAGTTTCTCAACAACTGGGTTCACATTTCAGTCCAGGGCATTTGAACTATAATTGCAGGAAATAAAATCCTTGCTGCTAGTTCTCTGGTCCACAGATAGATCAATCACTGCATCAGGAACAGAGAGAGGCGCCTCAGGATCAGTAACCAATCACATCACTTCTCTCACAGTCAGGCTGTGATTGGTCACTGAGCATCTGCTAAACAGTTCACACCAGGACAGGGCTGTGGACCTGCTGTGCTCTGGCCAGATGAGTTGGAGCTCTGAAAATACCTTGTGGCCAAGCCCACTCTGTTTACAGCATTTATAAGTCTTTTCTACACATGGTTATTAATTCAAAACCCCAGTTTCAATATTTACTTGTCTGACCTTGCCCAGGGCCCCTAGATACTCTTAGCATCAGTTTCCTCATTTTCAAAATGGAATTCATAATGCTTTCATTACAATTTCAAAACCTATTAATAATAAACTAATAATTGAATGACTAGCTCTAGATTATGGAAGTCATAATTACCAGAGATCGATAAAAATATTTTGCATCAGTGAAAACCTTCCAGGCTCTTTAATGCCCTCACTTACAAGTTTCTTGATGCTTATTAGAACTAGAATTTCTACTTAAACTCAGGAGAAGGTGATTGTCTCATTTGCCAAAAATTGTGTAATTGTAACCGACAATATTATGGAAATGAGTTAACATTTTCCTATGATATGGAAACAAGTTAATGTTTTCCTATGCTTCTATGTATAATTATCAAAAAATGAGAAATCCTTCATTACAGATGATTTTTTAAAAAAGACCTTTGTGTTTTTCTAATTTCTGAGACAGTTTATTTTGGGTGCAAAGGACAAATTGAAATTTAGTTTTTGAAGCAAATAGTCCTCCTTCTAAAACTGTGTAGAATAATTGTTTTAAGAATCTTAACAACTGCCACTTGCAACAGTTCCCAAATGAATGATTACTCACAAATTCACCGTCCTGTGATTGTGCTATAATTTTGGAAAATAACACAATGCATTCATTCCTCCCTTTAATATGTTTGGAAACCTTACTCCAAATTAATATATGATGCATATTCATATGTACATATAGAGCTTCTTAATCGCATGCAAGTGGTTATTACCCGAGCAAAGTAAATTTTTCCACATTCTTAAGATTTCCACTAGATTATCAACTTCTTTAAGAAAATACTGAGAAATACTGATAAATCTAAAAATAGTAATTTGGGTTTGTTTCTTTTTTCTGAGCAATTTGTACACTGAGAGAAACATGTCATTTTCTTTTCAACAAGAAGGTAGAAGAGGATGCTTTGTATGTTCCCAGTATGACTTTCCTGAATGTTTGAGCCGAGTCAGTAAATTGTACTCATGGTATCTACTGCCCCATCCCCCAAACCACTCAGTTACACTCATCCCGAATGTGTGTATCATGCAATGGTCAAGTTGGCATGAAGGGAAGAGTTTAATGTGTACGTTCAACCGTATTCAGAGGTGTATGTGGTGAGCAGACTTTGTTTTCAGTGACTCCTTTGAACAATGGAATGATTGTCAAATGGTAATGACTTGGGTGGGATTCAAACCAGTGAACTAGAAGTTTAAGGTCCCAAAGCCGATTCCTAATCTGCTGAGACTCTAAGGATTCACAGGGATTCTTCTAGAATCACTGGCTTCAAAGTGCCTAACACCAGTCAGAGATGACAGTATAACCAGAAACTAAGGAATGCATTTTTCGGGTTCTTGGCGTTAATGGGCACGTTAGTCTTTTCCATCTCTAGTTCCTGTCCTGTCAGCAGGCTTATCGAGTCTTCTGCGCACCCTCGTGTCTTGTAGAAATACTCCTCTGTCCCAGTTTATGTTTTCATAAGATAAACATTTACATAGCGGCCTGTCACGGTTGCAAGCACTTAAAATCATTGAGAAAATGCAGCTTCGTGTTGTATTCGAATTGACATTTTTCCTACAGAGAAACCTTCAAAACGTATGCCAGTAAAGGCCAATGTCTTAAAAGCTGGCCTCCTTTTATGCAGACTGAAAGTTGGCCTTTCAGAAGTTGCTTCTGCATCTAATCAGAGCTGGTAAATTGTACACGCTTTCACCCAGAGCCTGCAACGGGGCGCACGTGTCGCCAGCCGGGGAAATGTTTAATTGCACGTGTGATTTTAACCTATTGTCAAGCATAGGAGGCAGGAACGTGACCGTTTTGACTACGTTAAAGAAAAGACTAAAACATGTCAGAAGGAGTTTAGACTTTTGAGGGACGAACCTAAGCTCAGCTATTTAGTTGTCTGACCTTGGACAGGTCACCTTTTCACTCTAAAGATCAGTTTCCTTATTGGCATAGTGGGGGTCACATGCTTTCGTGGCAAAGTTGCAGTGGGGGTCTGAGAGAGAAGCACAAAACCATCTCCCACGGTCATGCGGCAGCTACTTAGGAAGTGATGGCCTTTGTGACTGGTAATGTGAATGGTACAAGGCTTGATGCTCCTCCTACCGCAAAACCAACGCAAATGTAATCCTTTCTTCACCCTGCAGTGAAACAGTCCCCATAGTGTCAAACTGCCATCAAACACACCATCCGCCCTGACACCGGTGTGGTCCCGCAAAGTGAAAGGTTACCCATTCGGTCCCCGGTCAGGGCACCTGCCTGGGTCGCAGTTCGGTCTCCTGGTATGGGCGCCCACGGGAGGCAACCAACCGATGTTTCTCTCTCACGTCGCTGTTTCTCTCCCTCCATTTCTCCCTCCCTTCCCCTCTCTCTAAAAATAAGTAAATAATATCTTTAAAAAACATGCACACCCAAACCCACACCATCATCTTTATTCATCTTCGTTCCTTACACTGCTCTAATATACAGTAAAAGAGCTGTGGACTTGGAATCAGGAAAGTGAGTCTTAGTTCTCATATTGTTCACTCATGTGATCTTGAGAAATCATTTTCCATCTCTGAAACTCAGATTTTTAAACTGTAAAATATTGACAATCCCTACTTCATGAAATCATTAAGAGACCTACAGAACACAAGGGAAACATTGCACTTAACATACTAGACACTGAATGTTTAATTAATGTTAACAAATTGCATCTGAGAGTGATAAATGCCCTTAGAAATGTATCCTTGGACTTGAGTATGTTTCTCTTTACAGTTTGATGTGTTTTCTTACACCAGTGCTTTGGGTTAGTTGCCTCTTTTTGCCATTGTTGCAAATTTTAAAAAGTCTTAAGCAGAATTAAATTATTTCATCACATTTCTGTAACTCCATGACTATCCTCTTTTCTCCATATGTGTTTGACTTTTTTCTGTTCTAATTTTCTCATTGTCTATAAGTCCTTTTTATGGGAGATCATTGAGTACAAATTTTTACTAACCTAACCTAGGCTCCAGCATCCTTAGAATAGGGTAAGATATCGGAGATCATAGATTTACTTCTCATTCTCCCATACCGACCTTTGACAAGTCACCTCTACTCTTTGAGCTTTAGTTTCCTTCTGCATCAGATGATGATGCTCGAGGTTACTGTTATCAATCAAATGAAATTCTGAGTAATGCAGTTCATGTTTTAACTGAAAAGAGGGTTATGATTAAGTTAAAGAATGCCAGAAGAAAATAATCGTTAGACATGGAGATTGGATATCTGCACGCTAGATTTATGGAGCTGAAAATAATATTTTGTGTTGAGGGAAACAGCAGACATTTTAAGAAGATAATCAGAATATCAGGTAAGTGATGAGGTAAAGCAAGCAAGTAATGAAAGCTCAGAGCCCCCAGAGAGCTGAGGGAGAGAGCTCCTGTTTATAAGGAACAGAGAAAAAGTTTATTCTGTGAAAGTACTTTGGATAACACATAAATGATAACGTTTTGTGAGAAATGATAAGTCTGTGTCTAGATTTTTTTTTTTTTTTGCATGTGTCTCTCCACTACTTCCAGCACCATTTGTTGAAGGGAATCTCTTTTTTTTCCATTCACTTGCCTTTGCATCTTTATCAAAGAACAATGACTATACGAAGTATGAGTCTATTTCTGGGTGCTCTCTTCTGGTCCACTGATCCATTTTTCTCTTTTTCAACAATACCACACTCTGATACCATTCTGTACAACAATCCCATAGTCTGATAAGCCTTGCACTTGAGTACTGAAGGTCCTCTGACTTTGTCTTCAGTATTGGATTGGCCATTCTGGGACTTCTGCCTTTACATATAAACTGTAGAGTTACTAGAGTCATGACTTTCCAGTTTACATGCCTGGTGGATCTAATTTCCTTTTTTGAAACACAAAACGTAACTTGGCAACAGCTAGATAAAATTTCACTTATCTGAGAGTCTGGCTTTCCTTAAGTTCAATGCTACATAAAGGCCTCACTCCTATACGTTTATAAAAATTACCTCTGACAATGAAAAAGTAGCCTCCAGATAGAAAATATATTGGGCAGGATAGTCCAAACAAGGTTGGAAGAATAAGAGATCAAAAGATAGTTCCATCTTTGTATCCTTTTGTTGCGATAGAAAAGAAGAAACCATAAAATATACTTCTGTTTATCTCAGAATCCCTTTAGTTAGCTCTGCAGGCAAATAAGCCACCATAAATACATGCTAACAAACCCAAGGCTGCTGTCCAGGGAGGGTTGCCTGTAGCATAGTGCAAAACTGAGATATAATCCATCAGGTCCTGCAAGCCAACCTATAATAAGTCTCCCAAGCTCTTCTAAGAAAAATCAGAAATCATGTGTAAATCATGTTGGCCTTAATAAAGAAATTGGAGGGCAGTACAAAACCTGTGAGCACAGGAAAATATTTATTGAGATTCCACTTAATACAATTAACCTGAATAATATGGAGTGAAGGCCCTGAAAAAAATGGTGGATCAAACCAGGACATTCTGTTTTCTAAGTGATTTTTTTCATGACTTTGTTCTTTAGAGGAAGCAATAAATAAGGCCCAAGGCTTATCTGATAGCAGTAAAGTTGGGTTTTTTTTTTGTTTTGTTTTGTTTTTAAGCTAGGCAGTTGTACAGGGCTGATTTTCAACTTCTGTGCTTCAGTAATGCTCTACCTGCTAGTAAAATATTTTTTTGAACTTGCGGTAAAGCCAATTCCCCTAGTCTTCCAGGTGCACCTTACCGTTCAGGAAGAAGCCCGGTCTGAGGGTCTCCTCAGGGCCCCTGGCCTTTCTGGAATGATGGCTAATCCGGGCAGATGCAGAGTTTCAGCCGGACCCTGTTCTCAGGCAGATCAAGCTGGGTCGGTGCCCACGCTGCAGATTCCTGGGGTGTCATTCTTCATAAATTATGCAGGAAGCTGAGTAGGATGTTTGGGTGTGATTGTAAGAAACTATTTTCTGTCATTCAAAATTACTTTAATGATTTAACTTAATTTTTAATTATTTTAATGACTTAAAGACAGGGTTTTTTTGTTTAATATTTTATAGTGAAGATTTCATAAAGAATTTGAATTCTCCAGTCACACAGATATAAGTTATACCACTAGATGTGATTGTTAAATATTGCATATATGTAGAATTGTTTCAGAAGTGAAATTGATAGTGTGATATATACACTGATATTGTACTTGTCAATATATTATGTTTTAATATGTAGGGATTTGTAGGGTTTAAAGTAAGTCATCCCTAAAATGCTCTTTCCACAAAGTTTTATAACCATGAAAGAGACAGTCTTTTATATCCAATCAGCAAGCAATGCATTGAACTTGAACTTGAGTAGACAAAGTATATGATACTTATGATCCACCTGGATCATACCTGATGATTAAAAGTAGCATTTACATTGAATTCCTTATCAAAATAAAAAGAAGTTATAAGAAGAGGGAGAATGGGGGATGAGCTTCGCTGGGGAGTGAAATAATCATTTTGAGGAAGATTTGCCTTTTATTATATATTTAATTTGGAAGATTTGCCCTGGCTGGTTTAGCTCAGTGGATTGAGCGTCGACCTGCGAGCTAAGTGTCGCTGGTTCGATCTTCCAGTCAGGGTACATCAGAGAAGGAAAACTCTGACACCAAAAAACCTCCGCTGCCTTGCGGCATACCTCTTCAGGGGAAAGGCTAAGGGAGTAAACCCCGACAGAAAATCCGGAGCCGGAGTCCCTAAGGCGGTTTGATGTTGTAGTCAACACCGGCAACTCCTGCGGCGCACCTGAAGCCAAGCTGTATTGACTGCGTCTTTCCCTTGGACCCTTCAGCTGCGAAGAGAGGGGGGGTCTGCTGCATGGGCAACAGCAGACCCTCCATATCACCCTGCCCAGGCTCTGTAGCTTCAGCTTCACTGGAGAGGACACTCCAGCGTCATCGCAAGATGTCGATTCAACACGGGAGGAGACAGATACCGTGTCACTCCCGAGTCGGACTGCACAGCCATTCTCGGCGGTGCAGATAGACTCTTAAGAAGCTACACCATCGTCTCTCGAGACGAACGGCTGCCGACGACGAATTTGGAAGATGTAGCTCTGTTGTACTTTCTCTGAAAGCATCTAAGGACAAGTCTTCTTCATCATTGTGAAAAAAAACAACAAAAATTCTAAATGATATTGAATAATTTCTCTTGAAGGTGAGTTCTCAGAAACCATTCAAGTTGGTATGCACTGAATCCTAGATCATTGTAGGTTACCACTGAAGACTGCATAAAAACAGACAAGCAAAAAGCAGGAAAAATCAATTACTATGCTTCTATTAAAAGGGTAGGGAACTGAAAAATTGTTTGGAAAGAGTTCTACTGAGAAATATTTTTACATACTCAAAATCAGAGTTTTCCAATAGAATATTCAGTGATAATGGAAAATTTTTTGTTATCTATATTGTCCAATACAATTACCATTGTATTGAATATGGGAAATAAGACGAGCGTGACTGAGGGCCTGTTTTTTAAATTTATTTAATTTTTATTTACCTTAGATTTTGGTTAACATGGAAATATGTGCCTAAGTACTTCATTAAATAATGCAGATATACATTTTTAAACTGCAATTATCTGGTAACCCATTGACCCAGAACCTCCCATTTCTGAATGACATTAATAATGACAGAATTGCTTCGTTTATGTTTTTACAGAAAATTCATTTTGTGTGGCTCCCGTTTTAATTTTCAGATGTTTGCTTTTAACAACCATTACGATGCTAAGCATCATTTATAAACAATGTTGAAAACTATGAAGTTAAGGCAAAGTTATTGCCATCCAATTAATAAATGCATTGCACAGCGTTGCTAACATGCCCCGGCAAAGCCTTGTCATTGATCTTACATGCATATTGATGGTTTTTGTTCTCATGTGATACAAATCGTCAAGGGGTATTTAAAAATAAAGGTGTTTCCCCTCGCAAAGGAAGTTATCCATCCAGTAAATTCAGAACTTATTACAATTTACAGGGGAAGAAGCAGAGTCAGCTGATGCGTCTTTGCTTGTGAGACACTCTGGACCTGCTGCACGCTACCATTTAGTCAATTAATAAGAGCTTCGGTAACACTATTATTTTTAGTTCTGTTGGCAATTCAATATTCTTAACAAAAATAAGCCATGTGGCCTCAACATGGTGAAATAGAGGTGACGATGACCATTTCTCTGGAAGGGACCCAGGAGGACTGGTCAAGCCCAATAGCTTGATCACATGACTCTTGCATTTGGTTAAGGTGTAAATCTGACTGCATAGACTATTCTGAGAGTTAGTAAATCTGTCGTCCTTACAGCCCAACAAAACAAACCCTCGTGCTCTTCCTTAGGCTCCAAACTCGTCTTTATTACTTAGTTTTGCTTTGTGTTTCTTCTTGCATTTACTTTACCTCTAAACGTGTCCCTTTTGTCTTTTATTCTTTCTCTCCCTTGTTTGTGCCAGGTCTCTCTTTGGTTTCCTTTTCTTCTCTGGTAGATTCCTCCCATCGGCGACTTCTCTCCCTTCATCCATCATCCCTTCAGATATTTTAAGTGAGAGATTTCTCTAGGGCATATGTTCCCTTCAGTTTTGTTTGTTATGTTCATCATGCTTTAAGATGATCTTGGAATAAATTGATTGATAGGAAAAGTTGCAGCTCGGAAGAGGAGGAAACATAATGTTAAATACATTTTATATCAAATACGTTTTGTACACTGTGAGGGTGGAGACAGAATGTTTTTTGCATTGACACACATGGTGAGTTTTAAAGATATCATTTCCACTTACTGTAAAAAGTGCTTAATTATGCCAATGGTCTTCAGTGTTCCACATGCATTATACATGTAGCCTTACTCCCCAGCCCTAGAAATTTTATTATATCATGTTATATTGTAGTAGTGATATATGGAGGAG
Source organism: Furipterus horrens (assembly GCF_987537825.1). Lineage (NCBI taxonomy): Eukaryota > Metazoa > Chordata > Mammalia > Chiroptera > Furipteridae > Furipterus > Furipterus horrens. The sequence continues at coordinate 97,984,005 of NW_028327179.1, forward strand.
GGGAAATACAAAAGAAGTTTTAGATAATATGATCTGGAACCAAAATTGACAAATGCCAGACACTAAAGGATCATGAAGTTAGAGGGAAGCTTAGAAATCATTTGACAGATGAAGAAGGTGGTCTGGAGAAAGACCCGGTAATTTATGAAAGGTCAGAATAGAGTCTAGTTAAGGGAAATATCCTAAGCCCATGTTGTTCTCAAACTCTTACTAATATACCTAAACTTAATCTGGATCCTACATTTGGCAAATAAGTTAGGAAACACTAGACTAAGGTAAGGCCAACTGGTATCAACCATTCCTCATATCCATATCACGTCAGGTTGACATAAAAATGATCAAGGGCAGTCAGAGAACTTTTAGTAATTGACAACTTAAAAAATCAGTCTGATTGTTAATTATAATATTAGGATGGGAATTTCCTTGAAACTTACTTAGGTATCTTTTGTTGAGTACATATATCTACAAGGTAAGCAAAACCCAAGCATATGTAATAGGCTCCAAAAATGGCGGAGAAATGTTACCAACGTCTTTTTTCCTGATAATTTTTCTTTTAGGAGATCACATCTTTCTGCCTAGTTGGTCAGATCCCTAAAACTTCTGGGCAGTAAAGCACTGACACTTTCTCCTAGAAGGGTCTCATGAGTTTCTCCAAGTGAAGAGAGGGGCCCCCTCATGCATAATTTTGATTTTTTTTATTTGGGAGGAACCCTTGACTCCTCAGACATTTCATGACTTTAAGATGCTCAAACATTTGTCGGTGGTAATGCCCCAGTAATAGTATTTGTCTAAAATGCTCTTAGGGTGTGATGCTGACCTCTGTCATAGTGTATTAACTGATGTAACAGATACGCCTGGGACAGAGCAATACTGTTGACATTCAGGGCCAGGTAACTAACTCTGTTGTGATGGCTGTCCTGTGCATTGTAAATGGTTAGCAACATCCCTGGTACCCAGAGGCCAGTAACATTCCTACCAGTTGTGACAACCAAAATTACACGCAGGCATTGCCAAATGTATCCGGAGGTGCCAACTGTCCCCAGCTGAGCTCCACGGTGGTAGTGGAATGGAGATGGAGTAACTTCTGCATTGTACCACTGTGCTTCATGTACTCTCTGGGGTGCTGGTGATGCATTCCTGACATGAGCAGAAATGCTTGCTAGCCTCATCAAGTTCGTAGATAAAACCAGGCATTAAGTAAGTAAATAATTATAATTTATAAGCCATGAGGAGTGAGTGGTATGAAGAAAAGAATGAGGTCTTTGCAACCTTCTCAGCTTGGATGGCCAAGGAAGGGCTGTTTGGGAAAGTGTTGAAATTGAAGAATGAGTAGGATTTAGCTAAATCATTAGTTGTGGAAGGTCCATTCCAGAAATCTGAAAAGGATGGAAGTCCTAGAGCCTGGGAAGAGCTTGATGCAGTAGAGAAATCATAAATGTTTAGGCGACTGGAGAAAAATAAGGAAAGGGGACAGAGATGCAAGTTGAAGTTCAGGAGAGAATCCGGGCCAACATGGTATAGATTCTTTCATGTCATGCTGATCAATTAAGAACTTATTCTAAGTAAACTGGAAAGCCCTTGAATGTGCAGATTCTGGGTGCTTGAGGTTACCATGCGTTGGATTCTACTGTCTTAATGTTCAATGGTGGAGTTATGGGTTGCCTTGCACAATACATCCGTCCATTGGAAGTTAGCCATCCTTATAAGATGGGCAATTCTTTATTTTGTACTATCTACAGGGACAGAGGGGACATTTTCATGACCTTCCCTGGTAGCCATTGGCACTTTCCCCATCATAGTCATTTCTAGAGGCCAGGACCTACAGCCGCTGGGTGTATCTGGAGGCTTTGGGCAAAGGTTTCTAAGTTACCAGAATATCTATACAAACTTCCACTTTTATTCACGGCCACCTCATAGGCCTGCCTCAACTCCTCTTCACACCCAGTGCCATCCTGGCACCTCAGCAAGGATGCCCCTCTTCAAATTTTCAATTTAAAACAAGCTTTAAAATGGTCAAGTTGTACTTTAGCTAGTTCTTGTTTCTTATTTCCTTTTAAGTTTGTTGTTAGGGTTCACATTCAGTTAGTGGAAACTCAATATAAAAGAAAATTTTAGGTGCCACGTGTTTGTATCATAATTAAAACAAAAATATGCACCCTTAATCTCTCAAGGGTTAATTCTTCAGACCCTGACACAACCTACAACTTGATTCCTCATCACCGATGGAGACACATAGCACTTTTCTTGCCATTTCTCCCAGGAGCAGGTACCACAGAGTGACATTTTTTATTATATATGCATCAGCAGCTATGAGTTATGGCACCTGGTTATATCTGTTACGTGAGTGATGGGCTTGTAATCCCAAAATAAAGCTACTGTATTCACACCTGAGGCCTGAGAAGTGACAGGTTAGTTTAGGAAAAGAACTGGGAAAAGCAAAACTCTATAAAATACCAAAGAAATAAACACAATGAACACTTAGAGTTGGTCTCCTGAAGAACGTATTACTTTGTACCTTGTTTTATAGAATTTTGATACCTGTGTTTCCCCTCAAAAGCTATGAAGTGCTAGGTTCTACTTGTGACGTTAGATATGTTCCTTGTTACACAAGGCCTCACCTGGAGGGAGTCTTCAAGGATTGCATATTGAATAAATTACTTAGTACATGTAAATGTCAACAGAATTAAGAAGGTACCACTTTTTAGTAATTTTTGGCATCATGTTTGTTTTGTTCCCTTTTTGGGAACTTTGGCTGAAGGTTAAATGCTTTAAAATAATTTTAAATGATTACTTTAATGAGTGCATATAAATGAGCCTTTTAGCCTGAAACATTAGAGTACAATTTCTAGAAATTATATTAAATTAAAATGGCAGTTTTGTACTCTCCAGTCTTTATATAGGAAAAAAAAAAAGATTCCTAAATTCAGATGCTTTAGCTGATTTATGCATGTTTGAAATATAAATTAAACTTCAGAGGTATGAAAGTTCCAAATCACAAAGGAATTAAATATGATCTTTTAAGTGATTTTGAGAGGATTATTTTTATGTCTGAATAGATAAAGCAAATCACAGCTGTAACCATCATTTACATGGGTAACAAAATTGTCATTTCATCTGTAAAGACAAATATAAGCTTGTGTCATGTGGATCAAATACTTTTTCATATTATAGAATCAGGGTGTTCGAGAGAAAAGCATAGTTTAATTCCCCCCCCCCTTTTTTTTTAAAGACAAGGAAAGTGCTTCTGTGTTCATAAGGGCTTGCTGAAAGTCCTTAACTAGCAGGTGGCAGCCAGGAGGTGCTGATGAGCTTGCATCTCAGCATGCTCACAATGTGGGATCATTTCCATGAAAGCTGATACAGGTACACAGGGAGGGCCATGGTCTCTGCTGGTGTTAATAAGGTAGAAACCAAAACTGGAGGGAAATCAGTTACAAGAGTGGTTTAAGTTTGTATTGGGATTCAGACGTTTGGGTCAACACACTTGGAGGATCTTACTCCTGGGAATGGGAGGGTCTAGGTCATGCAATCAATCTTGCCAACACATAGCTAGTGTATTGCTCAGTGGGGAAGAAAGTCATGGATGGAAGGAAGGGTCAAGGGAATCACTTGGCCACATAGCACAGAGGCTTAAACAGAAATGGCAGTTCAGAAGCACAGAGGAACTCTTGAAGTCCAATCCATGGTAATAATGCTCTAGTCTTCACCCTTGCTCTCAGCCTTTACTGATTAGGAAGAGAAATCGGGGGGGGGGGGGGCGCAGAATAAGGCAGGCTGAGGCAGGCCAGAGCTGGAAATGGGGACTCTGAGTTGGGGGTAGATCTTGAGAGAAACCCAGAACCCTGAGAGAGCCAGACAGAAAGGTAGGCTTGGAATGACCAGGCTCGGCACAGGTTCCAGGCACTTACATTGGGCAGTTTGCCTCTGAGGACAAAGTTTCAATGACAAGGTCAGTGTTTGGTAGCAGAAGGACCATGTTTTTGCAGCCAGTTGGGAGCTCAAAGCAGTTAGCCTAACAAGGCCAATAGGTGAACCACGAGTCTCCGAGAGGTGTAAGTTTGACCGAGGGCCACCGCAAAGGCAGGAAGGGACTGGCCAGAGACCAAGGCAGGACGGCTGCTGCTCATGGGGATGCAGGAGTGGGAGACTAGGAGATGAATGAGAGCGGGGGCGGGGAGAAGAGTTATGAATTTGATTCAAGTTTGGGAGCTCCTGGGTGTAGCACCAGGGACACAGATACAAAAATAATCACCAGTCAATTGTAGGGGGTAGAAGGACATGCTGTAGCAGGCATCAGAATTAACCTCAAAGGAACTGAAGGGTTGCTATTGGGAAGTGGGGGACATTGATCTTAGAAGTGGGGCAAAGAAAAGTAAAGGACAAGGGGACCTGGCAGTCTCAATATTTCTCATCCTGCCACTCCCATTGATGTCGATTTTAAATGAGGGCTGAAAGTCATCATCAGAACCCTGTCTTTCATATATACCCACAGAGGTCTTATCTGTAGGTAAAAAATCAGCCACAGTCTTTTCATGTTTGTTTGTTTGTTTTGATTTTTAGATTTTTTAAAATTTATTTAGATAGCAGAGAAGAGATAGGCAGTCTATGGCAAAGTGACTACCTTTAGGGGTCATCTCTTCCTCATCACTAAAGGGTTCTTTTATTTCTATATTATATTCTCTTCATTTATTTGGCCTCTTACATAAAACTTACACTGTACAGGTTTTGCCTCTAGCCTCATCAGGGTGATCGCTCGCTTGGAATCTGACATCCTTTGAAACCTCTCAAGACTATGTCTGAAGACTTCAGGATAAGGGGCTTGAACTCCTCATTTTGTATCCGTATATATCTACTCTTGGAATTGGGAACCATCAGCCAAGTTAAAAAATCTCCCACTGGCCAAGGACCGAGCACTGTCTGAGCGGAAGTCCAGTCTCCACCAGGCTCATTGGGTCTCACTGCCCCCCACTCCTTCACCTAACCTGGCAACCCCGCGTCACCTCACGGCTCCAGTCCTGGGGACACATAGGTGGCCAAGGCACAGTTGCCTCTCTGTGGGGGTCACTCTCCTTTTAAAAAGATTATATAGACAATCTATCATTCTATTAATCTGTGCATACAGACTAAGAAGATTGTGTGTGTGTGTGTGTGTGTGTGTACATAAAAGTACATGATGCCAAAGTACAGAGAAGGAAGATAATGATTTGGTGGTGTTTGAATTGGGTTTTAAATAATATTAATGTTTCCCTCTAAAGTTGTGAAAAGAGTGAGGTGTGAAGAGACTAAATTGATTTACACCTGGTGTTACCCTTTAAAGGACATTAATATCTGATAACCTATGTGCCTACCTATGTGACGGTTCTTTAAAAATAATGCCCCCTGACTGCTAGAATTCCGACCAGCTTTTGTTTTCTGACTTTTAAAATTTAAGATAAAATAAGTAGCCTAACATCTACAACAAAACCTGATCGAATTTGATTATAAACAACGCACTTGGTATTTTTAGAATCTATCTTTTATATTTTACTCCATTCTTTCATTTAATTCAAAGGTCTCCACTATGAACTTATAATCATACATTGTAGACAGTCTTCTTGGGATATGTCTTCTGCCTTTATTTTATTCCATTGGTTCATTTTCCTTTCTTTTAATATACACACATTCCCTTGATGTTGATTCCTTCAAGCTGGCCTGTATCCTCCCCTTCAGAGTCATTGCCAGGGGTGAACTGCCCTCTATGACCTTCCCCTTGAGATTCTCTTGCCTCTCTGAAGTACTTCATTTGGCTTTCTAAACTAAAGCTTGTAAGAAATCTCTGACTTGGAGGACCCTAAATATAACAGTAGTAATGCAAGAGTGAAAACAGTATAGGGTAGAGTATAGAAGACTCAAAGAATTAATAATAGAATGAGAGAAGGAAGCATTAAATTCACATCAGACAAAGCTTTGAACATTAAAGCAAATGGAAATGAAGGGAAGAAATCTATATGGAAACCAAACAATTACTGCTTCCTGACAGCTGCAGTTATTTATCAGGGTTCCATCATTTGCACTAAATGGTCAATCAATACCTTTGCCTCTCTCTCAGGCCATGTGCTTTGGAGCTTGCTTCCTAATGGGATGCGACTCGGTGTGTCTTTCTGTTTGTCTTTCTGCCCGTAACTACCAGCCTGGCAGGGGTGCCATAAGCCGGGCTGGCTCTGGGGCGAGTTGAGAGGATTTTCGTCCGGATCTCGGTTCTCTCCTGACCTCTCCACCTCACCTGCAATCCGTTGCTCATATTGTTGTCACTTACGTTCATTCTTTCTGCCTAAGATGCTCGAAGAGCTCATTTTTGTGTTGTCTTTCACATATGGCAGATTCTTTTCCAGTGTGATTCCAGCCTTCATTTCCAAGCTCATCTTCCCTCTTTATTCTTTCCCATTTGTTCTGCCTGTAAATAACTGAATATTTCTCATGAGAACTTTCTTAGAATTCAGGCTCTAGAGTGGGTAGATCTGGGCTGAACCTTGGCTCTGTCTGCCACTTGACTGTGTGACATTGGACAGGTGACTTAAACTCTCTAAACTTCTATCTCCTGTCCACAGAGTTAATAACCTCCCTCCCCAGGATTATTGTAAGAGTGAAATGAACTAGCGTATCTATATATCAAGAGTTAGCTTGTTCCTTGGAGGTGGGAAGACACTCAAGTAGTATTTTTGGAATGAGCGGTAAGGAATAAATAATGAACAAATTTGGCCATCCTCATTATTATTCTGTTAGGATTGCTGTTGTCTCATTCTGGATGACACTGCTCCGCCTGACTCATCTATTAAAATCCATCTCAAATACAAGGCCCCCCCGACTCACTATCATAATTATCCATTCCTTGTCTAATGTATCACGGTGCTGTGTGCATACCTCATTATAGTATTCATTATAGTGCATTTAACTATGCTGTTCATGTGCTTGCTGTAGTAGGTGGTGAGGATCACTATGGCTAGAGGCTATTTGTTCATTCTTTAGGATTCCACTGCTGGAACACAATAGGAGGAGCCTAGTAACACCATACCGTTCTCAGAATGACTAGTTTCTAATGGTGGAGTGAGATTCCAAGATGGAACCATGTCAGACTGGGACTTTTTTTGAGGCTGGTGCTCAAATTATTCCAAATCTGAACCTCAGATGGGATCTATTTCTAAGCTTAGCGTTAACAGGCCTAGTTTTCAGTATTATGTTACTTACTATTTATTTTTCTTGAGGAAATAAAAATAGCCATGGCCATAAGAACAGAGACAAGGTTGTAACTGTGTGTTAAAATGACCGATTGCTAATTACGCAGACATGGGCATTACGTAGAAGTCTCTCTCTCTAGGCTCATGTAACTAAGAAAAACCGATGGACGCTCTACAAAGGCCTCATGGCACATTACTGAATTTCAGCACAATTCCTTCAAAATCTGTGGCCCAGAGAGAATCTCTGAGGTATATGATCTTGACAAGTTTGATGTTCTGGGCTCTGGGTTTTAGCGCCGTTATGTGTGTTATCTGAGGTCAGTCACTCAATCTGTTGACTTGCCAGTTAGTTTCTTCACTGTAGAATAGGAAGTAAGAATGTTCTCCCACCTAAATTAGTATCTATAAGAAGGAAACGAGGTACAGCGAGTGTAAGTTTTTTATCATCTAACACTCCATAAAGGCCCAGGTATTGTGAAATAGAGCCAGTCTCTGGGCTTTGATGGATCTGTATAATAAGAGGGGACTGTCACTTAAAACTTCATCTATTATCCTCTGTTATTTGTCTGCTCTCTCACTCATCTGTTCAGGGGCTAATCTACCTGCACCTCTCACATTTTACAGATTCATACACAGCTTCAGCAGCAAACCATTCCCCATAGACCATACATGGGGTACATTTCCATTTATCACTGGGGACAAAAAGAAAACCACTGTACCCAAACGGATGAGCAGAAGAATGCTGCTTTTGATGACCTGCTAATGTGGTTTTTCTCAGATCCTTGCAGTTATTTTGGGGGGAAAAATGATTGGTGCAAACCAGGTTATACCATGGATCCCTTTGTATCTCAGCACGTTAGCTTAATGAAGATGAGTTCATTGCCTACCTAAAGAGCTTGGTGGAAAAAATACATGAGCCACTGCATTGCTGACATGTGAGCTCTTAGCGTGTGGATCTATGCCATATTCCTGTCTTTATCCAGCTGTGGGCTTCAACCCATGGCCCATGCATTGAGAAGATGTGAAGCTGCCCCAATGGTGCCTTAGTCACAGTGTTGGGGTTCAGGCGGGGCCAGCATACTTGTTCCAATGTGAGGGAGACAGGGTGGCTAACGTAGGTCATAGAGTGCTCTGGGCATCATTTGCCCACCCACACACCTGAGCCGGAACCAGATGGTGAACACATGCGTTTGGGGCACAGGGGTCAAATGCCTAAAGGACTATGCTTGTAACGAAACAATGGCCTGAAACTGTGGTCAAATCCCCTGCCCTGAGCTCTGTGGGGCATGTTGGCAAGAAGCTAAGTCTGAAGGAAAGGGTTTGGCTCAGGCCCTTGGCTGTTCAGCAGTGAGCCCCAGCCCTCAGCACAGCCGCAGGGTGCCCAGTGCTAGCAGGGTGACCCCGCACACATCATTGGCCCTCCTTAGCTGGACAAAAGGGACTCCCTGGCTCAGAGAAATCAGAGATCAGAACTCAAAACCCTTTAATATCATTTAGCCCTGAGAGGTTTCTGTTCAGCTATTTTAGCTTTTCAAGTTAAATTTATTGGGGTAACATTGCTTAATAGGATTATATAGGTTTCAAGTGTATGCCATTTGTGACAACATGGATGGACCTCGTTCAGCTATTTTAAATTGCCCCCAAAGTGTTTCTAAAAGGCAGTGCAACGAGGTAGTTGTGCTTCGTTATGATACAAACACCCTCCCTTCTGTTACCTTATACCAGGCTGGCAATGTGCAGTTACGTCGAGTGTTTGCCTTTTGTGTGCATCTGTGTTGACCCCAGTTGGCCAGATAATCGAGTTGATGCTTTAGGGGTCTGTCATTCTATGCACTGCCTGAGCAACTCGGGACAAGTAACTTCATGTTTGCGAGTGCCAGTTTTCTCAGCTCGGCTGCAGAGAGGGTTATCGTAATAGCAGTGGTTATTAGGATCAAAGGGGATCGATATGTGAGCATGCTTTGCAATCTTTAAGTAGGAAGAAATGTTCATTAGTGAGGAAGGACGCGGCTTGGGCTGGATGATTGCTGGATCAGACCATACCTCTATTATGCAGTGGTAGTTTTTAATAAAATGCCTTCAATAATAAGGAAAATTAAAATAAATGGGCCGCGGTTTTACCTGGAAAGACATTTAAGAAAACAGACTCCTTTCAGGAGAAGTCTGTGGCAAGAGGCAAAGCAACTGCCATGCGGATTGATTTTCTTCCCTGGATGTGGAATCTCCAACCTTGATCTCACAAGTGAACAAGCTACCTTGGTGGATTGTCTTTTTGTGGCCACATAGGTGGAAGATTCGTATGTCTGGTTAGCATGCTGCTTAGAAAGAGTTCACTTTAAATTTCCAAGGAGAGAACCATCCAAAAATTCCGAGGGCTGTACATGAACCACAAAATGTTTAGACATAAACTCATTTGAAGTCAACACGCTTTCCTTAGGCCACTTCGATTTCATTCATTGAGTGATGATAACAATGATGACCAGGATGGGAAAATGACAGGATCTAATATTAACTGAGTATGTTCTTGTGCCAGAGACTCTGCCCAGCTCTTAAGTATGGTATTTCCCGTAGTAGCCCAGTGATTCTGGAGATTCTGTAATGTTTTATCCCCATTTTACAGGTGATTACATGGAGGCTTAGTGATGTGGGTAGTAGTTAGCTCAAGGTCACAGAGATGGTGACTTCATGGCAAGGTCAAAATAAGAACGAAATACCTCTGGATAATTAAACGACTTATTTAAAAGCATTCTTTGAAGCTTATTCCACGTGTTTTATAAAGTAATGATAGTCATAAAACACATTTTAGGCATCAGCCCAAAAAAGTGCTGAATGTTAACAACTACAGTCTTAATTTGAGGTAGGTGTCTCTGACTTCCGGTGCTCTGTTAATACTCCATATGCCAGGCCGTGTTGTGTACCATCTGCATAGCTCTAAACAGTCAGTGTGTACATTGTTGACTAGACTGGATGTTTACACCATCACATGTTGTAAAAATCACAGTTATTTTGCCCCAGTTACACAAGACGGGTTGTCTCCTAACCAATGAGACACTTTGGTTGTCCCCTTTTCTCTCAATACCGTTAGACTCCTTTACCCCCAAAGAGTGGGTTCTTCAAAGAGAGGCCTGACACGAAAGGCCGCACGGCTCATTTGCGTCCTCGTCCCTTGCAAGAACTGTGTCCCTCATTTGGGTAGCTGTGCGCGTGAGTGCCGAGGACAGCGCTTAGTCTGATAAGTAGGTAAGAAGGTGACATTCCGTGGCTGGAAGCATCTCTTCCTGAATCCGCTTGCTGTTTCATTAGAATGAAGAATGCAGATGTTTTGCTTGCTGAAAGAGCAAGGGAATGATTGAAAACAACAAGTTTTACTTTTATAACTTAGGAGCAATAAATAATGCGGAGTTCCTGGCTGACACTATCTGTTACCATCCAGCTCAATAGTGTGGCGGTGTGGCTGAACACACATGCATTTCTGTCCTCTCAGTATTAGCTTTGTTGGTTGATAGTTAATCGCCTGCCAACATGAGTTCCCCTTCCTCCCACCAAGAAAGCATAAATACAGAAAAAAATAATAGCCTCTTCCCCCAAGAACTTCACTTTGGTCTCATTATTTGTGTCCTTTGACATTTATTTATTCAAGAGAGCTGCCAGTGTCCCTAATCTGCCCAACTTACCCATGCAACTCCTGTCTTCATATTTACTTCTTGAGGACGGTATGTTTTTCTTTCACAAGCATGTTCAGTTCACTAATTAAAAATGGAGTCTGCCTTTCTTCTAGAGTTTGTGTGTTCACAAGATGGTTGGCATTTACCAGCTGCTGAAGTAAACAGTGATTTCTCTCCCAAAAATTAATCACTCTACTTTTTATTAAGTCTAATCCAGGTTCTTCCCTACCCAATGCAAACGCAATAAAGTGTCCCAACGCTCTCATTCCAAAAATTCTGTCTCCTCACACTCTTTATAATAAATGCAAGTTGTGTGCATATGCTGTGGACTGCCATGCCATTGTGTGGGCCATCTCTCCTTGGTCCCTTTCTAGGTCTCCACATCTGCTGTGTTTTGAATCTTTACTCTGATGGTCACGTTTGCCGAGACCGTGGAGAAATGCCTGCCATCACTGGTTTTTAACATAAAAGAGGAAAGCTAAGCTGGAAATTTCACAAAGGCTTATGGCTGCTTATCTGAGAAAATACGATTTTGTCAAGTTCTCATCTTTGCCCTGAAACAATCTTAAATAAATGGCAAGAAATAGAAAAGAGTAGGAAATAAATGTGTCATCTCCAGTGATCAAATTCTATTTTTTCTGCCTTCATTTTTATATTGGTCTTCAAAGTTAGTGAATTTAAATTGTGGTTGAAATCCACATTTTAGTTCACAGGCAGATTTCCAGATTTTAAAACTAAAACAAAACCAAACCGCATTAGCAGTAATTTCTGCTTGTATCTATGGCCTTTGAGAACATCTGAGACTTTATTCATCGTTTTTTCATTATTTCAGAATTCTTTGATTAGTACTTTTTTCTCTCTTTACCTGCTCTTCCTAATTGAAAGGCGTATCTTCCTCATCCTTGAATTCCATTTGCAAAGACATTGAATTCTTGAAACCCCGATCTCTCGCTTTCCCTCTTTCTCTCAACCTCCTCTCTGTGTTTTTAAAGCAAGATAGCCTTTTGGTTTTTCTCTCAAAGCAAACTACTGTTTCAAGTAAAAACCAGGGACGTGAAATAAACTGAAAAAGGCCCCAAACTATCTTTGCAGCCTGGACCCCAGTGAACAGCCTCCAGGATTTCTGGCTTATGTTACATAAAAATGGGTGATGACGCAGATGTTGAAATGTCAAGTGAAATGTGTATTGTGTTCAATATATTGAGTTCTTCTCTCTCAAAAAAAAATATGATAAAAGAGAGAATGATAAGGGCTTTTCTTGCCTTTATATTTCTGGTTTCACAATTAATTATTTATAGAGAAGCGCTGAGTTTTTGTTGTCTCTTGCTTTCTATACACCTCTCTAACACTTTTTCCCAGTTATGTTAACAAGAAAGGACTGCGCCTCTCGTTGGCTGTACAGGTCTGATTTTAGGGGTCTGTGTTTCTGTTGTCTGCTCCCAAATGCTGTCAGCACAGTTGGTTCCCATGCATTGATCATCCCCTAGGATAGCACCTCCGTGCTGGCTCACTGTAGAATACTGGAGTTGCTAATGCTGCAGCTTTGGAAATTACAAAAGACCCTGGCTGTTCCCCTGGGGCAGGTAATTATCTATTATGCTTAAGGCACACAAAGAGAGCTTGTGCAGAGGAGGGCCTCCGCACCCTCTGTGTGCTGGAGCTGACCTGGATCAGTTTTAGAGGCCTACAAATGGGGACTGCATCCCCGATGTGAGCTTTCAAATACCATGCTCCCATTTTTACTAAAAAAAAAATGATCTTCTTGGGCATCTTCACATAACAAATAACTATGGTGATTACGAATGTTCAAAGGAGCCCTAAAACAAAAATGACACCTATTTTTGAGCATCTGAGTTCCCCACCGACCCTGTGGGTTGAGTAGTAATGCTCTGTTTGTAGCTTGTATGTCTTTCTTTGGTCTGGTTCTCTACGTCTGCTGCCATGGTATGTTAGTAAAATGTAGAATGTGCAGAGCGTGTGTGTGCATTCAATATAGAAAGCAAACAAAGCTCATTATTAGTGAATCATTGCTGATCAGAGTCATGTCTGGACCTGCATTCGATCAGCCTTGGCCATTTGCATCCTATGATGTATAGACTATGTTCACTGCCCTCCAGACACTTCCAGCTTGGGGTAGGTAGAGGAGTTAAGTGATGTATTGTCCTGATGTGTCCTAAACTCTATACTCGTGGTGAGGATTGCTCCCTTTAGTTAGATGAACAACCTATTCATAAATACAAAAGGTTTAGGATTTCTGTTCTTTTTCAATGCATTAATGGTGTAGGGGGTTTTATTCTGATGCTAATAGTTAAAATATGGGGATATGGATTGGACTCCTTGACCCAAGGGATTGAAATCATTTGTTAGGTTCATTGTGAAATTGACATTGTTAGGAAACAGCGGGGCTTTATGCCGAAAGTATATTACAAGTTAGTGTTTTAGGCTGAATTGCCTGCCCCTCCCCCACCCCTGCCACCCTGTTCCTCACCCCATGACTCTCTGTGGAAGACCTGCATCCTGGTACTTGGAATGGGACCTTGTTTAGAGAGAGGGTCTTTATAAATGCCGTCAAGGTAAAATGAGGTCATTACAGTGGGCCCCGATTGTATTTAACTGGTGTCCTTTTAGAAGAAGGGATGCATTGTGGCAACAGAGGGAACAGCCATGTGCAGATGGAGACAGAGACTGGAGTCACAGCCCCACATGCCAAGAAACACCTGAGGCTAGCAGAAGCTGGAAGCCATGAGAAGGAGCAGAGTAAGCACATCCCTGCCAGCACCTTGCCTTAGCAGATTTCAGACTTCTGACCTCCAGAATACATCTACATTGGTCTAAGCCAACCAGCGTGTGGTCCTTCGTTACAGTAGCCCCGAGAAGCTAATACATTTAGCAACATTTTCCTTATTACTTAAAATTATACCTGTCACAGAATAGTCACAAGCTGGATCAAAGACGTTGACCACAATTATGGCATTTAAAGCCGCAATTAGAGTCAATTAATGAGCTACGCTTGAGACACATTGTCACAAATGATTCACCTGGGGAGGACTATTCAGGTAATTTGAAGAGAACATTTTATATTTAGAGAAATTAGTTAAAATGGCCAATTCTATTTGTTCAATAACATTTATTGAATTTACTATTATATATTCTCAGTCCCTCAGGGGAAACAGGGATACAAAGATATAAATAAGACGTGACATTAAAAAATCTGCTTCTGTGGGTACCAAAGACCCGATATTTTCTTTTACAATTCTTTTATGAAATTTCAAGAGTTCTTTATTGCCTAATGTATTTCGTTCCTAAATTTCAAGTCTTACAGAGTTGGGTTGCCAGTTAAAATTGAGGAGATCCAGTTAAATTTATATTTTAAACAAACAACACACCTTTTTAAAAAAGTATAAACATGTCCTGTGCAATTTGGGGGGCATACATTCTTAAAAAAATGTTCAGTATCTGGAATTCACATTTTATCATCTGTCTTGTATTTGCATGTGCTGAATGTGGCAGCCTGTTACTTATTGCCAGTTTGCTACCTTAATGGGTCTATGATGATTTTTATAGTCATCTGTACTACCAAAGTCTTAGGGTGATTTTGGTGACTCAATGAGGTAGCAATGATGTGTGTTTGAATGGATACCGTTGAATAGTTAGGGCCCTGTAGCTATAGCATAGGATCCCCCCTCCCCCCAAGTCTATGTAATGCTCAGTCGAGCATTATCCGTGTTCTAAGTAAGGACGTAAGGGCTGATTGCATGCATACGTTAGCAGTCATCAGCAGTCCGTTTGTGAACACTGACTTTCAGGTCCTTGAGAAAAGGAGGATTTCGCTTTGTTTTGTTCTGTTCTGTTTTAATCTCTTGGGAAGATTCTAGTTGCATGTCTAGAGAAGCACGTGACTTTAGAAACATCGGAAATCCCTGCTGTTGATTCTAGACGTTTGTGTTACCAGTGTGTCCACGTGTTAGGGCTGCTATAACCAAATGCCAGATTGGGTGACTTGAAAGAGCAGAAATGTGTCCTCTCACAGGCCGGGGTCTGGAAGTCTAAACTCCAGGCGTTGGCAGGCATGGTCTCCCCTGGAGGTTTGGGGGGAGCAACTGTTCCACGTCCCTCCTGGTTTCCGGTGGCTGACTGCGATCCTGGGCCTCCCTTAGCCTGCGTCAGGGCACCTCCAATCCCTGCCTCCACCTTCGCGCAGCGTCGTCCTTGCTGTGCGTGTCGGGAGGACATCAAGCGTCTAGGATTAGGTTCCACCCTCGTCCAGCGTGACCTCATCTTTACTTGGTGACATCTGCAAAGATCCTGTTTCCAAGTAAGGTCACATTCACAAGGACTGAGTTTTCAGACTACCTTGGATCTTTCGGGGGTGCACAATTCAACCCACAACAACCCATATCCCGACTTCGGTGGTATTTGAAGAGCCGCAACAATTGTATTTTTATAGTGACAACCATGCATCTTATTATAACATTTGAGCTGTCTCGTGCAGTGTAGCCTTGGTGGAGCTGAAAAAGATTTCTCTTTAAAAGACAGCATCTCCCTCAATGTTTCCAGAGCAGGGTTTTAGAACTTACTCAGGAAACCAATATCTAGGTAGTAATGCATGAATACTATATTTGTACATTTCGTGATTGTGAATGTAATTATAAAAATAAGTTTCACAATCTAGAAGAAGAAATTTGGAAGAAAAAACGTAAAATTAGTAATAGAAACAATTTTTTTCTTTTATCTTCCTTTACCTGTGGGTACTCATTTCTGTGCTTTAAACCATGACAATATTTTTAAAGAATCATTCAGTTTTCACTTACATAAACAAGTTTTGCTAACCAATTATGCGAATTGCATTTTTAGGTAAAATATTAAGGGAGCTGAGTACTAAGATATTTTAAATTCTAATATTTTTGCAAGAAAATTTTTTTCTCATTTACAAAGAAATATAAATATGCCCAGATAAACAATTAAATAAATGTCAATAGATAAAGCATAGCTATTCCTAAAAATTATGACTTTCACAAATACTTCTAATAGGAAAATCCTGGATTGTGAGTGACTTCAAATTTGAGTTTACTCATATATAAGTGAGGATTAAATATCTAATCATAATGCTCTCAACATTTTTAAGATACTCCACCATGGTAAAGTGCCTATAACAGAAATTTTAATATAGTACATTTTCAAAATATATTATTCTCTTCCCTTTTTTATTTTTATTTTCCCCCTAATATGTATATTTATTTATTAATTATATCCATGTACTTTTGTACTAATATACAGTATATGGTATCAAACAAACAAAAATAAGTTGCTTATTAATAATTAATATAGAAGTTCAAAGAAATATGATCTCATGACATTCATAAGAAAGTGGTGAGCCTCTTCAAACCACATAATCCCAAAGCCTGAAAATTATTCCTCCCTGGAAACTGTACCCCTTTTTAATTTTTTTAATAAACCTCTCAAACATGCCAATTAATCAGAACCAGGTATATGTTACCGCTTTGCTTTTGTTTTTATCTGATGAGTTTGAAGAGGTAAGGAAGAGGCTGTTTGATATTTACACTTGCTTTCTGTTGACGTTGTAAATGCCTGAATCTGGAATTAGTCTATAATTCTCGTTGGTATAGGGAGGAAGATTTACTGTAGAAAAACATTTGGCTCTATCAACCTCCATCAGTAGTTTTCAGGTGATCAACAGAATAAATATGAGAAATAGCCGTGACACTCTTATCCAATGAAATATCACTTGCCGTACAATGTCCTTTGCATTATAAAGGACACAAAGACAGATTATGTACACCCATTTTGGCAAATTCCACGAAACAACTGACTCACTGAAGCATTGGTAGTGCTTTGAAATATAAATGCACATACTAATGGAGCTGATTTTATCGTCCTTAAAGTAGAATCAAAGTCAATAATTTACTGCCACTGAAGAGAGCACAGGAAGGATAGAGGGATGAGGTCATTTGTACACCATGTCCATGGGCCAACAGATGGTGAGGCAGTTTCTGTGTTCCTCCCGGAAGAAATTTTAGGCTCGCACACATCTGTACACGCTAAACCCAAATAATTTGGATAGCCTCATCATTTATGGACATGGTTCCTAATGCCCTGCTATTTTCACCCTCACGCTGACTAAATACAGATCTCGGGCAGGTAAAATCCCATTTTCCAGGCATTCTGTGAAAATCCATAAGGATAAGATCTGTCCCATAATATTTATGTAAGAATAGATCTGAAAATGACTTCATGAGCTCTGCTAATATATATGTGAACATCTTAAGAAAACATGCATTTGAAACAATACTTCTTTCTTTTTTTTGTACAAAGGGAACAATGTTTTTTTCTAAGTGTCTGTTGACATGCTCATGGGAGATTTATCCGGGTCACCCAGAAAGAAGGTGGCTCACTATGATGCAGGTCAGATGAAGACGAGGCAGGAATTCACAGTCACTTTGCTCACGGAGAAGGCGGGTGTTAAATGGCTAAAGAGACCATCTGCACACATTGTGCCAAATGGTGTCATGGGAGTGTTCAGGAAGCATGTGGGGGAGCTGGGTGACCCCACCTGGAAAGACAGGATGCTTTCTGGGGGGAGACGGCACCTAAATAGAGTTGTCTGAATGATTAAGATTTGGGTGCAGGGCGTGGTGTTTCCACTAAGGGAGCATCTTGAGAAAAATGTGTGGACCAGCAGTCTGAGGGAAGTGATCACGGTACAGTGGCTAGGTTTTTGGGAGAAGAACTTGTCAAAGGAGGTAGTGGAGAGGCCTTGGGAGGCTTGTGTGACTTGAAAGGGCACGTATCTCTATCAAACACCCGATGGCGAGCCTTTACTGCGTCCTGCCAACTGATATAAGCCTGTTTGGGCCTTCCCTTTTCTTGGCTTGGTTGGTTTGTATCTGTGTCTTCCCACAATCGGATGCCAGTCATGGCTGCAGTTAGTTTGTTAACAGGAAAACAAGCCTCAGTCCCGATTCTGCTCTACGTTCAAACCCTTCATCAGGAGCAGGAACAAAAATGTCACGCAATCTGTTTTGTGAGTTAAATATAATCTTCAGCTTTCTGCCCTCTGAGACACCCTAAGGAGATCGTAAACCAAAGGCTCATGTTTAGATGTGATAATATTCCAGAAGTGATACTGGGCTTCATGTCTAGTCAGAATCAGCACAGCCCCGTCCACCTCCTACCCTAGACCAACATGGCTTCTTAAGACTGGGCTATCGTTCTCAATGGGAATATATTTGCTGTGGACTGCTGGCTCTGGTTTCTTACACCCTGTTCAGGGGAGCATAGCGATTCCCCCTCAATATCCCTAGCTTCTTCCCGTATCATGAATACTTCTTATTTCACTATGAAAAATCAAGTCAATCATTCAATGTCTGGGCAAGCTCCTCAGTGCTGATTGGGGAGAAGGGCCGCTGAAACACTCAGCTTACTAGGGGGTGGGCTCCTGAGGGGTCGCTCAGCACACCAAGCATGTTCTCGGCCAGGGTTCTTCAGGTGCCCACCCACCATCTCAGGGTATAGAGTAATCAACTAACGTATGCGCACATGTCATACTGTTGAGATGAAAATACTCAAAAGCAAACCCATTGCATTAGAAGACTCCACTTCTTGAAAGCTCCTGCTGAAGGCAGAGTGGAGGGATGAATCTGAGGAGGACAGGAGGATGGACGGAGGCCAGACAGAAGGTCATTGCGACAGCACTAAGCCATTTGTATTAGAGAAGTACAAGTAGGAAGACATTTGGAGAAATACATGTTTATACTGTTAGAGCAGGCTCCAAAAATAAAAGCAAATTCTATCAATCATTAGCATAAATGCTAATTAACATGTAATATATAGACACATATGTGTGTATTAACATACGTGTGTGTGCATATATATATTTGTGTGTGTATATATCTTTTTACTGTGTGTGTGTTAGGTAGGTACATATATATGTTATACCTTTCTACCTAATAAAAAGCAGGCTACGGTTTTATTAAACTAGTAGCCTGTCTAATGAATTTAATCTGAAGGCCCATTAGGCCAATTAGGTTCTTCTCATCTCTTTATTGTTTGCATCCATTTCTCTACAAAATGTGAGAGAAATCACCTCTTAAAAACCCTTGAAGAAATGTTCACCTTGAAAATAACATACAATGTTCAGCTTGTTTTAAATCTAATCCAAGTTCTAGCATGTTTTGAAAAGTTGTGTCATTTATAAAAGGTGAGGGGCAGTAAAGATCACTTAAAAAGCCAGCAAGTTTGTAGTTAATCAGTTTTAACAGTTAGGTAATTAAAAGCTGGGTAGTTCTTCATTACCAGGAAGGAAAGACGGCTGCTTAGTACACAATTAATTGTAACTCCGCAGCATCTTGCCCTTATCAATTACATTCAAACAGCTATTAGGTTTCTGTTTTCTTTATCATCTATTGGTAGGATATGATCATTTCTCTTACAACTCTTTCCTAACTGAAACTAAAAAGCAATATTCTGAGAGTTTACTGATGAAAATAAGATATTTAATATATAAAATAAATGATTTTCACCGACTGCTTTGAACTGGTTGGTGACAAACTCCATATACAATCTATTCCTTCCCTACACTTCAATAAAGATTATTGTCTCTGTAACTAATTTTGGCATTTAATATCACATTAACTTTTATTGTCCTTTAATGGGTCCATATGTGCCTTGTTTTCCCCACTAGATTTTAAGCCCCTGTGTTTGCACATCTCTTTCTAATGCCCTGCCCCGCCCCGCAACATTATATGCATTCCATAAATATCTATAATTTAACTGAACAGAACTGAGCTTGGGACATTTTCTCTCAGCCACTTGGTTTGTTTGGGATGGCCAGCTGGGCTCGGCAGTGCCTAACTCTGCCATCTTTGCAATTCAGATGCCTGTAAGTGAATCAGTGGTGGGGGTCAGGTCAAGGACACCATGAGTAACCTCTCTTTTAGATGAATAAGTTCAAAAAGAAGCTACAAACAACACAGGCCATGATACTGCTATACAGTTATAATTATCTGCTTACATAGGACAAAGAGTGTTACAAATCATAACTCCATTGAAAAAATTTTTTTCAGATATAGTTGACTTATAACATTATGTTACTTTCAGGCACTATAACATAGTGATGAGACATTTGTATAACTTGCAAAGTGATCACCCTGAAGGGATTAAGAAGTACAGATGAGCACTTATAAAAATAGTCGTGGGGATGTAAAGTGCAGCGCAGGGAACCTAGTCAACAGTATTGTAATAGCTACAGATGGAGTCGGGTGGGTATTAATTAGGACTCCGTTTCTTGAACATGGGGCTATTTTGTGACTCCTTAAGTATCCTCGTGTGACTGTCGACCTTGGGGCAAGAACAGAGACGTCGTAGAGTCATGAATTTTCAGTACAGTGGTACTGTTTCTGCAAACCACCGTAGTTAGAAGCTTGCAGCGAGCCACCTTCCCTAGAGCCATGGAAAAGGACTGAGACCAGCTGGTCTCACTACATTAGACCTTAGGAAATGAAGCTCATTGACGTCTGGGCCCATTACGACTCTGAAAACATCCTAATCTACTGTTCACAGGGTAACAGCATGGCAGCATCTCTCTCTGCAAATATATATGTTGACCAAATATGGACTTTCCTGGTTCTTTCCTTTATCTGGCAAATACATCCTCTGTGTTTAACCTTAAGGCTTTACTCACTATCATTACAAATGGCTGAATCCACTCATTTACCCAACTCTCCTAAAATTTCACCATTTCTCTGCTGTAGTTCTCAAGTATTAACACACCCCATGAATGTTCTTTGTTACCACTCTGGGAATCCCAGGGTCTCATCTCTGTAAAGCAGTCAGACAAATGTCTTCAAAGGTAAATTGAAGGGCAGTGCCAACCTTCTTAAAACACATCCCATGTCTGGGTGCAAACTCCCTGCTACACTGAAATAGAATGAAACCCCTGGTCCTTACCAGTTTTAGGAAAACAGGATTCCATCTGCATCTGCCCTCAGGCCTCAGCATGCTCTCCTTCGTCCACGGAGCCTGGACATGCCTTGTTCCTCTTTCTAAGTCTGAGCTCACCCCCACCTTGACCACCCTGCAGTACGCCAGTGCTGGTCTGCCTTTTCTTGGGACGGCTCTTCACTGAGAAGGTCCTGCCATCACTAAAGCGTCACCTTTCATGTTACTTTACAGGGAGTCCTTCCCTGACCATCCTGTCTACAGTCGCAGCCTCCCAATTCTGGGACCCTCTTTTTCCTTTCCCTGAAAGTGCTCCTTATAACTTTCCAAAATCATCTCGTTTCTTTGCTTTGCCCCTCCCGTTCCCTCTGGCTACAAGGTAAATAAATATACTAGGAAACTGAGGCCTCATCTGTTTATCTCCAACCATGTCCTCAGGGCCAAGAATCCTGCCTGGCACCTACATACTCAACAGTTTCCCGCTAAGTGACTGATGGTTCAGTGAATAGAATTCTACTCTCCGTTCCACCAACTTAGTCCTGTGAAGTTTCCCATTAGCTCATCTTCCCTTGAGACTCCTTGTCATTTCGTGCCCCTCCCTGCGTCTAACAGCTGCCTTCCACACCTCAGTTTTAGATGACTGCCCCATTGACAAATAATCATTTTTAAAATTGTCCTGGAATGCAGTATGAGCTTATTTTGAAAGGAGTTTTCCACCCACAAAAGCCAAGCTGGGACTGGGCTAATATGGTCAGAGCCTAGTGTTTACTGTGACCATAAACCGATGACATTTTCCAGCTTGACGTGACTTCACAGATCATCTAGGACCAACTTTTATTTTTCCCCTGAGGAAACTGGAGGTCGAGCAGGTTAAATGATTTAACAGAGGGCAGAGCACCACTGACTAGCAGCCGCGGCTAAAACCAAGGCTTCGAGGCCTTGCTGTGCCCGGATTACACAAGAGCCCTCCTGGTATCTAAGCATTTAATGTCTCACAGGGCAGCTGGGTGACAGGTCAGAAGCACCAGAGTTGTCACACTGCTGAACAGGTCACAGGGAACCAAAAAGTGACACCAATATGTACCCACTGCCTTCATTCCCGTTAGAGTTTTAATTCAGTGTTTAAGGAACATTTAGAGAACAGAGCCCAAGAGGCGTGGCTTCAAAGATAGAAGCAATACAGAGAAAGTCAGTCAAGAAAACATCCCTCAATTCAGTGGATGATCTGCAGGCTTTTGCTGTAACTCACAATGTCAGATTGGTAGCCTGGAAATTATTGCCTTCAGTTGAGGAATGACAGAACATCTGAAAAGGAGAATTTGCAAGGAACTTTGTTAACCTAAACAGCATAGAAGGAGGTGGCTTAGCAAAGCGCACAGCTGTTCTGTGTGCTTGGGTATTTGATTTCTTTAACATTTTTGCAGTTACTGTTCTGTTCATCCTCAAAACCCAGCTTCCTGCATAGGGCCTGGAACCCAGAAAGCGTTAAATGAGTTGTTGAATAAATATATCTGTGTATATTTCTTAGTATTTACTTTTCATGGTTACTAGACATTTGGTAATAATCATAATTTTATTTAAAAAAATTTGTTTAGCTATAACTGAACATCCACATATATTAGAGAATGGTATGAAATTGAGTGCTGTCTACTTAGAATTTCATACTTATTCCCCGGGAGCGCCTATCATCCATACATTAGTGAAGTAACCTGTAGACTCACTTAGTACAGAGACCAGAATCATCAAGTCAATCTTGTTTTTCCCTATGAATATTTAATGCCCGCATGTGAACTTAATGGAGACATTTCAATAGAGTTTGATAGTAGTAGCCTCAAATTCATTTTCATAGACCTCACACAATTGAAATTTCACGATTTGTATCCCGCAAAGCAAGTATCATTTTTATTTAGCGTTGAGAATGCAGAAGCTCTTTATACGAAAACACTCATTGCACATATTCTCAAACTGGTTTCCCTTCATTCATCATGACGTCATTTCCAACGAGAAATGAGCTCACCCTGCTATTCCAGGCAAACTCAGAATTTGTCTTGGGCTCCTTGCTGCTACCCATAGCGTCAGTGAAGAAGGCATTTTATGCCGGCTACCTGGCCTGGTATCAGTTTTTTTTTTTTCTATCATCAAAATCATCTTTTATTTTAATTTTTGTTGTGATTAGGTGACGTTCTATGGGTTTTACCCACGTTGTTCTTCAGATGAGATGCTTTCAAACTCCCTTTAAAATTGATTTGCCCATCACATTTTTAAAAATTAAGGTATATAGAAGAGAAACTGCATTTTAAAAACATTGTATTTTTAACCTACAACCCACTAATAATCACAGGCTATTAATGGAAAGGATACTAATTGGCTCAGGTACAGAGAGCAGATTGAGAGCTGTTGGGGGGGGGGGCTGGATGAAATAAGGTGAAGGGATCAGCCAAAGGACATACATGCATGACCCATGGGCACAGACAACGGTGTGGTGACAGCCAGAGGGAAAGGGAGGTAAGGGGAGGTGGAGGTGGGCAAAAGGGACCAAAGGAGACTTTTCTTAGGGTGATGGGTGCACAATGCAGTTTGCAGATGGGGTTTTGTTGAGTTGTGCACTTGGGACCTGTATGGTTTTGTGAAGCAACGTCACCCCAAAAATGCAATTAAAAAAATAAAGAACACGAATTTTATTGTGGTGAAAAGAGTCTCTGGTGGGATGTGTAGCCTAATTTTTCTAATAGCTACTCTCTCAAAAGCCCATGCTAAGTCATGTACACATTGACTGGCGTGGCTCAGTGGGGTGGGCACTGGCCTGCAAACCAAAAGGTCACCAGATGGATTCCCAGTCAGGGCACACGCCTGGGTTGCGGGCCAGGTCCCCAGTTGCGGGTGCGTGAGAGGCAACTGATAGATATTTCTCTCCCATCTTTTATCCCTCCCTTCCCCTCACCCTAAAATTAAATAAACTCTTTGAAGAAATAGTCATTTACTCAGTTTTGTCAAACATTCAGGAATCCAGACCCTCAGCAATTTGAATTTGTGTGAACTGAAAACGAAGCCAAAGTGAAGTTTACTTATTGCCAAGAGTGTTAGTACTTAGGACACCACTCATAAAGTGGGATATTTGTAGAGAAAGCATAGTTCTTTTCAATAGCCTGTCTCTGTGTTTATGGCTTTTATTTGATTTGTTATTCCTGTTATGTTATTATTACATTCAGCAATCCACAACACAAAAATAAATTTATACATTATGGTTTTAAATTTAAAAAATTGAACTATATTTTAAAAATCTAACCTTAGATTTTGAAATAATTCTGATCCACCTGTAAGTCCAATCTGTTGGAACTAGTGAGATTTTATATGAAAGACAATTACCATATCATTTCCTTCACGTGTGGAATCAAAAGAACAAACTGAACTAACAGCAAAATGGAGACAGACTCACAAATAGAGAGCAGGCAGACAGCTCTGGGTGGGGAGCTGGGCGATGGAGGGATTGAACCAAAAAAAAAAAAAAAAAGGAGAGAGAGAGAATTTATGAACGTGGACAATAGTGTGGTGACTGCAGGGAGAGAGGATGGATGGAGATAGAAGAAGATACAGGATGGAGAAATGGTGATGGAAAATGAAATAAAGTAAAATAAAAATAAAGATTAAGAAAAAATTACTTGGTTTTACTCCTCTTCCTGAAAGTGTTTATACTGGCATTAAGAAAGTCGCAGCGCACTCATGAGCAAGACTGGGCGGCTGAAACATGCAGTGATATAGGAAGAGCCTGGCCTGAGAAAGAGAGAGCTAAGTGAGGAAGAGGAAGAGAAAAGAAGGAAGGAGCCAGGCAAGACCTGAGAAGTGACCATGAAATGCTGAGGACGAGGGTGGAAATGGGGACGAGTGGAGTCCCGGGAAGAAGCTTCTATCCCGACATCTGCGTCTTAGTCACAGCCATGGTGTGAGTTTCCACGGTTCCTTTCCATTTCTGCATGTGCAAGGATTTTATTTTTATTGATGTATAATTGATGTACAATATCCTATTAGCTTCAAGCGTGTCTCATAGTGATTTGATATTTATGTACATCACAAAATGATCCACACAGGATGTCTGGGTGCCATCTGTCACCATACAAAGTTAGTAGGGCATTACTGATTGTATTCCCTAAGCTGTGCATTAAAGTCCCACGACTGATTTATTTTATAAGAGAAAGTGTGTACCCTTACATTCCTTTCACCTAGTTTGTTCCCCCTCAACCCCTCCTAGGCTGGCGGCACCAGTCCACACCTTGTACCTGTGAGTCTGTCCCTGTCGATTTGGCAATGAATCCAGTAATAACAATAATCATAACAGCAACAAAGATAATAGTGAAAATTTAGCGTTTACTGTAGATCAAGCCCTGGTCTGACCTGGCACTTTATTAATGGCTTCACACGGCCTGTATGTAATGTAAATGCTAAAACCCCAGTGATTCAAAACCTGGAAGATACTTGCCATATATTGGCTATATAATTTGAAAACTATGGAAGGCTGGTCAAAAGAAGGGAAAGTTACTCTGTACCCTCAGAGAATATATTAAAATAAAAATATAGAACGTTAAAATAATTTTTAAAAACATTAGGATATTCACCTAAAGAGAGGAATAGCTGTAGGAGAAGAGATGTGGAGTCTTGAATTTAGTGATAATATATAATAATAAAAATAACAAGAGAAAAGGTTAAACCACATCTAGAGATTTAAGTGTTCAACAACCCAGTTGAAAAATCTGTAAGTAGGAATGAATTTGTGAGCACAGTAATGACCTTCTGTGAGGCTATAGAGCTGACTGATTATAACTGTTACATAAAAGTTAGGTGATATAAATTCTTTATATATTCTGCATATTAACCCCTCATCAGAGCTCTTGTTAGCAAATGTCTTCTACCATTCAGTTGATTGCCTTTTTGTTTTGTTGGTGGTTTCTTTTGCTGAACAGAAGCTTTTTAGTTTGATATAGTCCCATTCACTTATCTTTGCCTTTACTTCTTACTATCCAAGACATATAAAGAACTCATGCAGCTCAGCCCCAGATGAACAAACAATCCCATTTAGAGATGGGCACATGACCTGAACAGACATGTCTCCCAAGAAGACACAGATAGATGAAAAGATGCTTCGCTTCACTCACTATTAAGGAAATGCAAATGAAAACCACGTGAGATGCCCCCTCACACCTGCTAGAATGGCCATTATCAACAAGACAAGTACTAACATGTTGGAGAGCTTGGAGAGAAAAAGGAACCCTCATTCACTGCAGATGGGGCTGTAAACTGGTACAGCCACTAGGGAAAACAGTATGGAGCATCCTCAAAAAATTAAGATTTACCACATGACCTAGCAACCCCTCTTATACGTATCTACCTGAAAAATTTGAAAACATTTTTTGGTAATGAGATAGTCACCCTTATGTTCGTTCCATTATTATTCACAGTGGGCAAGGTATGGAAACAACCAAAGGGTCCTTCAGTAGATGAGTGGATGCAGAAGACTTGGTACATATTTACAGTAAAATACTACTCAGCCATGCCCTGGCTGGTTTGGCTCAGTGGATTGAGCGTCGGCCTGCGAGCTAAGTGTCGCTGGTTCGATCTTCCAGTCAGGGCACATCAGAGAAGGAAAACTCTGATTCCAAAAAACCTCCGCTGCCTTGCGGCATACCTCTTCAGGGGAAAGGCTAAGGGAGTAAACCCCGACAGAAAATCCGGAGCCGGAGTCCCTAAGGCGGTTTGACGTTGTAGTCAACACCGGCAACTCCTGCGGCGCACCTGAAGCCAAGCTGTATTGAGTCCGTCTTTCCCTTGGACCCTTCAGCTGCGAAGAAGGGGCGGGGGGGGGTCTGCTGCATGGGCAACAGCAGACCCTCCATATCACCCTGCCCAGGCTCTGTAGCTTCAGCTCCACTGGAGAGGACACTCCAGCGTCATCGCAAGATGTCGATTCAACACGGGAGGAGACAGATACCGTGTCACTCCCGAGTCGGACTGCACAGCCATTCTCGGCGGTGCAGATGGACTCTTAAGAAGCTACACCATCGTCTCTTGAGACGGACGGCTGCCGACGACGACTACTCAGCCATAAGGAAAGATGAAACACTGCCATTTGCAACAACATGGATAGACCTCGAGACTGTCATGCTAAGTGAATAAGACAGAAAAAGCTAAGAACCGTGTGATCTCACCATACGTGGGACATAAAACTGAAACTCATAGACACAGACAGCAGTATGGTGGTCACCAGAGGGGAGAGGGGTGGCAGGGGAATAAAGGCTAAAGGAGGTCAAATAGATGGTGAGGGAAAATGACTTGACCTTGGGTGATTGGCGCACAATGCAATATACAAATGATGTACACTTGAGACCTATATAATGTTATTAGCTAATGTCACCCCAGTAAGTTTAATTTAAAATTTAGAGGATATAGATGCTGCCTAAGTCAAGCAAATAGGTTGACTCGTGGCCTGATATAGAAGGAAGAATTCTGGACCAAGTGTTTAGGACCGTACAGGGCAAGATTAGTCATATCAACTACTCAGTAATTGTTAAGTATCAATGATGCTGCTTGTATGTGAATAAATGAGTTTCAGGTGAACTCCCTAAATCTGCAACAGCCTTTTCAGGAGGTTCTAGAATATGCATGGCATCCTTTCCTCAAGGAATCTCAATGGGTTTTCTAAATTAAAAGTGCCTGTCTAAACTAAGTCACCCCAGCCCTTAATTTGGTGCATTGTGATTATCTTCCGTCTCCTGAATTTTCACAAAAATCTATTTTTATTTTCTGAAGGAGTAGACGGTGCATATAGTAAATGCAGCTCAGTGGACCGAGAAAGAAACCCAGATGTTGAACCATGAAATCTAAATTTGAAACAGTCTTTTGGAGGTATGCCGAAATGTTTCCAAAATATCATGAAGATTAAAACAAATTGCTGTTGAAATGACCTTCCCTGTCAGCAGTATCACCAATCTATGATTTATCCGGAACGCTTTCTTTCTCTTTAATCCTTTTTAACTTTACCTCTAATGGATACAAATAGATTCCTGAAAGGTCATTTTTACAAGAAAAACAAATCAAAACTCTCAAAAATTAACTGGAAAACTTAGTTTGAAACACATATGTACTTAAATATGTGGTAATACCCCATGTTATTCTTACTAGCACTTCTCATCCGTTTTTACAGATATGTTTAGCCTATATATCTGTTAAATACTAGGTATGACTAGGAACCAGGGAACATAATAATCTACTTCATTAATATTTAATTGCATGAAACTAATAGAAAAAAGCATAATGGCTCTTTTCGACTTGAGGCACAAGACTACATCACTTTGCCAAGGACGAACCAGCCTCCAGGGTCCGCACTCTTAACCTTGTTTTACACAAACTGTCCACGTCACTTCGATAAACATGCTCTTCACCTTGTGGAGGAAAATTGGAAGAAACTGTGTCTTAGCTGGCAGCCATGATTCTGAAATCCCATAATCATCACTTCAGCGCCCACTTGGTGAAAACATGTTCGTTGATTCCAGTCAAAGGGAACAAAATGGATAAAATGAGACCCCAGTGAAAGGGGCTCCTAAGTTACTTTATGTTTCCTTCAGAAAAATGCGTCAATTAGTTTTGCACAGATCATGAGGCATTTGGGGTTGATGTCTAGCAAGTAAATTAAAAATCATTTAAAAATAAGGGGAAGGCTACTTATTTATTTATTTAGAGAAAGGGAGAGAGGAAGAGAGGGAGAGGAACATCACTGTGTGGTTGCCTCTCAAGCGATCCCAACTAAGGACTGGATGTGCAACCTAGTCATGTGCCCTGACTGGGAATCCAACCAGCGACACTTGGCTCACAGGCTGACGCTCAATCCACTGAGCCACAGCAGCCAGGGCAGGGGAAGGCTACTTTAGATGCCTCATGTAAGCAGAAGCACTCCGTATTTGCTCCTCCGTGACTGGCGTATTTCACTTGGCATACTGGCCTCACGGTTCATCCACGTGCGTGCTGCAGGATATTCTCCTTTTTAATGCGGAATGATATCCCATCAGAGACGTGGTGTTCTCTTTAAATCCATTCACCCATCGGTGGACATTTATGCTGTTCCTACATCTCAGTTATTGTCATTGGTGCCTGAGTGAACACGTGAGTGCTTATAACTCCGAGATTTTTAATTGTTTTGGATGAAAATTCAGTTGCGCCCGATGAACGGGCCCTGGAGACCTGTATGACATTATGCACGTAGAAACCTGCACACTTCAAGTTTCAGTCAGAGGGTAGCTCTCATGCTATCAACTCAAATAAATACATGGAAGGCAACACACACAGGGTTGCTGGGAAACTTGGGGGAAATGTCAGGATTTTGAGGAGAGAATCAGGGCCAAGTTCAGAGAAGTAGAAAGAGGTCAAAGGCCGAGGGGAAGACTCAGTCCCGTGTTTTCATTCTCTGTTTTCGAGAGGACGCTGAGGCATGGCCTTGCCAGGGCCTGAGGGCTTAGTAGTTACTGGTCCGAAATGCTTCGCCTAAACGTTTGAAACCAGCGACAGTAGGAAGGGACAACTATTGCTGTCCCCATGCCTTTCATGAGGAAAGCGAGGGGAGCAGATGTTAAGTCACTTGACCCATTGACAGAAGTCCCTCTCTATATCGCGGTTCACTTATCACAGCCTCCCTGTATTGCGGGGTTTTTAAAAATAGTATAATTAGTTATTGCAGAATTTTCACTGTACTGCGGGATGTTGCGGTCCTGTATACGTATGTTGTTAAAGTGACGTAGGTTTAAGAGTGTAGAATACATGTAAGGTTCCTGCTTCACGGGGGGGTCTGGAACGTAATACCCACGGTAAGTGAGGGATCACTGTACTTGCTGCTAAGAAAGATGGAGCCAGTGCACCGAGCCAGGCAGGCTGACCCAGGCGTCTCCTTGTGTGTCACTGCGTGGCGTCGCCTCCCGGGAAACAGGGGAGTTACAAGCATGACGGGGATGTACAGAATGAGGCATCGTAGGCTTCATGGTCAGAAAAGACATCAAGTAATTTCTCTGAAAAAATAAAGCATTATGGATGATAGTAGCATAAATTCTTCAGAAACTGGAACATATGAGTAAAAGCACAGAAGAATAAAAAGGCTAATAACATTATAGACTTTTCAAAAAAAATTTAGATTGATGATAACATCTTAGGAAATCTGTATTTAAAATATATGTATATATATTTTTAACTTTTAAAATATATATATTTTTAACTTTTCTTCCATGTTAAAGAGAACCAGTAGAGGGAGCTTTTCACCATGAGTTTTTATTCCATTAGGAAATGAATCAGAGTGTGATGGAAAGTAGAGCAACCCTAGATGTGATATTTATTTGAAATTAGAAACACTCCAAAAAAAAAGTTAAGATTTTTGATTCTGGAAAGCTACTTTAGAAATCCCTCACAAGTCATTTCTGACCGCTCTTATGTGTTCATTGGTGTGCAGCCTCTGATGAGCTACAGGAGAATTACAAACACGGGCACCTAGACATGATGGGCTTACGTCTCACCTGAGAAGAATTCTTGGTGTATGAGAAACACTTAGTGGGTTGATGTATTCTTTTAATCCTCACCCGAGGACATGCTTAGAGGTGAAGGGACAGAGAGCGAGAGGGAGAGAAACATCAGTTGTCTCTCGCATGTGCCCAATGGGGACTGAACCCGCAACCCAGGCATGTGCCCTGACTGGGCATCAAACCGGTGACCTTTCAGTCTATGGGACAGCGCTCCAACCAACTGAGCCACATCGGCCAGGGAAGGATTGATACATTTTAATAGATAATAGAATATTATCAATAAATGTGACAATACGCAGATGAGAGTTAGAAAGACCAGAGCCCAAAGAGTATTAGCTGATCCTCACAGGACAAGGGAAATCGATCCATGGTGAGGAACTTGGAGGCTGTTTCCAGTGGAGGAAATACTGTGAGCAAAATCTCTGACGTTGGCATGAGCACGGAGGAATGACAACCACACAGGACTAACCAAGTACAAGGTTCACCTGGGAGACACAGGAAACAAACTTGAAAGTCGTGTCTGACTGTGAGTGCTGCCCAGGAGTAGAAAGTGATCAGCAGGTTGTAGGAAACAAGAGTACACTCTAAAGCAGGGCAGCGACAGAACTGGGGAGGACACACGTGTGTGACGGATGGCGTCAGAGGGTAGTTAGGAAGTTGAGGATGTCAGAGGGAAGAAACCCAACAAGAGGCCACGGCAGTATCCAGGCATGAAGTGGTTAATTCGGCAAGATGTGTTGCCCTGGTTTGCAAACCATACAATGACCTTCCTGACTGAACAGCTTGTAGTGATAATGATACCAAGACTAGTTCAATGCTTTCACTCTCTTGCTCCTCCTTTTAGACTGCACTGAAAAAAAAAAAAAATTATGTAGCTCTAGCAGTGCTCCAGTGAGCCAGTTTGTGGGGTTTTTGTCCATCTGTCTTCACTTCCATGGTGGACTGACTGACTGCTTAGTTTGCAGTCTTTGGTCCCTCTTATTTTATTTCTTTCTCCATAACATAAATAAATAATCTTTATTTCTCTGAAGCAGCAGCCAGATACAACGAGGGTAGATGTCTGCCCTTAGTCCCCTCACGCTTTAATAGTCTTTAAGACTTTTCCACAGTCCACTCCAGCTCGCCGGCCTCCAGCATATTCACGGTTCATCTTCCTGACCCAGGGAGGAACAGAGATTCATCCCATCCTAAGGACCACAGAGATAACATTGGGAAATGGGAAGGGTTCAAAGATAATTCGGAGTCCTCAATGCCAAATCTAAGGGTAGTGAGAACCGTCGTCAGATTTTAAGTAGAACTGATGCTGTTAAGTAAGCACTTCAGGAATATTCCCGTGGGGTTGCCTGTGGGAGATATCCGGCAGAGGGAGACTTCACAGTAGAGAGAGAAGCCAAGAGGGCGCAAGTGTGGCCATATAAGTGTGAACGGATTTCAGTGGGATGGAGAAGAGTTCTATTGATGAAGAGAGAACAGTAGAAATCAGTGATTTACTAGATGTGAAAAGTGGAGGGAAGGTCACCAAAGGTGAGTGATGCATACAATGCCCGTGGCTGATGCCATAATGAAGACATTCAGGAAAAGAACTGGCCATGAGCTGAGCATTCTGAGGTGGTTTTAGGCACATTGACAGTCAGTATCACCTTCTTAACATCTTCATATGGCGCTGGACTAGATCCCATGGAGGGGACTAACATTCTGAAGGCTGACCAGCTGTCATCGTTTTTAAAAATACAGACGTCATCAGAAATTAAGTAATATTTATATTTTTCAGGAACACATGTGGCTCAAAATGGTGAACCTTGTGTTCTTTCAACACCTGCACTGAAACCCGTTAGGTATTCACTGTTTTTTGTTGTTTTTTTCTTCTTCCTTGTAATCTGAAATCCAGAATTAACTTTGGGAAATCAGTCAATATGCTATCAACTCTGACATAGATAGTAGAATTGATTAGTAATAAACACTGCTTGTGAATTAGAATTAAAATGCCCCCTTTCTTCTTATCATGGGGAACACATATCAGAAGAGTTCAGAGGAGATACAGGTAGGCATTATATCACAGGGGCCTTGACAGATGGCTTATTTGTCTCCTTTAAAACCAAACCACCATGAATCTAATTAGCAGGTGCCTTTTTTCCTGAACTTGACACCATGGCCTTATTTGTCATCCCCAGAAATTATTTATAAATACATATTAATGTACCCTGACAATTAGACAAAGTTATACACATATATTTTTGTATTTAACTAAAAAAAAAAAAATGTCATTCATTCTAGAAGCGCCATTAAAATCCACAATTTTCTCTGCACTCCTGCCTAGGCAGTGACATTTTATTTTAACATATGTCTCAGGGATTTGGTTGAAAAGCATAAGCATGCATGGCACAAGCCTCTGGCTAAAAATACGTGAAAAAGACGGTAATGACAGTACATGTCCTTCAATTAGCAGCGCTAATGAATGGTCCCCGTAAGGTAGAGCGGATGTTGTGGAGGATCAGGGAGCAGCAGCCCCAATAAAGGCAAACACAGTCTGGGAAACATCCCTTAGCCGTTAACTTGTGGGATTACTTGTGCATATAGTTGGCTTCAATTTGCAAGAATTCAAAAAAAAAAATCATCTTTACGTTAGTAATTAGTCGTTCCATTGTAGTTAGTGGTCTTCAAACTGTATTTAATTTTAAATACCGTTTTAACAAGATTCTTGACAACCTGGTTCAATGTCAAATTATTAAATTTAAATGATACATATATAATTTTGTCAAGGAAGTAAACCTCATTTAAAGGGATCCTTTCAAGGATTTCCATGGCCACGCTGATTCTTCTCTCATTATTTAAAATTCTTTTTCTATTTGATCAGCCAGTGTTGAGCAAGTAGTTACTATGTACTTAGCGTGTCCTGGGGGTTGGGGTTTATGGTGCCAACATTTCAAGGAGCACATTGCTTTTGTCAGTTTACCTGCCTCGTCTGAAAGGAGAGTTGTTGGGACCAAACTCTTCCGGTGCCAGGACCTTCCCGGTGTGATTGGTGTCATTTATCAAGACTTCTGGTGTTGGGACTCCACTCCTTCTTACACTAACCCGGTAGGAGGCTTGGTTCTTTTCAAAGTATCAATGGTGCTAACCATGTTTCCCAGGAACACAGTTATGTGACTGAATACAATGCAACAGGCTTAGGTACAGAGGACAGACTGATGGCTGTCGGAGGGGAGGGGGGTTGGGGGACTCGGTGAAAGGTGAAGGGGTTAAGCCAAACAAAACCAAAAAACTCATAGACACAGAGAACAGTATTGTAATTGCCAGAGGAAAATGGGGGGAGGAGGAGGAAGAAGAGGGGAAAGGGGGGATAAATGGTGACGGAAGGAGACCTGACTTGGGGTGGTGAACACACAATATGACATACAGGTGATGCGCTATAGAATTGTACACCTGAAATCTATGTCATTTCATGAACCATGGGCACCCCAGTGAATTCAATAAAATTTTAAAATATTCTCCCTAAGAACATACAGCTTAAGTTAAGTCTTATTAGTCTCACTTGACCTTTGGAATTGAGGGCCGGGAACAAGGGGAAGAATGTGTCCTCTGTAGATATAATACTTGCAGTGTGAAGCTAACAAGATGGACATGTTTGTTTCTTTTTTAAATAATCAAGTTGTGAGTCTGCAACTTCCTATTCTGGTCCCTTTTCTACTAGAACACATTTGGAATTTCAAGGTTGCTTGCTTTGGGGCATTGTAAGTCAGAGTAACTGAGAATAATTATTTGGAGAGCACAGAATATTTACCCTGGCCGGTGTAGCTCCGTTGGTTGAAGCGTCCTCCTGTAACCAAAGGCTTTTGAGTTGGTTTCCCATAAGGGCACATCCCTAGGTTGTGGGCTAAATCCCCAGTTTGGGCAGGTATGATTCCTGGCCCAGGCACGTTCATGAAGCAGCCAATCAATGCTTCTTTCTCACATAGATGTTTCTCTCTGTCTCTCTCTCTCCGAAAGCAATGAAAAAGTGTCCTTGGTGAGGATTTAAAAATAATGAAGAGCACAGAATATTAACAGAATCATTCTATCATGTTCTTAGAAAAGAAATATTAAGTTGTATACCCAATAACCGTATTGAGGATTAAATGATTCCAGAATTCCCACTTTATTTAGAAACATGTTCAGTGTTCAGTACCCAGAGTTAATTCTTACTTGTGTCAGGCCTGATTCTGGGAGCTTTAAACTTATCTCATTCTGTCCTCCCCATAACTCTCTAAGGCTGGTTTTATATTTTTGAGAAGATAAAAACTGAGGTAATGGAGAGTTAAGTGACCTGCTCAGGGCCACACGTCAGTAAATGATTGAACCAAGGTTCCAACAAAGGTTGTACAAGATGGACACTTAACCTTAAGTCTATTGAGAGCAGCCTTTGCCATTGGTGAATAAGGTTTCCCATCACGGAAGAAGAGAAACCAGAGCTTATATGCTCTGTGTGTTCTGCTGGCCACCAAATAGCAGAGGATGACTGGATCTTACAAGAAACTCATTAATCAAACAGATGTGGTTTCAATAATTATGAAATCTCTTCATTAAGTATGGGCAGTAAGTCATTACAGTATCTTCTCCAGCCTTTTGGCTATGATCAAGTGTAGAATATCTTCTCATTAAGATAATGGGGTTCAATAAAAGAGCGTTCCATCATTCTCCGTAAGGGAGCGGAGTGGAACTTTTGTTAACGATAATCATTTCGTGATTCATTTTATCTTTTCCAGGTCTTGTTAATTCATTATTGTACAAGGTTAATTCTTCATGCATTTAGGTTTTGATCTTGACAAAATGCATTGATGATGAAAGTTAACTTTGTAAAAGAATTTAGAGTTTAACTTAATGTTGGGAACATAATAGAAATAAGAAAAGTATTTTGTTTCAGTTTGCTAGCCTAGAGAACTATTAATTTAAACATGGTTTATATAGTTTGAATTAAGTTGTTAAGGAAATTTTTGAGGTACATTATTTTTCCAATGACTTTAATGACAAATAAGATCTGGAGAAAATTAGAACTATCTGAATTATAGATATATGCAGCAATAATATAATCTAGTACTAGGTTCACTTATTAATATTACATGATTATTGCTATAATAGTATATAAAAGTCATTATAAGAGTAATAGACCCATCAGAAAATTGCTAAATATAGAAATGAGGTCCTTCTTTGAAATTTTTTGCACATAATCTCACCAACAAATTTTAACAATATTAATAACTTTGTGCATTTTCTATAAAAAACTTTACTTTGTAAAATTTTACCCATTGGTAATACAGTTCACTCTCAGTCTCCTGATTATTTCCACTTACAATTACATCAGAGGAACTTTCCAATTATATCTCTTATAATCATAATTTTAGTGGCCCTCATATTTAATTGAGAAAATGAAATTCCATAATTTAGCTCTAAGCAACATTGATATTTGTATCATTTAACATATTTTTGCTATTAAAAATAATCAGGCATCCAAGGGTTTTTATATGATTTCCACCCCCTCCCACCATATTTAGGATTATTTTTGTAGAAAATAATCTCCAGATGTGGATCTATCAAATCAAAGAGTATGAATATACCTGAATGCTTAGGGGACATGGTTGATCCTTCTTCATAGCCTTGGTACCTGGCAGAATACCTAGTGTTTTCATTACTTACATTTTATTTGTGAATGTTCTTTGGAAAGAACATTTGCACATGGCTGTTTTATCTTCATGGCTGCCTATATTAATCCTTTGTACTTGAATATATTTTCATACTTTGCAATAAACTGTCATATAGATGATTTGATTTGAAACCTACAACGTACTTTCAAGTGGCACAGGAGGATAGTTTGTTCATCACTTTTCAAAGAAGAAGTTGAGAGCCTGGAAAAGCCTGGTTAGAATTTGGTCTCTTACTCGGACCAGGAACCATTTCATTGGGTCCTGACTGCACGTGCTTCCCTTCAGAAAGGAGGCGAAATAAGGTGATTGTCTTTTTCTTTTCCTTTCAGTCAATAATTCCTTTTATTCTTTGGGGAGGAAATCATGCTTTATTGGAGGTAGTTTTGTCTTTTTTAATAATGCAAAGGACATGTCACTCTTTAATTCCCACCATGCAATTTTCCACAGGCTTAATACAGAAATGATATTAGCATATTTTAAAGACATTTTAAAACAGAAATGAAAGGTAGAAATCAAAATAATCCAGTGAACTTTTTGTTGCTTCTTAGTTGAGAGAATTTTTCATTTAAAACTTTTTTTAAAAGTGAATTATGTAAGACTTTCACTGAAAATTATTCCCATGCATATAAACTCTCAGAAATTTGCCCAGGGAAATCTTTCCATAATGATTTAAGATTATTATGGATGATTTCCTAGCTTTAAAAAGATAGGGAAGTGATTTAACTTTGATGGAATTGTTTTTCTTTTTCTAACTTTAAAAATGTTTGATGATAGCTGTCCAGTATAAATGAGCATTAAATAATGTAGTGGGTGGCACTGTCTGCTATAGAGCTTGGTGAATACAACATACCACGTGCAGCACATATTGGTTTTATTTCTTCTTTCCCGTATTCTCTCTTCTTCTTTCCTTTCTTAATAAGGAAAGTAACGTCGTGATTTTAGAGATGAGAGTATTAGTTAGAGCGTGAGGTGGCTTGTTCAGGTTCGTCCAGCTTAGGTGTCATTGCTGGGGTTTCAGACCCCATTGTGCTTACCTCACACCTTAGCTCTTGTCATTAAATGAGAAGACAAGAGGATGCTGATAGGGAAGGTTCAAAGTCTACTAATTATACTTATACCGAAGCATATTTTTTATCTGTCCACATCACCATTTACCTGTCCCTAGTGGACTGCAAAAATTGCCCAAGATGTTAACTCCGTATAATGAAAACATGCACAATTATAACGGAAACCTCTTAATGGAAAGGTTCAACAATGGGTTCTTTTAAAAACCAACATTTTTACCAGATGGAGATTTAATGTGGATCTGTCAGGAAGGCTGGGGAATTTCTATTCCAGGTCAGATACAAAGAGTTTGTGACTTGGTTGGATTTCAAATACATCTGCTTCTGGCTTGTAATCTTTATCCTATATGTACAGCGAGCCAACAGTTCAGCCATTTACCTACAAACCACCTTTAGTTTGATTCAAAGTTGATAAATCTTCTTTAACTTTTAAGATGTTCTCTTGGAAAGATAACATATAGTGAGGGTATAGAATATGTCAGGTACTGTGAAGGTCTCTCTCTCTCCATATGTGTGTGTATATACACACACATATACATACACATATATACACATCGTCGTCGGCAGCCGTCCGTCTCGAGAGACGATGGTGTAGCTTCTTAAGAGTCTATCTGCACCGCCGAGAATGGCTGTGCAGTCCGACTCGGGAGTGACACGGTATCTGTCTCCTCCCGTGTTGAATCGACATCTTGCGATGACGCTGGAGTGTCCTCTCCAGTGAAGCTGAAGCTACAGAGCCTGGGCAGGGTGATATGGAGGGTCTGCTGTTGCCCATGCAGCAGACGCCCCCTCTCTTCGCAGCTGAAGGGCCCAAGGGAAAGACGGAGTCAATACAGCTTGGCTTCAGGTGCGCCGCAGGAGTTGCCGGTGTTGACTACAACGTCAAACCGCCTTAGGGACTCCGGCTCCGGATTTTCTGTCGGGGTTTACTCCCTTAGCCTTTCCCCTGAAGAGGTATGCCGCAAGGCAGCGGAGGTTTTTTGGAGTCAGAGTTTTCCTTCTCTGATGTGCCCTGACTGGAAGATCGAACCAGCGACACTTAGCTCGCAGGCCGACGCTCAATCCACTGAGCTAAACCAGCCAGGGCCATATATACACATATTGTTTACAAAACATGTACATATATATTCTTTATATTTATATATATATATATATATATATATATATATATATCCTTATATGTGTTTATGTCTATGTTTATAAGCCTAACAACAATTTTATAAAGCAGGTGCTTTAATTACCTGCATTTTACTGATGAACATAAAGAATCACAATTAGCAAGTCACAAAGCTGGGACTCAGTCTCTTCTATGATTGATACAGAAGCCTTTGTTCTTAGCAATTAGATTACCCTGTAGTAATTTAAACTTGTGTGTGGATTTTGATTTTCTATCACCAGATTCAATGATATTCAGCAGCTACTATAATGCAGACCAAACAAAACCAAATCCAGCTATACCAGAAAGCAGAAGGTGGTTATCCATGACACTAACTGTTGCAACATTTTTGTCTCCCCTATAGACATCAGCTAAAATTGTTCAGAAAACATATGATTCAGGCCAGAATAAGGAAAGCTACAGAGAAAGGCCTGAATAACAGTGAAAGCAGATGCTACATTAGAAAAATACTTTTGAACTTGGTAAACATATAAATGTAGAAAATGGATTTTAAGAAGAGGTAAGAGTATTGCTCCCTCAATACTTGTAGAATCGGCCTACATGCCGTCTCCCATCATTGACACAAAGATCTGGAGGTTAGAATTATTCCTGTCACTTATTATTTCCCCTGTGTTTCACCTGGATCAACTCCTTGACATGTTCGCCAAAATAGACAATGCTCTGATTTTGGGGGATAGCAGTGACAAAGGGCACAATTATCACTGTTTGAAGATGAGGCATGGGTTTCCTTTCCCCTTTTCTCAACTTCATTCCCGGGTCTGTGAGGCCCTGGAACTTGCAAATGGTCCTTCTCCTTATCTGTTAATACCAACCTTTATCCTTTGCACAGGGCAAAAGATCACTCCGAGAGATCCAGTCTTGGCCCGAGAAACTCCAGTTCTATCAGTATTCATCCATATCTGATCCCAAATTGCTGTTGCTTGGCTCCTGATTCTGCGGTCTTCAGGCTCATTCCGTTTTTGAATTTTAGAGTGTGTATCTGCTTCCCCTGTCTTTCCAGTCTCTCTGACTTTGCTCCCTTGGAATGAGAGACAAAATTATCTGGGGTATCCAGATAGTCTCTCCACTCTGCCCCTGCTTTCTCAGCTGCTCATCTTACAATTATTTCTTTTACTTCTACTTCATGAGGATCACTCCATTTTTTTCCCCACCACTGGTCAAAAGAGACAGCCTTGATTCATGAGATCAGTCCTGTGCCAAACCTCCTGGCCCTCACGGTGAGCCTTGGCCCCAGAACTAACTGACCCATCCTTTACAAAGGATCCCACCCCATGCACACAGGCAAGGACAACCTCCTAAGTCGATCGCCACTGCCCACCTAGCAATATTTGGTGAAGCTGTTTCTTTTCACCAACTAACACGTCACCGTCTTTGCATCGACCTCAGTCATGTCTCACTGAAGTGAAGCTTTAATGTAGTTCTTCTGCTGATCGTAGCAGATAGCACAGGCAGAAGCTTGCACCATTCTTGCCTTTTCCCACGATTGTATTATGAGACTCACTTAACCATATAGCTTATCAAGTGCGGTACTGGAGAAATTAAGAGACAGGAGCTCTGTTTATTGTTTTCATGAAAAGCTAAGTATCAGTGCAGTGGTTAATTGCTCAGCCCAGCTTCCCGAGCTGTGAAAACACAGCCGATAGAAATAAACAGGGGATTAATTAAGTGCTTTTACTCATTCATTCCATCTTATTTTCAAAAGAGCGTGTTTTGTAAGACACGGATCAAAGAGAGGACAATGAAATCGTATATTTGTTTTCTCAGAAAGAAATCCAAAAGTGTTTTATAAAACTAAATGGCGTTTTGTTATTGTGGCCCTGTCTCAGGCAGGTATTAATAGTGTAGGGACAATTAATTTTGTTTCCTAGACCTATGAATAATTAAAAATAAGCAATCTGGAAAATATGTCAACATCAATGGATGTGCTAATTAATAAAAATCTCTTTACTTTTATGCCGCCCCAACACCACGCTTTTGTGAGAACAGCATGTGACCACCTATCACTGAGTCTAGAGACCCCATTGTAAATGGCCTATAAATCATCGCAACATTGGAATGTTATGAGTTAAAGTGGAAATTAAACACACACACACACACACACACTTTCACTGACATTGAGTCAGGCAACTGTCTGGTTCTGTTTCCTCACATTAATTACATCTTTTCGGCTAAATGGTTCCTAAGTTTTTCCCCCATGGCATGATGGGCCTGTACATTTATGTTTCTGGTTTTGAAGAGGCTGCTAAAGTCTTCCATTCGATCACACAGATTCCCCTCATTTGATATTCCCGGTTACCCATGGACTGATTCATGCTTCTTGATTCAATCTGGACGTTAAAGATCACATCTCGAGAACAGCCGCAGTGAGGGACGAGGCAGCAAAGCTCCTTGGACTTGCGTGTTCCCAGTCAGTGGCTAATGCAGGCTGCCTTTCATGTGGGCAGGTTGTGCAAAAGTTAAAAATTGTCTGGCTAGAGCTTCATCCCGTGCATTGATCTTGGTCAAGTAGATCTACCTAAATCCTCCTGTCATTTAATCAAAATATTTGGGGGCGTTGTCAGGTAATACTACAGTGTTTCTTTTTCAATAAAGGCATGTGCTGATTGTTGCCACTGCGTGTTAATTTAAAAAGAAAGAAGGAGGATTGATTAGGGAAAATCAAAGTTATGTAGCAAAGGAAGAGATGTGACAGCAAAGCACGTGGCTTAGCTGTGAGTAGCGTTCACAGAGTCGCGATAATTTAAGTATGAAACGGTGACCCCGTGGGAAGTTCACGACGTGAGGAAGGCGGAGGGAGGGGACGGAAAACGACGCGTTTGTGCGAGGCAGGGTGAAGCGATCAAGGAGATCTGTAGTGTGGGCGGTCCGTAGATGCTTAAAACTAAAACGTGAGGAAAAGCGACACTTAATAAAAGAATTAAACATTAAATGTCATTTAATAGAAGGTT
Source organism: Furipterus horrens (assembly GCF_987537825.1). Taxonomy (NCBI): domain Eukaryota; kingdom Metazoa; phylum Chordata; class Mammalia; order Chiroptera; family Furipteridae; genus Furipterus; species Furipterus horrens. The sequence continues at coordinate 98,025,256 of NW_028327179.1, forward strand.
AGCTCCAAAAGGAGCAGTGAAAAGAGATTAAAATGATTGCTTTAAAAACTAGTAAGTGGAGGGATCCTGAGGGACTTGAACATTATGTATACATAACTGTACAGTTAAAATAAAAATAAAAAGCCTCCTCCAAAAACATGTTATAAAAATTTCTGTTTTTATCTAGTATATTTTAAAATTTCCTAGTAGTCGTATGAATACCTTCCTCTTTAAATGAAATCATAATTCAGGAATAAACATTAGATTAAGTGACTACCAGTCTGTACTTCCCAGTCCTTTACCTTTTCCTTCCAGTCCCCCAACACCGCCTCCCCCCGCCCCAGGCAATCGTCAGTCTGTTCTCTGTTTCTATGACTCTGATTCTGTTTTGTTTGTTTGTTTATATGGTTCTTTAGATTCCACATATAAGTGAAATCACATGGTACTTGTCTTCCTCTGTCTTATTTCAATTAGCATAATACCCTCTAGATCCATCCACATTGCTGCAAATGGTAAGATTTTGTTCTTTTTTATGCCCGAGTAGTAAAATACTGCACAGGAAATACAGTCAATAACATTGTAATAACCTTGTATGGTGCCAGGTGGGTATTGGGAATATCGGGGAGGGGGGGATCACTTTTTAAAGCATGTGGTTGTCTAATCACTGTGCTATTCATGCTAGTCACCTGAAACTGACACAAAATGATATGGAATGTAAACTGGAATTAAAATGTATTTTAATTTTTAAAAATTGCCTCAGGTGAAGTCTCCTTATATGTCATCTGCTGTACCATTCTTTGAAAAAAACCTATTATTGATCTTTTATATTATTGTACATTTTTAAATTCCATGAAGTTGAAAACACTATAAAAGTTTTCAGTGTCTGGATTCACTTGTGTGTTTTCCAAACTGACCTGCTTCTATTGCACATTCTAGAATTTAAACACTGATGTCTCTAAATTCATACACCAGAAAATACTGACAAGCGAAGTTGATCAAAGAAGAATTACTGTATACAAATATTGGAATGATATGACATTCAACATTCTATACTCAATTGTATGCAATTTAGACCAATACAGTCACCGCACACAGAAAGCACGTTGCATTTTATCTCTTGCACATTACTAAAGCAAGGTAGCTTCCTTAGAAGTTATGCAAGTAGAATTCCATCTTCTTTTAAAAGATCTCGGGAAACATTGTCTTGACTCTCAAACCAGTTCCATCCACACTGGTCATTAAAAGTTTTCGTCTTGGAGAACATCTGTTGACCAGCTCTCCTGAATGTTCCTCGGCCATCAGTTGCTGAGCTGGTGCCTCTTGAGATGCACCTATAACACTGGGAGGTCCTGCAAGGGCTGACCAGGAGAAAGGGTAAGTTTCCATTTACAGTCAGATGTCTGGAACCTTAAAAAATGTCACTCTATAAGATGTTTAAAATGTGAGTTCAAGAACTTACTTTTAAATATTCCTGGGACAGAATTCCAGCGATGCCTACATTCATTCCCGACCTTTCTGTGGACACGTAGGTTCAGTTCTTTGCTGCCAGAGTTGGTACAAAGCAAATGAGTAGTGTAGTTACACTGGCTTTCTGCTTCCAGCCAAGACGCAAATTGTATCATTCCTGAAGTTTAGTGTCTCATATTTTCATGTGCTCTTTGGTTTCTCTCCTCACCACCCCCTGCAATCACCCGGGAAACCTACAGTCAGAGCCTTCATTTCCAGGACCTGGTAGCTCCTTTCAATTCTGTTTCCCACAGAAACATTTAAATTTTTAGTAGACATTACACTCTTAAGGAAAAAGAATAAAACTCTAGGTCAAGCAGATGTGTTAACATGTAGGCTTAAGCCTGCCCTGAGCCATAAATGAAGCACTGTAAGGTAAAACATTTTCCCTGAAAGGAGCATGTGATATCATTTACATATAATGCATTTTGAGTGGTTCGTCATTGCAATTTCTTTTGCTATCCTTAGAAAATTGGAACAAAAATGCTTGTCAACTGACTACTGTTTACTTTGTGCCCACCCCCTCACATAGTTATCCAGTGAGAAAGAAAACGAAATAATATAGGTTGTTAGTATCTTTCTTTCTGGAATCTAGCAGAGCACAATAGTTATGCTGACCGTGGCTGAGACAGCGCTATGTGATAGCTCTATTGCTGTGCCAGGAAGTCAAAGAGTCTCTCTGTAGGTCTTTCCAGAATTCTTGGGCAAAAAAACGTAGCGGGTGTAGGCAGGGGTTAGAAAAGATAGGCTATTTATTTCACCCCTGCAGATTCTGATGCAAAGAAATATGTTTTAGGTGATCTGTTTCTAAGAAATGCAATTTTTAGGAAACCACACATCCTATTCTCAAAATCATTTTCCTCTTTTCTCCCTCAAAATGTACTCTAATCACCTCGAAGTGTGGAATTATCCTTATCAACATCAAAAATGCTGCAGCTCACATTACATTGGCTTTCATTCCAGGAGAAAGCCTGCTTCAGATTTCTCACAGATATTCTTTCTTCCATTATATATGGATTGTATACCCTATTTGGGGGGTGGAGCAAACCCCAGCATACACTCTTCTTTAGTATTTTGGGTGGCATTCTCTAGCAGTGGGACTGAACCCAACATTCTTTGGCTTTGGGCCACAGGCACCTCTAACTGGAATTTGTGTCTATAAACCCCACAGGCTGTCATCCTAAGAGACAGGAATAGACACACATGTTTAATCATCCAACAAACATATATCTAGCATTGTGCTGGGGACTCTACTGGGCACGGGAAGTGAGTGACCGATGAGACATGACAGAGCATGTCTGTAATCTACATGAAATTATCTTCTGAACAAGGATGGGCTGTAAAGTGTACTGTAAATATATACAGGCTTCTTTAAATCCAGGAAAAATATTTTTCACATCTCCCATTGTACCACTGAAAAAATAAATTGTTATTAGTGTACAGTGGCATTTGAAGATATTAGAAAACTCAAATCAAAAGGGAACAGTGTTCTGCCATGAATAAATGATGTTCATACTTCTTTTTGCAGACTGCTACATCACCTCCAGGGTAACTTATCAAGTGCATGTTGATATTATGTTTCAAATAACAGTAACCAAGAAGTGGAACTTAGAATAATGTATAAATGTGCATATTCTTATGCTCTGAGCAGTAAGATATATGGAATGTCAAGTGATGAACTAATAGCAAGCACATAATTCAAGTCTTTTCAGGTGAACTTGCTACAGAGTCAGAAATCGTATCAAGGGTGTGTAATAGTGTGCAGAGTGAGTCTGAAACCTGAGTTATTGAATTAGTCAAAAAATACAGTGCTATTTATAGGGGACTCTTATAGACATTTTTGTAGTTACTACAGAAGAAACTCTTGTCCTGTGTGGCCTCCGGTATAGATAGATACACTGCCGCAGTTCCAAAACATATGTTTACTTGCCTTTCAGTGGTCCATTTTTGAAAATAGAATATACTTAGCAAAGGTTAAAAATGATTATAAATATGAATGGCAAGAGGACAGATAGCTGGAGGAATTCTCTAGACTTCATTGATCAATAGGCAGTTTTTTCAAACTAGTCATCTGAAATTCTGGGATCTAAGTAGTTTTTCTATTAAAAAATAGGTAAAAGAAATTTTGTGATCTACACCTTTGGTTTACATGAAAGCATGTAAAAAATAATAAAATATTTTCAATTATCTAAGAAAAGTAATTGTATATTTTGGCATACCTAGAAATGTCTCGTGTTTGAAGATGAATTAATCTTAAAAATCTGAAAACTATCAAATATTTAACTCTAGTCCTGTTTATTAAGTTACAGTAGTACAAGAAACGAATGTTTGTATATGACTGACAGTTTTAAAAGTATTTTCTTTTACATCATTTCATGGAACTCTGCAATAGCACAGTGATGTGCTCGGGGCTACCCTCTTCTAGACAAAATGAGCTGGCCTACCCCTGTGCGCCCACAGCACCTTTAGGAGTCCGTTATTTCTCTCTTACAGTAGCACTTACTACCGGATGGTTGGTATCTGCTCGTGTTACCTTCTGTCTGGACTCTAAAACCCCACCCAGCAAGAGGCAGTTGTCATCTGTACCAGTCTCCCCACTACCAAGCTCCAACTGTGAATCGTCGTCGGCAGCCGTCCGTCTCGAGAGACGATGGTGTAGCTTCTTAAGAGTCTATCTGCACCGCCAAGAATGGCTGTGCAGTCCGACTCGGGAGTGACACGGTATCTGTCTCCTCCCGCGTTGAATCGACATCTTGCGATGACGCTGGAGTGTCCTCTCCAGTGAAGCTGAAGCTACAGAGCCTGGGCAGGGTGATATGGAGGGTCTGCTGTTGCCCATGCAGCAGACCCCCCCTCTCTTCGCAGCTGAAGGGTCCAAGGGAAAGACGGAGTCGATACAGCTTGGGTTCAGGTGCGCCGCAGGAGTTGCCGGTGTTGACTACAACGTCAAACCGCCTTAGGGACTCCGGCTCCGGATTTTCTGTCGGGGTTTACTCCCTTAGCCTTTCCCCTGAAGAGGTATGCCGCAAGGCAGCGGAGGTTTTTTGGAGTCAGAGTTTTCCTTCTCTGATGTGCCCTGACTGGAAGATCGAACCAGCGACACTTAGCTCGCAGGCTGACGCTCAATCCACTGAGCCAAACCAGCCAGGGGGAAACAACTGTGAATACAGGCCACCTATACTTACGGTTCCTAATACTTTGTTAACTTTGATGGCATTACTGTTTTGTCAGACGTAACCAGAGGTTCTAAGATGTTCAGAGATGCATCCAAAAATGCTAGCATTGGGAAGACCAGGATGCAAACTGAGGCTTCCTAATTCTGAGTCCCAAGTCTATGCTTCAATTCTCCCCATTTCCCTCTTCTTTGTATATTTGAATTATAGGGCTTGCACGTGAGGAATATTATAATAAAGAATACAGAAATATCTTCAAATAGTACTAATTGGTTGTATATCTATGTGTTTTTTAAACAACATTTTGCAATATTTATAAATCAAATGTTTAGTCATATATATTTTTTAATATTCACTTTGCAAGGCTGCTTCCTAAATATCGATCCCAGGCCTTGGCTTCTAGTTGTGTGTAATCCGCCCCACAGGTCACTGAGTCTCCACTTTAGGACATGATTGAATAAAGTGATCATAAAGCAAAATTCTTTCAGGGATGTGCAATTTAAAGGTCCTTAATGTGAGCCCCTGAGCCAGTAATTCAGATCCCTTTGCATATATATTTCTCAGGAAAAAGAACAGTTGAGTTGAGAGAACAAGAAGATGAGCCACGTTTGCTAAGGGAGGAGTGAATGAAGATCAATTCCTTGAAAATCTGTGTATGTTCCAGTGAGTGGATTTGGCAGCATGATCTGGGCTTTACTGAATGGGAAAGCGGTATCATTATCTGTTACTTACGATGCTTCATCTGGCTCCCGAGGAGTACTGTCTGCCTGCAGCAAAGGGTTAAAGCTGCAAGGTAATGGTCTTTCTGTGCTTTGCTGTCAATCCATACCAGCATCAAGAGACCGGCTTTGTAATTTCCTTGGAATATGTTAAATTTCTTTATCTAAACAAGAAATGATTAAGCAAGCACCTTTCTGACGGTAAGGGGTGGGCTAGCTTTTGAAAATTGTGTAATCTGGTGAGCATCGTATGACATGATGGAATTCGGGATCGTGAACCATAAAAGGGACCCTCGGGGTCTGATGTCACAGTCAAACCCACCCCGCGTGTGCGATTTGCTCATGGGAGGCGGAAGTCTGAGCCAGAATTAGAACACGGGTTTTCTCAGTCTGGTTCCGAGGCCAGCTCTGTGAAAGGGCGGGCGTGTGGAGACGGTTCTTCCCGTGGGACAGCAGACATCGCCCCGTTAGGATGCGCGTGGATACATAGGTCTCATTTCCGTGTCGCTGCCATGACTGTTTCTCATTTCACGATGGAAAACCAGCAACTTTGTCATCTCCTGGCAGCTGGGCGCACATCGGCAAAACAGAATGTGGATCGGGGTGTCGCGTTTCCCATTTATTTCTGATGACGTTATTTTCTCAAGATGCATCTTCTTCTCCCACCTGGAATTCATTTTCTGAGTATCTCCCTCTCCCAGGAAGTTTGAAAACCAAACTCTGTTTATTTCTGTAACTTTCCCTATCCTGCTACTCTATAATTTTTCTGTTCAGAAGCCTTCCACTGTCCCAATTCCCTTCCGTGGGAGATCGGAAATAAGCTGCTTCGTGTCCAAGGCTCAACACCCTCCTTACTGCTGGATGCCTTTTCGCCCATTTCTCCAGGGGCACCTGCCCGTGGATGAAGCTCCCTTGGGGAACCTCTAATTTGGTTTATTTCTGTGCCTTGACTTGCTTCCGGTTTCCCTTTTTTCCTTTCTATGGAAGGAGTGAGCTCTCCTTTTAACTAGGAAAATTTCCTAAGATTGTAGGGCTTTCCCTGTGTCCACCAGGCTGTGGAAAGAACCACAGAGATGGAAGAGGGTCTCTAGGGATGGACTTAAGCTGCCTGGCTGCAGTTTTGATCTCCAGGGTTCTGGTCCTTGTTAGCTTGCCTCTAGCTGTCTTTCTTTTTGATCCTCTCTTCGTGATCTGAATGTTCTGGATTTGACTCTCTTCTGCCCTTGCCTACCTAATGCCAGAGTTCAGTTTCAGTCCCTGTCTGCTTATTTTAATAACCTCCTACTGGAGCCCTGGCTGGTGGGGCTCAGTGGGTTGAAGCAAGGTCCCGTAAACTGAAGGGTCGCCGGTTCGATTCCTGGTCAAGGCACTTGCCTAGGTTACAGGTTCGGTCCCTGGTAACTGCACTTAGGAGAGGCAACCAATTAATGTTTTTTTCTTGTATCGACATTCTCTCCCTCTCTCTCTCCCTAATTCCCCTGCTCTCTAAAAATCACTGAGCATGTCCTCCTCCAGTGAGGATCAAAAAATAAAATAAAAATAAAAATAAACCAACCACAATAACAATAACAACAAGACCTTCCTACTGAAATAGTACCATCCACTGCCTCTCACTTCAGGGAACAATGGCAAAAAGGATCCAGTCGATCTCTTTGAACCCACATTCCATTGAAAATGAGTGCACAGCTACCTGTGTGTATTTGAAAAGAGTTACTTTGTTTCTATTTCCTTTCATTTTGCTGTAGTTTTTGCCTTTTCCATAGAAGCCTTCTGAAAAACAAACAAAAAAAACTACTTTGTTTAGAATTTAAACATAATCAAAGAAATGTTTATCAAGACAAGCAACTTTCTTTGGAATGGGCTACACTCCTGTAAATCAATGTAACATCTTTCATCTTTAGATTCACCCCAAGTTCCCAGGACGTTTCCTTGGCAGTGGGATACAGAATTCCCACGCAAGGGGCATGGCTCTGAGGGGGGGGGGGTCAGCTGTGTCCTATAAAGTATTTCTTCCTAAAAGAGGGAATGTTGCATGTGTTTAAAGCCAGGGGCACTAGAAAGAAGACACAAATGTGACAAGAAAAAATGGTGAAACAAAGGTTTATCCGAAATCGGAATCGGTTAGGCATTGGCGCACAGCTCTTTCCCTTTCCTAGGGGACCCTTCACCAATAATGGTAGCAAGTTAACCAAACCCCAATGAATGAGGCTGTGCTGGGGGAATTATATTCGACCACAAAGTATCTTGGTGAAAAAACACAGTTTTGCAATTCAGTATGTAGATGTAAAAACGAACGCTGACAGTTTTGTCTCATAGAAGGTCAAGGAGAATCTTAAATGTCTTAGGCAGGGGGGCGGGAGGGGGGTGTGGGGGTGGGGGCAGATGCTGCTATCTTCGCTTTCCCTTTACTGGTTAAGCAAACTTCATCATTTCAACACATGAATGATAGAACCTGTGACTGGTAATTTTAGTTAAACGCATGAAATCAATTGAGTGTGAAGATATCATCTCGGCGTGTGCTCTTATACGAGTCAAACATCCCGTCTTCATAAGTGATTAAAGCAAATTAGTCCAGGACCGTATTTTATAGTCTTTACTCACTAAATGGCTTCACACCTCTCTTGCTTCCCTCATTAGACGTCTCCGGACCTTTTGCCTCTCTTCTCTCTATTGCCTTTCACATCCTGTTGAGAACCAATGGCAGTTACCTTCTGAAATATCTTTGATGTCTTTCTCCTGTTACCAGAACGTTACCACTGTACTGCTTCATATTGACACTGTTATAATAGTCTCCTTGTTTCTGGAACATTCCTCTAGCAACCACTGCAGCGATTGCCACTGTGAAAGTTTCCTTTCTTCTCAAATATAGATGGGATGAGGTCCTATCACTGCCCTAATAAGGGAACGCGTTCAGAGGTTGCCCATGGCCTACCGTGTAGAACCCACATGTTTGGCATAGTATTCACTTCCTGTGAAGCATTGGACAAAAGATACCCAGCTTCAAACATCATAAGCATCCCACAAACATGTGTTGAAAGACTAAATGAAAACACACAATGCAGGAAGGGATGAATAAATAAACTCTGTACATCCGGGCGATAGGCTGTTCATTGGCACTGAAGAAACAAGAGCTATCAAGCCATGGAAAGACATGGAGAAACTTTAAATACATATTATTAGTCAAAGACGCCACATGAAAGGCTACATATTATACGATGCTAACTACATGACATTCTGGAAAATGCAGGACGGTGGAGGAAGTGAAAAGATGAGTGGTTGCCGACGACGGGGCTGGGAGCAGTGAACAGGACAAGCCCAGGGGAAGGTCAGGGCAGGGAAACTGCTCTATGATATTATAATGATTGATCTGTGTCATTATGCACTTGTCCGACCCACAGCATGTGAAACACCAAGAGTGAAACCTAAGGTAAACTGTGAACTTGAGGTGATGGTAAGGTTCATCACTGATAAAAAATAGAACATTCTGGTGAGTGCTGTTGGGAGTGGAGGAGGCTGTGAATGTGGGAAATCTCTGGAGCTTCTTTGCAATTTTGCTGTAAACCTGAAACTGCTCGAAGAAGTGTCTTCAAAGCAAAAGAAAAGTAGCACAGTATAGGAAACTTTCCCTTCTTTCATAATAAATTTGGCAAAACGTCACATTGTCTGCTGTCAAGGGCTTTCGATCTTTGAATGGCACTAAAGCCCAACTGTGTATGCCCTGACAAAGCCCTTCCAGCCCAGCCTGCCCCTCCCTGGCCCCATCCCTCTCACCTGTGTCCTTCCTGGTGACTCTGCGTTTGTCCTGGTCCATCCACACAGGCCTCCGGGAGGTCTTGGAACCTGCCCGTCTGCTCTTCTTGTTCCCGGGCTTTCTCACCTGAGCTTCTCATCCTGGATCTAACACCTCCCAGAAGGTAACACCGTGGCTTGTTTCCTCTCGTCCGTGACGTTTTTGCTGCCAATAATCTTATTAATGAGGCTTTCTGGAACCCCCAATTTAAAAGGCACTCAGCCACCCAGACCCCCCGACAGGTACTCTCATCTTCCTTCCCTGTTCTTTCCCCCCCATTATACTTATCATCATCAGGCACAGGGTGTGTATTTTAAAATTTATCATGTATTATCCTATAGGAGTCTGTGTTATTCACTGTTACATTTCTTCCATGAATAAATGAAGGCATTCATCTTCACACCCATCACCATTAATCATCCTTACCCTACATACAATTTATTTTTCATAGCTTATTATAAAATCAATATATGTTCATTGAAGAACATTTTCCAGAAGTAGGAAACAGAGAGGAAAATAAAAATCACAATGATCTAATTACCAACATGACATGATGATTAATATTATAGTTTTACGTATTTTTTCAGTCATCTTTATCCATAAATTTATACTTCAAAAAGTAGGATCCTGTTGTAAATACTATTTTGTATCCTACTTTTTAAATTTAACATACCGTAAATATTTGTCAATTAATATTCTACAGCTTCACTTTCTGGACTCCATAGGGTTTGACTTTGTACCAGTTGAGTGCATGATTGGATCTATTGGGACTGGAGCCAGGAACATTGAAGGTATTCATTGATATAACACTTTAGTCTATTATTTAAAGAGAAAAGTGGATTAAGTAGTCCAGGAAATAGAATTTGTTGTCAATAACTATATTGCATCTATTATTATTAACTGATTAATAAATGAGAGGGTCAAAAAATGAGACATTGACCTGGCCAGATGGCTAAGTTGGTTGGAGTGTCATCTCATACACCAAGAAGGTTGCAGGTTCAATCCTGATCAGGGCACATGCCTAGGTCATGGGATCCATCTCTGTCCGGGAGCATAGGTGAGACAACAGTCAATGTCTGTCTTTCTCTCTCTCTTCTCCTCTCTCTGTCTCCCCCATTCTCTCTCTCTAAAATCAATAAACATATCCTCAGGGGAAGGTAAAAAGTGAAAAAAAAAAAAGTGACATGTACCGTGGACAAACAAACCTCAATCCAGAAGATTCTCAACCATAGGAAGATTGTCGATAAAAGTCTGAGTTCTCAAGTTTATTTAGTCCTATTGAAATTGACCTTAACATTCTTCATATTATCAGTTTATTAAAAGTGCTAGTATCTCTGACTTCTTATTAGACTGCAGAATTTGAGTTAAAAAAAAAAAAAGAAAGGCTAGTGTCAGCATTGTTTGGTTCTTGGGCAAATAACCCATTCTGTTTTTGAATGTCACATTTTGCATGAAGTGATATCAATTAAATTTTCAAAAATATTCTAGACTACACAAAGGGTGAAAATTAATTTTTTATTTTGTGCTATAGGTTTTATTTCTGTGAAGTTACATAACTTAGAGGAGACAAAAACTGACTTTTTTACAAGCCTCACAAATCTGTTTTTTTCTAATATGTAATAGTTGAGTAGATAATTTGAAATGGATTCATCTGTTATACCATCTGTCAGAAATATGCTACAGCTGTTAAATGTCCAGCAAAATTTGAACTACAAGTCTCAAAGTAATTTGCCCTTGGTACATGCAGACCAGACAATTTCCTGTTTGATTTACAACCATGATTCCTGCGATGTGACTGATTTTCTAGCCATATTTGAAATACTTTCTGAGCAGAGCTATTGAACCAAGCAAAAGACAAATGAAAGAAATACGATCTGATTTTTTGGAGGTAATAATACTGAATTTATTCACTGTCATATGCTACTATACAGATTGTGGTCAACATTTTTCAGAGTTATAAAGAATACCTCCTATGTGCTCTACACCCCACATATTGAGAATGGGGAGAAGCTCCTTTCCTCCTGAAAAAGATCAGCAGATAGCAGGGATATCAGCATATCAACAAATACTTATCACAATAGAGTTCCAGTGAAACAGGATGAAATGTACTGTTAGAAATACAAAGTCTACGGTTCTTTGGAAAACAAACAGACAAAAAAAGAAAATGCAAAGAGCTAAAACAGAAAAATCAAAAGCTTTCACTCTCAAAACAGTCATTGCTGGAGCCAGCATATTTTACACATTGTAGAGGTATGTATTGATGATATAGACCAAGTCTCTGTGTAATTCAAAGGTTCCAAATCACAGGTCCCTTTAAGCGGGCAAAGGTCAGAGAGACGGCATTGCCTATGTGCGATCCAGTGAGGAAGATATTTGTACCGCGTCTCCAGAGTCAAACCAGCTCTCTCAGTACAAGCAGTCTTTAAAAATGTCAAAAGGCAAAACTATCCGTTAGATGAAGGAAATACATCGCTATAGCCTAATCGAAGAAGCAGTTCACCTTGCATACTTTTAGATGGATTTATTACTTCCCTGGGCCCCAGGAAGAGAGACCCAGCAAGAGAGGTGGGGGCCCTGCTCTCACGGCCCGTCGTCTAGTCAAAAACAAACAAGCAAACCAAAACAAATTACGTACTCCAATAAATAAATAAATAAAATAATTGCCTCTCCTTGTGGTTTTTTTCTGATGAGAAAATACAACTTTCTAGAGGTGGAATCAGAAAACATAGATGCTGCCCAGAAAAGTAAGAATTAGGCCAGGATCGTGAATTCCAAAACGATTATAACCTATATTCCGCATTGAAATCGATTTGCTCCTCCTGGTCCGTTGTAGGCCTCTCCCAGATCCCAGTGCGCTTCCTTCTAAGCAAGCACGGACTCCTTCCGACGCAGTAATGAGCATGAATAAGGTTGAGCCTGTGACTATTAGTTTTTGTTCTGAAGCAGATACCTGTTTCAAAAGAAAGGCGAAGGGGAAAGGAAATCCTTCAAATGTAATTTGTAAGCCCTGGTTGGGTGGCTCAGGGGGTCGGAATGTCATCTTCTGAACCAAAATGCTGTGGGTTCAATTCCTGGTCGAGCCACATGCCTAGGTTGTGGGTTCGATCCCTAGTCAGGGCGCCTGTGGAAGGCAGTGGATCAGCATTTCTCTGGCACGTTGATATATCTCTCTCCTCCCCCCCCCCCATCAGTAAACATCCTCGGGTGAGAATTTAAAAATAATAATAATAAATGTGACTTGTAAAATAGAGTTGTCAAAGGATCCAGCAATTCCACTTTTGGGTATAGATCAAAATTAAAAAAAAAAAAAAAATGAAATCACTATCTCAAGGAGAAAAATAGTAATAAACAATTAAAAACGTAAACAATGCAGATAACTTTAGATTGTTTGGTGCCGTGAGTAAAATATAACCAGGTAACGGGATGGCACGTCGTGCCTGGGGGCATGAAGGCAGAGGTTGTGTAGTTTGATGCAGATCACTGGCGGGAAAGGAGACGCACGGTGCAGGGAGGCGGGGAGGACCCTGAACGGGAGAACTGGCTGGGTGTGTCTGCAAAAGAGCAGAAGGAGCTGCAGCTGGAGCTTGGGGAGCCCAGAGGAGAGACAGGAAGGGAAATAGCCCCAGTGTTAGCACAGGGCCGGCACAGCGCAGGCTTTTGTGGACTTCGGGTGTCGTATTTAGCTGGGAGGTTGTCAGGACCTGGAATAATCCGAGCCCCGTTTTTGAAAGATCCGTTTGACAACTGTAAAGAATTTTTTTTTTTGAATTTTATTTATTTACTTTTAGAGAGAGGGAAAGGGAGTGTGAAAGAGAGAAACATTCACATTGCTCGGTCGCCCTTGCACACCCCCTCCATGGAACCTGGCCCACAACTCAGGCAAGTGCCGTGACTGGGAATTGAACTGGCGACCGTTCAGTTCGCCGGCCGGCGGCGCGGAATCCACTGAGCCACACCAGCTAGAGCTGTGATGAAAATTTTACGGAGATAAAGGTGGAAGCAGAAAGGAAGTGCCCAATAAATATTTATTATACGAACTAGTGGAATACGTTTGATGTACTTTGCCAAACATCTAGTAATTGGACGTACGCATATCCATGGGGTGGCTGAGTCCAGGTGGTTTACTCTGAGAACGTCTATTGAAAACTGCAAAAACCTCTTCCTTTTAGTTGAAAGGTACGGGTCTATGTGTTTAAGGTCTGTGTTTCAAGGACATCCTCTGTCTAGACTGAATTCTGAGAAAATGTGTGTATGTTGCGCTGGGTTTATTTCTACGCACATCTCCTTGATTTATCAAAGTGGTCAGATTTTTCTTACCGCATGGAAGTGAAGGTATGGAAAATAGATGAATTAAGTCAGTGATGGTTTTGCCTGAAGAAGAAACAGTTTTTCTAATCTACTCCTATAACACTGTTTTTTTTTTTTTAATAATTTATTTTCTATTGCTGATTTATAAATCATAGCACATGACTCCAAACTGGAAATGGACTTTTGAGATCATTGAAAAACTGAGGGGACTGTGGGTCAGACAGAATTAAAATCAGTCCTCCAAACTCATGTTGATAGAGATGAAACCTAGATCTTTTTTCCTGGGGGGGGGGGGGGGGGCATGCTCTCTCTTCCCCTGTACGCACATTGGGGAAACCTCAACCGAATGCTTCCTCCGAAGGTGACAATGACCCTGAGAAAATATGCATTAGACAATGTTAAGGAAAAAAAGGATCTCAACCATGTACAAAATTTATGAAAAATTCTGGAACAGAATTTTATATTTCTATTTTCTGTATTTGCATATATTATTGAAGACAATATAATACTTGACTATTCTATACTATAAATTACTAAACTTAAAGAAACTTTGGCTTTCAGAGATGATTGCTACACACTTTCCCTCTAAGGATGTTATTGGAGTGTGATATTTCCACAGATGGCATGTGGAACGAGCTAAGTTGGTTTTTGTGTTTTTATAGAACGCTAAAGTTAGCAAACTTCAGACGTGAAAAATTACTTGCCTGCTCAAGTAATGCGTGTTGAGAAATGACAAAGCACCATATTTTTAAGTGTATCAAAACAAAATAATTTTATAACCAGCTTCCCAGGTTTATGGGAAGCAAAAGAGTGGGCATGCCACAGCGCTACAGAAACAGATTGTGAAGCTATTGTTAGTGCTGTGTTTCTCTTCCTTCTTCCTTCCTTCCCCCCTATATCCTTCCTTCCTCTTTCCTTCCCTTTTACCTTCCTTCCTTCCTTCCTTCCTTCCATCTTTCCTCCTTTCCCTCCCTTCCTTCTTTTCTTCTTTTCTTGAAAAGGAAATGAAAAAAAAATTAGGAATCATAATCTTGGGAATAAAGTTTCTGAAATATAAATATACAAGATCCCAGATCCTGTACAAGTGTTCTCCTGGTCAGAGTGTAGGAAGTGAGGCTGCTTATGATTTATAAAGACCAAAATAGGCTTTATTAACCTCAGCGATTACTCAGGAGGTGCCTGAGTCATGACTTCAGTCTCCTGTTCATTCAAATCCCGAAACTTTCCATTAGGCCAGGCAAGAAAGAACACTGTATTTGTCCATGGGGTTTTCCCACTATCACTGAAGCAGTGTAACCAAAGGATGATCTGTCCAGGAAGTCCGATAAATGGTATCAGGGATAGTACAGTAAGCAGCAGGTTGGACACAGTATTCACTAGGTAGGTACCTGGGGAAAGTTTGTGTACTCAGGTGGGTGAATACAGTAAGTAACAATAGGCATAGGGCTGGGCAGGCAGAGCTGAAGGAAATTCAGGAACAAGAGGCAAAACGCAGGGACTCCCACCCTGAAATGAACATCAGCGAAAGACAGAGCATCTGTGGGAAGAGCTGAGACCCTACTGGGAAATTGGCGCAACGATTCAGCTTGTAATTCAAGAGGGTTTGGGCCATAAGGAGCATGGATGCACCCCATAGAGCTTAGAGGAAGGTCTGGCCTCTTAAATTTGGCCTGACTCTGGAGGAAAATGGCCGTAAAGCCCGAGACAGTGCAGTCTCAGCTGCAGAAGTTGGGAACTGGATGCCCAGGACATAAGGGGACCCCTGCGTGATGCATTGCCCGGAGAAGGTGCCTTTCCTGATAGCTTTTTCCATAAATCACAGATGAGGATGTTGCGAGAACTTCCATCCTGATAGCGCTTTTTGGTTCTGGGGTCCTTTGCTGTTCTTAATTATTTCCTTTGTATTAGGCTTACGTTTCTAAAGGTGTGATACAAAACATGTGTTTAGTGTTATAATTTTAAAAGGTATTGTGTTTTGAAAAATCTACATGATTTTACTTAGAGACACATTTGAATGCCCTCTCTAACGTCAGTTGCATGCGTTCTGAAGTTTGACCTGACCAACTCCTGCCCACGTACCCTTGTTAATAGCGATCCCACCTCTCTTAGGTGAAGGACAACTGCCATTTTGGAATTAGTACAGGATTCTTACAGCTAGTCTGCCTTCCTGAGTGACTGAAATTGTGTGAAAATAAAACTCAAGGCCCATCTGCTCCTTTCGCTTTCATCCAAGATTCCCTGGAAGAAAAATCCACCCGAGACCAAATATTTGCCATAGCTCTGTTGCTATAGTTTTGGAAGGCATCCCAGTATGGGAAAAGGCAGGCAATGCTGAATTATTTTTAAGGTTTGCGTTCTCTCTCTCTCTTTCTCTCCTTTATAAAAATGGTAACTTTCTGCAGGGACTCGCCTAATTTCCTAGTATTTAATGTCTGCAGAATATAGAGACACATGTTCCAACACAACAAGCAAGCAGACCCGCTGGAATACGTAATCTGTAATAACTATTATTACAGATAGAAATAAAAATGGATAGTTCATCATAGTCGTCAGTAAGGCAACATGGAGTGCTGCTACAGCCTCTCGGGGACATTTTATACCCATTATGGCCTCTGTGATTTCGCTAAAGCTGTTCCCTCTTCCTAGAATATTCTTAATACTCTTTTTATCTATCTGTAGTCCTTCAATTCTTTAGGTTCTATTATTATTTATATGTTTACATGATATCATAAGTGATCATTAATCATTCTTCTTCCTGGAAATCTGGAAAATTTTCTTATACTGGACAAGAGTTTGGGAAACTTTTTTTCTTCTTTTACAATTACAGGTCAGAGAGTAACTATTTTAGTTTTGGAGGCCACGTGGTCTCTTTTGTGACATTTCATTGCTGTGTGAAAGCAGCCATAGACGATACATAAACAAGTGAGCTTGTCTGTACTCTAATAAAACTTTATTTAAAAAAGCAAGCAGTGGGCCAGCTGTGGCCTATAGGACATTGTGGACACCAGTACTTGGCAATGTTTATTTTTAGACTTTGAGAGAAATGTAGGCAATTTCCTCATATGACGTGGGGGCCATGTGGGGTTACCTGACGTGCTCAAGGTGGCAGATTTGTGATGGGGCAGGGCTAGCAAGTGACTTGCCCACACAGCAGCCCTGCATTTGAATTTTTGTATTCCTTTTAGTATTTGGTGATATTCTGTTTGGCACTGAATTGGTATTATCGCTTGGCTTTCGTGTTTAATTACTTTATGTGGGTCCATATATTATTACCTGTTGTGGGGAAATGAGCTCTCTATATAGGGATATTTAATTTCCCAAAGTGTTTAGAACACTACAAGGCATAGAATAAAAATCTTGATATATATTTGTAATTAAAAGTCTTCCAAGAAAACATACTAATATGTAGCATTTTTCATAATGACATGAGTATCAGATACATCTAAATTTAGGAGATTATGAGATTTCCAGTGCTTAAATTCTGATAATAATGTATACCCACCTTTTACAAAAAAAAATAATAATCTTATAAGATTATTATTCTCTGATTTCAATTCTATTCTAATTTTGTTATTCTGAAGTATATGATTCTTTTTTAATTAGTGACAAATTAAAAATTTGGTATAAAGATGATCAATTTGTTACAGAAATCACATTTTTAGAAATGTAATATGGATCAACTATCTTCAAATTTTATAAATGCTCTATTTATGTTCTAACTTAAATTGGCTAATGGATCAGTTAATCCATTATTCATCAACTCATTTTAATTACTTTCAAAATCACAATATGTACGCATTGAATGTTGACTTTTGGAAAATTCATCACTCACTGTTATTACCCTGGGGAGCAGATTTGGATTAGGAATGTTTTCTCCCAGGACTACGCTGTGGGTTTCTGACAGGGCTCTCCTCCTGATTTCCTTCCAGTCACTTCTCAGATGTCACCTCATCAAAGAGGCTTTCCTCGGCGAGGCAGCAGAAACAGCCCTCCCTCAATCTCCTCATGCCCCCAAACCCTCTGACCCTCTTTCTTAGCAATGCCTCTCTAGTATTTATCACCATCTCGTAATGAAAATGTCCCTTTTACTTTTCTGTCCATTTCTCTTCACTAAAACATGAAATGCCAAGAGGACAGAGCACAGGAATGCTGTCATTTCACCTATTCCTGCATCTCCTGTGCCTGGCACGGCCTCGGTGCGTGGTGCATATTTAAGTGAATGAAAGGAAAATGATTGAACCTTAGCACGCGCTTTATAATGGGAGCTTTAGAAGTAATAATGGCTCCAGCGAAATGCAGAACTATGACAACAGATGCTAAAAACTTAAACTCAAAAGAGTCAGAAGATAGGAAATCAAGATCTTATTGATTGGGGCTTACTGGTAGTTAAAGTGAACGGTGCATTTTTCTGCAGTTAATATGAACCCCTTTACTTTAGACACCCGCTTTGTGAGCTGATCCTTTAGAAATAAATTTTAGGTTTATGTTTTTATTCTTTAGCATTTAATTTTCTGGGGAATATATTCATACGCACATGCCCTGTTTTCCAGAGGCACTTACAGTAATACTAAGAAAAATAAGAAATCTAACAATGTTTTACAAGGATGGATTTGCTCATTTTAACTTCCAATTTGTACACACTTGAGGGACGAGATCATGAATAATAATCCATTTTCCCAGTATCATTAGGGACTTAACTCCACCTGAGTGACTTTTCAAGGAAACGAGCTCATTCCTTCTATTGCTAAAGTTTCTTTTACTGTTTATGAATATGGGAGGCAGAAATGATTCTAGAATATGCATTGTCATTCTCTGTGTCATTGCACAGAGGACTGTGCATGCACTAACATTTGTTGGGGACTTTAGACCACTTCTCTATAAAGCAGGTGTTGTACTGTGTCATTGAGCAGTGCGCTTCCAGACTCTGAGATTAGTTAGGGTTCGTTGTTCTTGTTTTCTTTCTTTCATCGTTTATTCACTCTTCATTCATTCATTCATTCATTCTGCAAGTGTTTTCAGAGCATGTATCAAGCACCATGTGCTGCTCAGATCCCTGCAGAGTAAGCATGACATTATTCAAAACTTTATTTCCATACGGGTCCAGTCAACTGAACAGTTAAGCGAGTGGAAACCTACCCGGGGGAGCTCGGTGCTCTGCAGACAATGAGACAGGATTGGGTGCTGCCAGGGTGATGGCTCTTTTGGCCATGTGGGCTCGGTCAGCGCGTCTGCAGGGATGAGCAGGGGTGTTGAGCAGAACCTGGGCGAGGCGAGGGCTGAGCCTTGTGGCTGCTGCCGGTGTACCCGTGAAGACTCCCGATGGGAGCAGACCTGCTGTGAAGGAGAGGCCAGCGGGTCCTTGGAGCTCAACAGTCATGGACAGGGGGGCAGGAATGAGATACGACCAGTGCAGACTCTATTCTGAGGGACTGAGAGCAGGAACCAGTGGATATTTTGAGCACAGGAGCCACATGGCCCCTTTGTAGTTTTAAGAGTATATCCCTTTGGTTTCTATGTGCAGAAGAACTATAGGGGACAAGGGAGGAAGCAGGGAGACTACGCAGTCTTCCGGTTGGCTGATGGCTGGGTGATGCAAGGTGGTAGCATTTGGGATGCTCCAGGGGAGAAGACCCATGAAAGGAGACCGAGAAGAAATCCAAGGGTTGGGTCCCATGTACTTTACCCCGTGGACATAAGGAAAATGAGAAGGGATGAGCTGGTGGTGAGGGAGAGCTAAAACAATTTAAGCCACTACAGAAATGGAATGAGGAATGAAAGTGCAGGTGACCATCCAACACGGGGACTGATGGCTTTTACATGCATTTCAAGTTGGCGATTATTGTGCCCGCCTTTCCTGACACCTGTTTCTTAGTCTCTTAGTTTGGGCAGGATTCTTCCTAGTCTTCCCACTTCCAAGTTCAATGCCTCTGACCCTCTATCCCTATAATGAAGATTACCAGGGAGGCCAGATTCCAAAGCCTGTTGTTAAACAAACCACCTCAACTTGGCTCATGATCCCGAGGGAGCAGGTCTGAATGGGGGCCCTAGGAAGAAGACTCCGTGTCATAGTCATGACGCTTGACAAGCAGAAGGCTGTCTGAACTGGTCCTGTGGTTGATTCAAATGATCATTGAGTTGCCTAAATTCTGATCCTTTGCTAAACTGTGTCATAGATGTTTAAATGTGTGCTCTAGTCAATATCTCTTTAACGAAAACATGCCAATCATTAGTTCAAGGTTTTGATTGACATTCTCTCTCTCTCTCTCTTTCTCTTTCAGAAAAATGTGATGAACCCCTTGTGTCCGGACTCCCTCACGTAGCTTTCAGCAGCTCGTCCTCGATGTCCGCGAGCTATTCTCCGGGCTACGCCAAGATCAACAAGCGCGGGGGTAAGGCGGTCTCTACTTCCTATGTCAGCACGCGTGTCCAATAAGAAATGGTGTATTTATTTCTACAGTTCTGGTTCTGTTCTGCTCGTTTGTTTGTTTTGTTCATTAGTTTCCTCTTAGAGGTGAGATCATATGGTATTTGTCTTTCTCTGCCTGGCTTATTTCACTTAGCATAATATTCTCCAGTTCTATCCATGCTGTTGCAAATAGCAGGAGTTCCTTCTTTCTTTCTGCTACATAGTATTCCATTGTGTAAATGCACCCCAGTTTTTTGATCCACTCATTTACTGAGCGGCACTTGGGCTGTTTCCAGCACTTGGCTATTGTAAACAGCGCTGCTATGAACATCGGGGTGCATAGGTTCTTCTGAATTGGGGTTTCAGGAAGTAAGAAACAAACTGACAGTGACCTGAGGGGAAGAGTGAAGGGGATAACGGAGGAAAGAAGGGGAAGGGTCTTGTCAAGTGATAAGTATAAATGACCCAGGGACATGGACAACGGGGTGGGGGTTGACTATGGGAGCAGGGATGGGAGGGCGGGGCAGGGGAGAGCAATGGGGGAAAAACTGAGACAATGTAATTGAAAAACAACAACATTTTAAAATCTTTAAAAAATAAATTTATTTTTAAAAAAGGAAATGCTATAGTTACATGTGTAATCCTAAAATACATCTTATTACACAGCAGCCAGCAGCAGGTACCCCGAATCATTCTTCCCACTTCTATTAATGAACTCATAGATACGGCAACCCATTTTATTGCATCCACTATTGGGGAGTAAAAACTTGGACTGGCAGTAAGAAATGATCAGTGAAAGAGGAGAATTGTCTGGAGTTGCGTGTGATAATGAATTCAAAACAACGCAAAAATTCTGAGTTAAGGAAATTTTCGCTTATCAGACAGTCACTTAGAAGTTAAAAGAAGCCGATTTCAAATCTGTGTACAGTGCACGAGAAAAGCAAACTTTGTGCTAACCGCTATGTTTCTCCTTATTAATGTGCAACTTAGTTTCCATTGAAAAGGCGGCATAAACAATTGCGGCCCTTTACAGTTTAACTTTGGTATGAACGCTGTGTAAAAAATAGTTACACATTTGCAACCGAAATTTGAATTTTTTACTTTAAAGTCTCGGTATTAATTAGCAAATGCTAATTTCAAAGTAAACTTCAGTACTCAGTAAAAGAATATGATTAAAGACAGAAACTTAAAACTCATTTTTCTTTAAAGGAACACTGAGACAAATGTCGATGAAGAGCAACGTAAGGGGAAAAGACAATATTTTCTTGGGTAAATAAGAACCAACCAACAAAGACCATGATCTTTATTCAGTAAAATGGAGAATGGTAAACTAAAATCACAGCCAATCTGGGAAAAATTAAAGTGAATAAATACAGAAGGATGGGAAAGGAAGGAAGGAAGAGACAGAAAGAGGGGCAGAGGAGAGGAGGGCGGGTGAAAACATAAAGGTGAAAAAAGGCACCAGAAGAAAACCCCAAATAGGAAGAAAAGCGAAGGAAGGAGGGAGGAAAGAAAAAGTAATATCAGAAAAGAGAGATTAGCAGGCAGATTCAGAACGATTAAAGGGAAGATGAAAACGGGTAAGAGAAAGACAGAATTATGTGTCCAGATTAATAGATACAGAGGATTCACAGAAGTAGAAAGGGACCCTCATTAGTAAAAAGATTTGGTGAAAGACAGAGACACACAGGCAAAGGTTGAGAGATATAAGTTTAAAATATATATCCAGTTTTGATGTAGGAGAAGTATTAATTAGCTGCTCTTTTTATACACTGGTCTTCATCAATTATGGGCGGCGTTGGTCAATTACTATAAACTATCAAAAGTTTTGCTTAAACATGTAAACTATTGAAACTTTTCAGTTAATCCTCTTTTATAAAAGTCACTGAAAGCAACAAGCAAAGATAAGGTAGGTACAAAAACATGAAACAGGGACCTGCCCACACCAAATAATAACTATGATGCAGGCGGCATGGTAATAGGAAATCTAGAACAAAATATAGGAGAAAAGAAGGCAATAAACCTATAGATGTCAAGAGGATGCAACATTTTCTTAAAGAAGCCTCATGGTGCTGGGAGAACTACACCACTATAATGAGAAGAAGTAGACTCACAGAATGTTTTAAAGAAAGTTTTGTAGGGAAATATCCCTGATGAATTCTGTGCCCAGTGAACTTGGGCAAGTCAGGTTAGGTCAAGCATATAGCCTCTTTGAAAATACAGATAATACAACCTAACCCACAAGAAGATGAATGAAAAAAAAAAGAGAGGAAAGAAAGCATAGTCAAAGACTGGGCTGATCAATGCATCCATTTAAAGATAAAACCATGACTAATCAACTTAGAAATTGCAGTTGTAGAACCAAGTATAAATTTTATAGATGCAAGAATGTAAAAATACCTGGGGGAATTGGACAGATGGATGCTGTTCTCCCTTTAACTTCAGAGTCGTCGGCAGCCGTCCGTCTCGAGAGACGATGGTGTAGCTTCTTAAGAGTCTATCTGCACCGCCGAGAATGGCTGTGCAGTCCGACTCGGGAGTGACACGGTATCTGTCTCCTCCCGTGTTGAATCGACATCTTGCGATGACGCTGGAGTGTCCTCTCCAGTGAAGCTGAAGCTACAGAGCCTGGGCAGGGTGATATGGAGGGTCTGCTGTTGCCCATGCAGCAGACCCCCCCTCTCTTCGCAGCTGAAGGGTCCAAGGGAAAGACGAGTCAATACAGCTTGGCTTCAGGCGCGCCGCAGGAGTTGCCGGTGTTGACTACAACGTCAAACCGCCTTAGGGACTCCGGCTCCGGATTTTCTGTCGGGGTTTACTCCCTTAGCCTTTCCCCTGAAGAGGTATGCCGCAAGGCAGCGGAGGTTTTTTGGAGTCAGAGTTTTCCTTCTCTGATGTGCCCTGACTGGAAGATCGAACCAGCGACACTTAGCTCGCAGGCCGACGCTCAATCCACTGAGCCAAACCAGCCAGGGAACTTCAGAGTAGGAGGCCATAAAAGCAGTAACTTTAAGCACAAATTTATTTTCTCCTTGATTTTTTACAATTAATATTTTTATGAAGAAATATCAATAGTTTTTTTTAATTCACTTATTCAATTTAAGTAAATTTACATTAAAATAGATTTTGTTTTAAAATGGTACCAGATGCCACTTGAAATTACTTAGAGCTTCTTGTACCTTTGTAACTACTCATATATGTATGGGGAAAGCATCTGACATAAATTTCTAAAGTCTTAACTTTATTTTAACCTGGATGCTGGGATTGCAGGAATGTATTTATAATAGCTTTCTCTGTAGTTTATAAACTATGTATATATGTCATATGTGTGTGTGTATGTGTCTATAGATAGAGGTATAGTAGATACAGTGCATTTCCAAAATGCAGGTTGTTTCCGAAGCAAAAGACTAGAAAGCAAACGTTATGGTCTCTGAGCTGGGTGAGCAGCGATGCCTCGCTCTGATCATTGGCACGGAGTGTTGTCAGGCACCAGGTGGAACTACGAGGCGGTAGCCCGGTGGGAGCCAGCACTGTGTGACGTAGTTAGAGATTTGCACTTGCCCACGGTCCATCGCATCAGCGTTTGCTGTCGGCAGCCTGGAGAGCTGACTTTGTGACCCTGAAAGACCCCTTTGGCTTACCAGTGGCACACTGAGCCTAACTACATGGCTTACCAGTGGCACACTGAGCCTAACTACATAGAGTGCCCTCCCCTACCCCGTCCCGTACTATCTACCTAGGTGTGTGGGACTGTCACCCAGCTGGCGGTGTCTACACTCCTCCTGCTGCTCTGCCTCTGCAGGTGTGCATGGGACACTAGCTGATGGCCTCAGAGTGGGTCAAGGTAGAAAGCAATAGAAGGAGGGCTAATTCTCCCTTAAGAAGAAGAACACAAAGAAATTCAGCTATGGCTATTTTAATGAACAAGAAAGATTTGTATGCCATTAGAAAGTTCATATGCCCATACCCTTTGGGAGAGGAGCCATGTTGGCTGAAATTCACATTAAGGCATAAATGGCTAATAACCCACTTTGGTTGAGGATAGATTTTTTTTAAGCACAACATGATACTACTTTCCTTAAAAATAAATAGAGGCAGCAGATAATTCCAAAAGGAGGGAAAAAAAGGAGATGTAAGGGAAGCTGGGGAATGCTGGAGATATAGTTTCTTGCTTCACTATTGGCAAGAATCACCTGATAGATACACCATATACGCATCTGAAAGCAAGAAGATCATATGCTAACTAACACGGAAGGGTACAAGGATGTAACTTACTAATGATATGAAGAACAAATTCAGAACTTTTATCATTATCATTTATTTACATTATATTCCTCAACTACATTTCGGATAGAGCTTATGAATACATAGAGAAGCAGAGTCGTCGTCGGCAGCCGTCCGTCTCGAGAGACGATGGTGTAGCTTCTTAAGAGTCTATCTGCACCGCCGAGAATGGTTGTGCAGTCCGACTCGGGAGTGACACGGTATCTGTCTCCTCCCGTGTTGAATCGACATCTTGCGATGACGCTGGAGTGTCCTCTCCAGTGAAGCTGAAGCTACAGAGCCTGGGCAGGGTGCTATGGAGGGTCTGCTGTTGCCCATGCAGAAGCAGAGTATAAACGCAAATATTCATTCAGAGGACAGATTGACATATTTATAAAATTTAATTTTGGCATCCCCACAATGTACATTCATCTGCTTTGGCCTTGATATCAGGGATTGGTACATGAGAAACTGGGGGAAAATGTCGTATTTAAATGTAAAGTCCACCTGTGATTCAGGCGCGCCTTTCTGGGGCCTACTGCTGTAAGCTTCGTTTGCTTGTTTGTTTGTCTTAGAACAGTCCCTAATTCCCGTGGTTTGTATTCTGGATTTCTGGAAGGCATCTGCTACCTTGCATTTATGTAGTATTTTACAGATTAGAAAATGCTTCCATGTGTGTTCCAGATGTCACGTGATCTTTCTAACACCCTTGTTAGATGGACTGTGAGGTCAGAGAAGCCCAGCGTCTCTTCTGCCAGACTTTCAGCTTTCAACTTCACATGCTTTTTCTTAGAAATTGTCTTCTTTCTCCTGGTCCAGAGGGACTTCCCTTCACCACCTGCTCCTCTTCTTCCTCCACGAACCACGGAGGATAAAAGAGAACACAGGATCTCAGCCGCTGCCATTAGAATCTCTATTTTCTTTGTTATGTGACATAGATTTGGGAACCGAGAGGGCTTTGGGGGAAACCAGGATGGGCCACGTGTAAACAGGAGAAAAGGAGAGAAGTAAAAGCAGAGTTAACATGGATCCACAGAGAAGGTGGAGAGAGTCCTGGTCATCCCCGTTGTCCCTCAGGTCCCTGCTGTCATTGCGCCCTAGCCGTGGCTGCACTTCTAGAGTCTGGCGAACTTCCCTTTCTAATTATAATGGTCACCTCCTCCTCCCTGCTAATTTGAGTAAACGTGTCTTCCTAGTTACTAAAGAACTCCTGATTAAAAACAGTTATCATGGTCCTCATTTTGCATAATAAAATAATAAATCTAGGAACCCCCAAAGACATTTAGATTCTAAAGTGGCATAGCTGAGGACCAGTGATCTGGGGACACAAGCCATGGCTTGTACTCAAGTCTGACACTCTTCCATGCACGGTTAAGCCAGAGGAAGCCGCGTCAGTGCTGTGTGCAAACTTGCCCAAAGACAGAACTTACAAAGAGGTAAGAAGGTTCAAGGCAAGTTGGATTTCTGTTTATAAAGCCAGAGCAACGCATTCATGAGATCTCAGGGCTCCTTGAGTGCCAGACATCTTGAATGGTTTCCTTTCTTCTTCACCGTCCTGCCACTTCAGTTTATGCGAGCTAGATTCTTCAGTGCTGTCTCTTACTCCTTTTCTATTTTTAGATTTTCTTCCTGGATGATTCCTGCCATTTTAGGAACGGTCTTCTCCTTTCAAAGCAAAGGGCAGACAGATGTTGTTGGCGGTGACTTTTGAAGGGATTGCACCTTTGTTTCCTCCAGCAGGGAGAGCAGATTGCCTTTGTAGGCCACATAATCGATGACCACTTCTGGGAGAAAGAGGTGGACAACAGACATCTGGAAGGCTACTGGAGCGGGTCCCTTACTTTCCACCCTTGCATCTTAAAGAGAACGACAGTCTTTACCTTCCCTTAAAAGACACCACTGAAGTTAACAATTGCCACCATGCCTTGATGCCTTGGCTTGGTCAAATCTTTGCTTTTATCATTTTATCCTTTTCTGTGTATATCACCAACCTCTTCTTCAGGTCACACATCCAGTCCATAGCTACCTTGTGGTGCTGCCTCTCGCAGGATTCTAGGTGGCTCAGCATGTCATCCCACTTCCTCTGCTCTTCAGAACTTCTGTCCCTGCTACTTCCAGAAAGCAAGCATTTCTCTCCTTTATTACACCCATAATTATCATGTCCGTTAGTTACATTTGTACTCACCTTCTTATCTTATTTCTATTCTTTTTCCCATTTTCTGTTTTAAATAGTAAGAGGATCTCCCAGAGCTAATTGATCCCCAGACTGGAGCTAGTACCCTAGGAACTGGGGAAGCTAGAGCAATGCTCTGTGGGGCCACTGGTCCTCTTTGGGCCGGGTGCCTCTAGCTGGTCCCCTTCTCACCTCCGTCCCTGATCCGCTCTTCTGCTCCTGATGGCCCACTGCTGGCAGCCAGTGTCCGCCGGATCAAGCAATAATTTTAACCTTGGTAAGGAAGCTCTTTCCCACATGATAACATCGAGGCTGAAATTGTGAAATAGCCTCATCTTGCCAACTGGTGAGCCTCTGTCCGAGTTGGCCAGTTTGATTCCACAGCCTTTGTTCATTCCCTTCTCTCGCCCCTGCCCTTTACTCGGCGTTTCTCTTCATCTGCTCCTCCCCACTCACTGATGATTCGTTACTCTTTTCTTATGGACTCATTGGCTGGAGTGTTACTTCTGGGAGCACTGGCCTCTTCAGACTAGATCCGTGGAGCAGGAAAATCCAGGAGGCTGGAAACGTAGCATTTCGGGATATTTGACATTCCTGCCTGGGCTGCCCGTCCTTCTTCCTCTTTGAATGTCTCCCCTGCAAACACCTGCTGGTTTTGCCAGCTCCGATGCTGCAGCGCTGAGCACTGGGGGGATGACTTTCATTCACGCAAAACTAAGTTCTAATATGGAGTCGACCAGCGATGAGCATGGTATTAGTCAATTACTTCAACTTTCCGCATCTCGGCTTCCTGATTTTTATGGGTACTGTATAATTTATCACCGAAACCGGGAACTCTTGACAGTGAGAGTATTCTATTAATGGTTATACCAAAGTAATCTTGAAAGTCTGGGTCCCCTCTTTATATTATATTTTAACATGAAATCAATTGCACAATTCCACAGACCTGTGGTGAAGATTAAATGAAATAATCAACAAAATCTGGTGCATTAAAATCTTTGTCATCAATTGCCCTCAATACCTAAAAATAATAATGCAGATATTAATATTTTAAAGCACCGGAATGAAATGCCCTTGTCCTTGTTGAAACAGCGCTTCCCTGAAGAGTGATTGCAAGAATTTGTGCATTTCCCACTGTGTATTTCCCTACCATCACCTAAAAAAAGGATATTTTATTTTATTTATTAAATTAATTAATTTATTAGTTTATTTATTTATTTTTAGAGAGGGGGTTAAGGAGAAAGAGAGGAAGAGAAACATCACTGTGTGGTTGCCTCTCACTCAAGCCCCCAACTGGGGACCTGACGGGCAACCTAGTCATGTGCCCTGACTAGGAATCGAACCAGTGACACTTGTCTCCCAGGCTGACGATGCTCATAAAAAAAAAAAAAAAAAAAGGATATTTTAAAAATTGAAGGAGAAAATGTTTTAATGAGTTTCACGTAATTAGATGACTACTTAACATTAACTTAAACATTGCCTACAGTGTTGCCCCACAAATTCCTTTCAGTTCAAATAAAAGTTTATGCCAGTGATTGTAAAGTGTTACTTTGTTCTTACTATCTTTATGACCTTCAGAAAAGCCAAGAAGAATTATTCCAGACATTAGGGTGAATATAAAAAAATGTTTATTTTTTTTCTTCTCAGCCCTATAAGTTCTATTTTTTAAAATACATATATAAATGGTTTCTTTGAAAGCCATCAATAAGCCTTTATTCACCTTTGCAATTGAATGAGAGTTGCCATCTAATGCTAATGGAGGTTTTAATTTATCATTTTTACTTCAATTCTCAAATATAAATTAAAATGCTGGCTTCATTGGAAGCTTTTAAAAATTGAATATACAATCCATGATACATTTGTATGATTGGCGTTTGCTATGATGGAATATTAAAAGCATATTCCCTAGGAAATGTCTCACAACCCCCATAGCAATCTATGCTGGGTTTTGTAGCATTTCCCGTAGAACGGTGTTCCCCAAGTATTCTCTGCACCCACACATGTCACACACGTTCCCACAGTCAAATCAGCCAGGCAGATGTGCTCTGTGGTCCTCTCCAGGGAACCGGAGACCCTCCTCCTCATGGGCATCTGTCGTCCTGCAGAACACCCTTTCACTCTGGGACGTGCAGTTCTGCAATCCAGCCAAGCAACCTGCTTTAAGAGTTTTAATGGGGTTTGTTTAATATGCTTAGAAGTACAATTGTGTTCCACACGTCCTTGATAATAGCGTGAGAAAAAGATGATTTGGGGTTTAGCAGAGGGAACTAAAATTTTCTATATTTGGGGCATTTGAGATGAAGACCCCTTTAGTTCATTATTTTAAGGAAACTGCTGTTTTGCTAGGTTTGTGGCAAATATCGTCACATTTGTCTGTGAGAAAGATCAGAAGCTGAGCTGGGGTCAGTGCTACCTCATTTCCCACGGCTGCCCTCTGTGTAATGGCTCTGGGATGTCCCCTCCGAACAGTCTTCCTACAGCAGTGTGAACAGCGGATGGTCTAAAAGAACGGGAAAATTGTGAATGATCAGTTAACACGTTTGTAACATATCTTTGTAACATATGCTTTGTGATTTTACTTCTCATGCAATATCGGAAACCATGCTATTCAGTACTTGCCTTATAAAGTTCAGGTCAGATGGTGTGGGAACACTTCACATCGGAGCTAATAAGCAAAGCAGAGACAGCCTCACAGACACAGAGCAGATGACAGCTGGGGGGGGGGGGTGGTTAGGGGGTGGAGGGACTGAGCAGAAGGGAGAAAGGACTCAGGACATGGGACAGCAGTGTGGTGACTGCGGGGTGGGGCGGGGGTGTACAGGGGTTAAATAATAATCAAAAAATACAGTGACAATTAAATAAAAACTATTCATCTTAAAACAGAATTCTTCACACAATCGCAAAGCAATTTATTAACATGGTATTGCACACATTTGACTCTCAAATAATATATTCTGAAGAGCAATAATATCAAATTATACTTATTGTATACATTTTTCTATGCATTTTAAACTTCAAATGCTCCTTGCTTCTATGCTGGATGACTTATGAAGTCAACAGTGAATATTTACAGACATTTTTCGGTTTCCAAAGAAATGATGCAGGCTGTGGAATCACGGATGTAACTAATTGCGGTCCAGACAACGATGGAGAAATAGACAATAGCAGACATCATTATCATCATTTGTAAACTTAAAAGTTTAATATCGGTTTTATAGAACAATGTGGAACAATTGGGAAATGGCCCCATGGCTTTGACCCTCACCCAGTGCTTTCCAAGGGTGAAACAGGTGCATCTGGATAATGATGTTTAACCCTTTGAGTGCCAACATCGCTGTGATTGATGCTGACAAATTTTCCCAAAAGTGCCAGCGTCGCTCTCAGTGACTCTTTTTTTTTGATGGCTATCAATGTAAATAACAATGGAATAATTGGTATTTTATGTTTTGGCCTCTTTTTTTGTACCTCAGGTTATATATTGATATAACTTTTTCTCATGTCGATCCAAATTTTGAATTTTTACACTTGTTCAAATACTAACATATTAATTCTGCTTTAATTTTTACTAACATTTTAAACGGTCCTTTTAATTTCATTTATCTTTGCAATAATCGTCGGCACTCTATGCGGTGTGCATGATAAGGAAGCTTTTGCTAATGGACATTTTCATTGCTTCATGGTGTAGTGTTAGCATTTTGTTTATAAACTGTTTTTCATTGTTGATAGCTATTGAAATATGTGTCTAGTGTGAATGCTGTTTGTGTTCATTTTTTTGTACGTTATGAAGTTTTCTTTTTTTTCCAAAAATTACGCAATATTTGATGCTTGTTATCCATGCTGCTATTTTTTTCAAATTATAATCATAGGTATTATATTATGCCATATATTATACTTCAAAAGCCATATTGAAGGAAGTTATTTTTTCTAAAATAATTGTAATAAAATAATTTTAATGCAATAATTTTTTTTTGCTAAATTGCGTTAAAGAACAGGGCTTACAAAGGAAGAATGTATTTACTATATGTCATGAAATTTTCAGCAAATTATTATGAATAATGATGTTTTATAGGGCCATTTTTTATAAACTGCATTTCTCAGCAAAACAGCGTGGTGTTTCTCACACGAATTTTAGCGATCACGCACGGCCCTCAGAGGGTTAGTTGGGGAGACTGTCCCCTTTCCCTCAGGCTGCTGTTTGCACAGAGGAGGCTTCCCTTTGGGCTGCTGCAGCCAATGGCTCAATGACAGGTGCCTTCAGGTAACACCGTCTGTGGGTCCTTGGTCTAATGCCTGCTGGGTGTCAGTGCAATACTGTAACCTTTGAGACATACGAAGGCCGGAAGTGAGCCGCCTTTGTTTTTTCTGGGAAAACGCTCATCAGCTGACCACATGAGGGGCCCTGCACAGGGTCCATTATTAGACCAGGTCGGGGCACCAACAACCACGCTTGTGAAAAATATGCTTCCAACCCCATAATTACATTTCCTCCATATCAGATGATGCTCTGCATCCTTCTTCAATATCTGCTCTTTATAATTAGAGAAAGTCCCCGGCTTTCTGCCTGTTTGCCTCATTCCCCGTATTTCATTCAATAAGAGAATAGAAAGAAAACAGAAAAACCAGACCAAATTACTTCCAGGACCATTGGAAGGATTTAATCTAGTTATGGCTCTGTGAACAACCTGGTTAGGTCATACGTATTAGAATGAAGAGACCCTTATCTTAATACCTTTAGGAAATTAATGATTTTTTCATACCGTTTTCTTAGGGAAGAACAAAAACATCAGATTACCTCCCTGTGAATTCTGAAAATCTTGCCGCTAATAACAACTCAAAGCGGCCCAGCCTTTGTTAGCGTTCTGCCTTTTCTTTGCTCTGCAAATGGGCAGTCAGCTCTGTGGACTCGGCCCCTTGTTAAAACATTGTCTACGTTTGATGTGAGTACCGCTGGCCACACGCCATGACCGGCAGGGCCGTCTGCTTCCATCGCGCTGGCCGCTTTAACGTGAACGTGGAAACCCAGAAGCCTGGACGTTTTACTCCCGGGTTTCCACCCGCACATCCCTTTCGTTTTACTTTGCCTTCGCTGTGTTTATTTTCTTAGCGATGTAAGGAGCCCATGTTATACTCGTTTAACTCACCTTCCTTCCTTTCTCGGCGGCCTCTGGGATGGATGGCCTTTGGGTCTGTTTTCTGCTTTGGCATCGGTGGGCAGCGCTGTTCACTGCAGCTGGAGGACTGAATTATATCTGCTACCTTCCCATCAGCAGATGTGAGCCGCCAGAAGGCTGTTCTGCCTCCAGGGAGGGCCGTTTCATATTAGAAAGTTTGTGCCTGAGCATATGTCTGAAAATGCATAATTACACACATTGGGTGGCTTTTTTCCTAGCCCCTTTCTGGCACATAAAACGTATTTCAATGGATTATTAATCTGAGTTATTTTTTTGTTTGTTCGTTTGTTTGGTTGGTTGGTTCGGGTTTTGCTTTCAATGGATGCTCAGAGCCCTAGATGGGCCATATAGCCTCAGTTGTTAGGGTGATAACTGTAGGTCCTTAAATCACGTCCTTCGGTTTGGGGTTGTTTCATGATCACATGGAGGCGATGCTGCGGGAACGCAACTCCTGTTTGTATCAATCGGCCTGTGGTAAAGTTGCCCATTGATGGCGTTAAATGGCA
Organism: Furipterus horrens; assembly: GCF_987537825.1. Classification (NCBI taxonomy): domain Eukaryota; kingdom Metazoa; phylum Chordata; class Mammalia; order Chiroptera; family Furipteridae; genus Furipterus; species Furipterus horrens. The sequence goes on from NW_028327179.1 coordinate 98,057,250, forward strand.
GCTTACTATGTTGTTGACTTCCTTACTCTTCCTCCCTGCGTAGTCTGAAGCAGGTGCAAGTTGAAACCACGGACTTCTGTAGTCTGCATGCTTCTGTGACAGTAGAGATTTATAAGTGATTGCTAGAGCGTGTTCTTTTATATTTTGATAAAGCCACGCATTCCTATAGCATCAGATAGGTTCCCAGAAGGAGAATGATTAACTGGAGTTTTTGGACGGTCCCGACAGGAGGGAGACACAGGAGGGCAGAACCGGTGACCTTCCTCATCATAACAAGTCCAGGAAGGCTGAGAACTACAGTCCTTCCACAGCTTATGTCCACACTGTATTAAATTACAAGCAGTTCCCACCGGCCTCCAGATTTTGTTGTATGGATCATTCTTCATACAGAGCTTCAACATTTTTTTAATCCTCACCTGAGGATATGTTTTTTGATTTTAGAGAGAAAGAATGAGAGAGAGAGAGAGAGAGAGAGAGAGAGAGAGAGAGAGAGAGAGAGAGAGAGAGAGAGAGAGACGTAAGAGAGAGAGAAACATCCATTAGTTGTCTCCCATACGTACCCAGCAACCCAGGCATTGCCGTGACCAGGGATTGAACGCAAGAACTTTCGGTATACGGGATGATGCTCCAACCAACTGAATGAACCACCCGGCCAGGGCAGGGCTTGACTATTTTTTAAGTCACTTGTCCTTAGGTAGTGAGTTCAGGCATCACCTTTTTCAAAAATTATCACTGATGATGAGAAAGGTATCTCTCCAGTTTTCAAGGTGAAGGTGCCCACATCTTGATTTCTGCCGCAGCACTTCGTGTGCAGTATCGTACTGAAGGCTTATATTTGTCTGGCCCAGGCACCGGCTGTGGCTTTAACACAAGCCCCGTGTCTCGTGCATCTGGGTGTGCCCAACGTCCCATCTGGTCCCTCCAAAAACCCTAGGAAATAATTGAAAGGTAATAAGATTCAGTTTTATGAATTAAAAAAAAAACAACTTAAATACAAGAAAGTCTAAATTCCTGCCCAAGGCCACAGCTAACAGCTGATGTGAGAGCATTTGAAACAAACTCTTCTGACTTTAAAATCACTCCCTGGTCTATTTGCCATCTCTTCCCTGCTTGTGTGAGCTGTTCTATAAGAGAAGTTGGAATAATATTTGAGTTGGTTACAGAGCACAGCTGAAGTTTTCCCACTGGTGTTTTAGAACACAAACCTATGCCTCTCTTTTATTTTTGATAAGTATATATACTTAGTCATTTCATTGTCTGTGTATTATCTTGGTTTAAAAATAATCAGAAGTAATAAAGATATTTTAAACATTTATATATAATCATATATTTTTTAAAGACCCATGTTTTTCTTTCTATGCTAAAAGAACAGCCAAAATCTAGACTTCCTTAGTCTTGTTTCGGATTTTCTGTGAGATGCAGTGGCAGGCGACAAAGATAGAACTGCACTTGAAATATTATATATGTGAGAACAGCAGATTGGGACACAACACCGAGACCAGCATTCTGTCTCCCAGAAAAGAATTGAAGTAAGAAAAAACTACCGATGTGCAGCAGCAATATGCTCGAAACTGACAGAAGCAATATTTTTCTTAGTTGCTAACACTCTTAATATTCAAAACACACACGGAGGAAAAGCAGTAAGTCAGGGCAAAGTGAAAGGGAATGAATAGCAGAACTGAACCTCAACCACAAGAGAGAAAAGGTCTGCGATGTACCAGCTACGCCACAGCCTGGGTCTCTATCTGGTGCGAAATGGAAATAATATGGTGTGAATAGTAACGACGGCCCGCCGCGGGGTCGTCAGCCATGGCTGAATTGTTCCTTCCTTTCCGAGTGCGGGATTCAGCAATGCTGCATTTTGCCTTCCATTTTGTTATCGTTCAGCAGAAGGACCATACTTTGGGGGCGCCTGTAGAGACCGCCAAGGGAACTGATTCATGTTTGCCCCTCCTCTACCTACCAGGTCCTGGAATCGTCGGCAGCCGTCCGTCTCGAGAGACGATGGTGTAGCTTCTTAAGAGTCTATCTGCACCGCCGAGAATGGCTGTGCAGTCCGACTCGGGAGTGACACGGTATCTGTCTCCTCCCGTGTTGAATCGACATCTTGCGATGTCGCTGGAGTGTCCTCTCCAGTGAAGCTGAAGCTACAGAGCCTGGGCAGGGTGATATGGAGGGTCTGCTGTTGCCCATGCAGCAGACCCCCCCTCTCTTCGCAGCTGAAGGGTCCAAGGGAAAGACGGAGTCAATACAGCTTGGCTTCAGGTGCGCCGCAGGAGTTGCCGGTGTTGACTACAACGTCAAACCGCCTTAGGGACTCCGGCTCCGGATTTTCTGTCGGGGTTTACTCCCTTAGCCTTTCCCCTGAAGAGGTATGCCGCAAGGCAGCGGAGGTTTTTTGGAATCAGAGTTTTCCTTCTCTGATGTGCCTGGAATAAGTACAGCAAAAACAATGATGTTCAAGGTATCATGTTCCATCTTCTCTACACAGAGTTCAAGACCTAACCATGTAGGTTGGAAAACAATGACAAGGAGAGAATGCCAGCAAAGCAAGAAGTGACTTGGTTTTCCATCCGAACTGTTGCCTTTGAATTTCCACGATTAGAAGAGAAATGTGAAACCAAGCAGTTGTAGTCAGAACAAAAAACAACGTGAATTGGCTTTATGCTCCAAGGGCTAGCACTAACTGGCCATTGAGAGGGAGGAAGGAGAGAGGCTGGGTGACCTGTAAGTGGCCTCACCACTTCCCAGGTATGCAACCCTCAAACAGAGCTTACCCACTTGTGGGAAGCTCCCAGGTCACCCAGTTTTAGGGTTTATTTTTATTTTTTTGGCTATACCTAAGTGATGCACTTTCAGCAAAAATTCTGTCTTCTCTGTATGACTTAGTCCGGGACTGCTCTCCAAGGGTCCGCAGAGAGGCTTTGGTTCCCTGGGACCCTAGTCCAGTTTTCTGTGCTTCAGTGTGAAAAGACATGCAGGGAGCTACGATTTGAGGTGGCAGCCAGGACCCTCTGTGGCCCTCACTGCGGAGGACTCAGAGCTGTCGAGGCATACGAGTCCGTGAGTAAAACAGAGGGAAAATGCTGTTTTTCTTGTTGCTGTCATTTCACAGCAATTCACTGGGGGATCCTGGGAACTTCTCGTCCTAAACATATGACATGTATTTGGAACCCATCAGCTCTCCTTAGCAATGTATCAATAACATATGGCAAGGATTAACTAAGGAGAGAGAGACAGGTAGGATGTTGTGTTAGCCCGAAACATGGTCATCTGTTTCTGGAAGGCCAACAATTTACATGCAAGTAGACTTCTCACTGGGACCCAAACCTAAAACCCCGTGATGCTGTTTCTGTGTATTGGCTTCATCGAGCTGTAAGGGATCACCTTGTTCTCAGTTCATAGGGAACTCCCCCTTCCACTTTCGTCCATGTTGGGATGGCTTAGCTGGCCGAGGAAGAGAAGGGAGAGTGATTCCTTCAGAAGCTCTGAAGTGTTACGTTGCTCATTTCACACTCCACGACGGGGATCACAGAAGGGAGAGATGGGAGATATAAGTCCTGTTGCCGAAAACGAATTCTACCTCTCACTGCTTCATGAAATAGCACAGTTATTCATATTTCAGGCACCTCAATTAGACTTTCATTATTCATAAACACTTATGTAACTGTGAGTAATTCAGGCTGTGAGAGAACATCACCCATCGTTTTTTCTTCTTTATCACTAAGAACCGCCCCCCACCCCGTATCTACAAGAAAGAACAAAACACTGTTTAAAACATACCCTGTCTGCTGTGTAAATCTACATTTTAACTTTTTGGCAAAGGAGCTTTAAGAAAAGAAGGCTACTAGAGTCTTTGGCTGTCTTTTTAAGGAAGCAATCTGAAGGAATGGACGAGGGCCGGTTCCATTTGGGTGGTAATCACGGAGGAAGATAACAGCATCGATTCTGTCAGCCCTTGCCCTCTCCGATAGTTCTAGCATACAGCGACAGAGGGCAAGACCTGGTAAGGCTATTAGATAAGACCACGTAAGTATCAAAATAAGACAGGAGGTGCTGCTGAGTTTAGCGGGAACGAGGGAGCCCAGTCATCACACACATTCAGTGAGCTGGACACAGCATTGGTTTGCAGGTCAGAAGGAAACATATGAAGAGCTGACAGGGGATCTCTTTAGGGATTCTGAGATGGGGCCAACATTATAAGAAGAGGCAGTGTTTGTCTGAAGCAGAGTGGTGAGTGTTCCCATCTCCAAACTTGGAGGAAGGCGCAGGTCGCGTCTGAGTATAAATCAGAAGTCGTGTGCACTTGCCTGCCTTAGTGAAGACGGTGATTAATGAGTTTCTCCCCATTAATCCATTGAAGGACCTGAGTTTCCTTGTGGGGCAAATCTCCTTCCTTCCTTCCTTTCTTCTTCTCTCTTCTTTTCACCTCATTCAAACCTGTTAAATACCGACTTGTTTTAGTCTTATATAAACAGCGAGCTTCCATTCAGTAGCTCAGAGCTGAGGACCGGTTCGGGGGCGTAATGTGAACACGATGCCTCTGTAGTGGTCATGCCAGCCTGTGGCAGTGACAGACTCAACCCTTATGTGTGTGTAGGTCGTGTACCACAAAACTCTAAAGGTCACTTTCACATGATAGTCTATGGCACCACTGTCCAGTAAAATATATAGTAAACCACCTACGTAATTTTTAACGAGCCAATACCCATATTAAAAAAGTAAAAAAAAAAAAAAAAAAGATACGTTAAAGATATTTTATTCTATGTTCTGTGTAACCTACTGTATCAAAATATTGTCATTTCAATATGTGATCAATAGAAACATTATTAATTTGATATTTTGCTTTTTTTACTGTTTTTTAAAGTACAGTGCGTATTTCGCACTGCTAGCACATCTTAATTCAAAAGCTAAATTTGCATCAGAAATAATGTATAAAGTTGCATCAATTTTTTGTTGAAAAGCTAGTCTCACATATCCGTCTTCCCAAAATACTTGAAATGCTGCCCGGTAACTGAACATCAGTTTTTAAATATAAGTTTAAATTAATTGGAATAGAGTTAAAATTTTAGTTTCTCAGTCTTTCGGACCGGTGGTAGTGCCCGGGGCCACCTGGCAAGGGCTCAAGAGCCACACGTAGCCCAGGTCTATGTGAACAGTGGCCCTGGGACTGACTGGACAAAACCACATGCAGTGGCACTGATCTTCGGGAATCGTCAGAATTTAGTTCCAACCAGGTGGTGGCAGGGGCACAGCAGAATTGCAGTCATTGGGGCGGAGGGCTGGGTAGGGAGCCCCGTGTTTAATGCCAGCCTACAGCATGGCCTCATTTGAAAGGGAAGAAAGTAGCGGCCGAGACAGGAAGGAGGTTGCCGTGATTCCATGTTGGAACCCTTTTAGAGAAGTGCAGGGCTGGGGGTTCCTCGTGGGTGTCAGAGAGGTAGGGCCCAGGGCAGGGCCGGGCAGGGGTCGGCTCTGGGGACCGGCGGCCCACCGTTGGATTCCTGCTGAATGAGGGGCATCCAGAAGTATTTTTTGAAGCTAAGGAAGAGTAGGGAGTGTGTAGGTGACAGCTCTAGGAAACCCATGAGGAGCTCCTTTAAGGTAAGGAGTTTTGTTTCCTGTTGGAGAAGAAGGTACCCTACAGCCTTCCCTTTTTTTTTTTTTTTTTCTTTCCCAGAACATAGTATAAGCTGTGTGACATTTCTTGGGATTGTGTCAGGGTAGGCTCAGCCAGAACTCCTTCATCAGGCCTCCTGCTGGGGGGATAAGGAACGAGGCTCCTTTGCCTTGGACAGCTAACTGAAGGCCAGTCCTTTTAAAGGAAGCGGACAGACTCATGGTATTAGCAAGAATATTCCCTCGGTGAAGACTGAACTAAATGTCTTTGGACGGTCTGCTTCGTGGGAGTAATCCTAGACATATAGACCTGCATTTGTCACTGCAGCTCAGCTGAAGTCCAGGTAGAGATTATGTTGCATACACATAGCTGAGCATTATATGTAACCTCCTGTTTAGTATTGCAGTCAAAAAGTTTGTCCAAATCATTACATATGCATAACTTCTATTAAGTTTAAAGGAATGATGATTAGAACGGGACAGGAGCACATTATTTAATAATTACAAGAGAATGCATTCTTTAGCAAGGATAATGTACCACATTAAAAATAGAAGTCATTCAATTATTTCTCAGCTGAAAAGTATCAGTGTCATAAATAGCATGACCCTAGAAGACATTAGTCATGATTTAAACTCTCAAAATGGACATTAAAGTATTAATAGTCATGGGGCATTTATAATTTTCCAGAGGTGAGCACTGATATACAATAGATTAAATAATTTTCCCCGGGTGCCTGTTGTATCTCTTGGACCCAGGATTCATATCAAGGTCTACCTACCTCTGTGAATGTTTCACAGAAAGGAGCTGCTTACAATTTGGGATGCCCCAAAGCTGTCACAACAAAGCCACAGGTGGCATAATGTACTCCAGCAATTGTCCATTCAGGAAAAAAATAAAATAAGCAGCACTTTAATGTAGCAAAAATCTGTCTGTCCCAACACCCTTTCATAAAGCAAATGCATAAAACCCAAAGAAAAAATGGCGACATCAAATACTTTTTAAAAAATATCTTGAAAAAATATATTTTAAAGAATTTAATAGGTGCTTTTTTTTTTCTGCATGAATTATGTAGTGCCTTATGTGTTCATCAAGTTCTGGTCTGAAATGCAGCATCTCTGAATCTGACCCACAGCTTCATATGCTTCGGACAGAGTGGTCAGAGAAAGTAGAATTCAAGGCCACCCATTGCCTTTGAGGAGTCTTCAGAGAAACTGTTAAAGAAAAAAATGCTAATTCACAGACATAATATGAATATATCAATTTTCCCTTAAAATCTGAACATTGATGATAAAACCTAAATCCTCATGATAAAAGAGTACTTCCCTACACTATACAGCTTAGTGGGAAATTAGAACATAGTTGATAAATATTGGGAAAAAAAGACCAACTATTTTAAATAATTCAGTTCTGTATATTGACTTTTTGCTAATCCTGCACTACTTATCTGGCTGCTTTCTGGGTTCTGACTTCACTTAGCATTTCCCATAATGCATTCTTGCCCTACAAATCAGCATTCGAGGACCAATCACTTAAAAGTAAAAAATGGATCCTAGCTGAGATAAGGATTCACATGGAAATGAGAGTGTACCTGTGGAAAATTAGCAAGGGCAGGGGAAGTGGTGCGGAGAAGTGAAGCCAGAGGGCAGTCTCCAGCCCTCGTCCTTGAACTTGACTTCGGTTCCAGCACCAAAGGGAAGCTCTGGAGACAAGTCACATCTCAGAGCTGACCAAGCCAGCAACTAGGAACCAGAGTATTTATACCCCTGCGTTCTTCAGGCCTGGGTTATTTCCAAAAATTGCAGCTCTTCTTATGTTCCGGAAAGGTGAGTTCTGGCAACCAGAGGGCATTCTGAAGGGACTGGCTTTACCTAATAAACTTGGACCTGCCTATACCTTATGCCCCAGTAAATCCAATGATAAGAGGACATCCTAGAAAATTACTCTTTGATTAGAAGGAATGTACAAAAATGCATATAGAAACATTATGTGCAATAGCCGAAAAGTGGAAAACCCAAATATCCATCAGTACCTTGAATCACTGTTAGAAGAAGGAAACAACATTTTATATAAAGAGATACGATTCAAAGCAAAGTGAATGCATTCCAGATAAACATGTTTATATGGATGAATGTAAAAACCATAATCCAGAATACAATAAGTCACAGAAGAATAAATACAATTCCACTTATATAAATTCAGTCCCCAAACAGGTACATCAGAATAGAACATTAGGTAGGAATGTGTGCATATGTGAGGAACCCCAAAAGGAGTCAGAGCTTAAGTCCAAATGCAGGATAGTGGTTACTACTGAGTAGGAGGGAGAGGTGGTATTGTTGAGAGCTTCAAAGGGGTTGACCCTACTCTGCTTCTTAAATTAGTCAGTGGGCTTGTTTTTGAATTGAACATGTATCTCGAAAAGCCATTAAAAAGCTGCAAGGAAAAACTTAGTAGCCAGCTTAAGACAGGAGAAAGAAAGGGGGTCATGGGTCCCCTCTGGTTTACTCATTCTTAATACAGCCAATCAGCAAATGTCTGTGCTGATGAGGGACAGGGAATTCTTGCAGAAGTCCCGGTCATGAAATAGAGTAAGACCTAGTGCCATGACGGAAGACGTGGTGTGACCCCGTGGGGACTTAGAGGGTGGACTACGGCGGCCGAAGGACCTTGGCAGAGCTCGTGCATTTCACAGAACCTTCGTGTCCTCCTCTGTAAATTGAGGTCGCAATGCCATCTCATTCGCTGGTGAGGGTTACAGCCGTTAACGCATGGGCCATGCTCCGAGCAGGGCCCGGAGACTTGGCCGCCGCTCAATAAACAGATGTTCTTTCAGTCGCCCAGGACCTGCCCTGGAAAAAGGTGAGCCTGTTTCACCTTTCAGGGAAAAAGTGGAGCCCTGGCTGATGTGGCTCAGCCGATGGAGCACTGGCCTGCTAACCAAAAGGGTCACCGGTTCGATTCCCAGTCAGGGCACATGCCTGGGTTGCCAGCCAGGTCCCCAGTTGGGGGCACACAAGAGGCAACCGGATATGGATGTTTCTCTCCCTCTCTTCCCCTCTCTCTAAAACTAAATAAATAAATGTCTTTAAAAAAACAGCCAAAGGGAATATTTTAACAGATATTCTGCTCTGCTGATGATTCTACTTTCCTATATCCCCTCTTTCTTCAAAAAAAGAAAAAGGTGGTTTTCATTTGAGATTGCCCATCAGCACAGGACGAGAAAGGTCACTTCCGTCAAAGGAGCTCACATGGGCAAAAGCGTGGAGATTGAGAAGGGGGGGGGGGGGGTGTTGGGAATGTTGAACGCGGTGGGTGGGGAGTCTCAGTCAATGCCTGACGTCGTGGGAGGCTGGCTCATACATCTGGATCTTGTCCTGGAGGTGTCCGTGATGCATTCGGGATTTTAGACATGAGTGTGCATTAATCAGATCAGTTAGGGTTTAACCACACGAGCTTCGTGGGGGATGAACTAAAAAAGTACGGCGTGGCCGGACCAAGGCTGCTCAGCAGTTGTTCAAGTGAAACACACGGATGGTCTGAAGCAGAGCAGCAGAGAAGGAAAGAAGAGAGAGGAAATGGTCCTTTTTCTGGAATGAACTCTCCTCCATACCCCACTAGCTGCGGGAAGACAGAGAGGCAGAGACAAAAGCGCGCAGCAGCAAAACGACACCCCGAATCTCAGCGGCTCCTGACACTGAAGGTCTGCTTCTTGGGCAGACACAGCCGGCGGGCTGCAGCCTTCCCAACGGGCTTCCTTGGTCTTTGCCATCGAGCTCCCTTTCTGGAGCCGCGGCTAGGACAGCCAAACAAACGCTCCCCACGTACGGTTCAGGCATATCTGTGTGTGCATTTATTCCCTGAATTACCACAGCCTTAGGCTTTTTACTTACATTGTCTTAACCACTGCTGCCTCCTAAAAGCAATTGATATGACGATGAAATGGCTGTTGTTTGTGACAGTGTCTAAAACAGACACAATTAAACATAATTTAACACTTCTGTCTGCTACCGGTGTTGTAAGAGAGGTTTTGGACTAAAGACTGACAGGGTAGTTCACAAAGTAAGTATTATATATATTTTATGGCTGGATGCGATTACTGGTGCTAGGTTTATGATCATGAACACAACACATAGTCATCGGTCCTCATGGAGATTCTTTTCAAAGAACACGCATAGAAAAAAAACTGCATTTATACAGATAGCACCCCTTCTAATTCTGAATAGTAGAAGGAGCCTTGGGAGTTATTCATAAGTAATCTGGGGTATGCTTTTTAATAAGTTTTTCATCACTTTTAGGCACACATCACTCAGGATTCTAGTTGTAAACAACAGCAGCTAAACAGAAAAGGACTTGTTAAAAGGTACTAGAGCCCTGGCTGGTGTGGCTCAGTTGGTTGGAGAGTTATCCCATAGACTGAAAAGTTGCGGGTTCGATCCCTGGTCAGAGCATTTACCAGAGGCAACTGAGCCATGTTTCTCTCCCACTTAGATGTTTCTCTTTCTCTCTCCCACTTCTTTTCTCTCTAAAAGCAATGGAAACAATGTCCTTGGTGAGGATAAAAAATAAGAATAAATTAGTAAGTAAATAAATACATGAAAGAGATTAGAGAATTGCAGAAAGTTCTAGAGAGGCTGCAAGCAAGAGCCACATGCACACCTGCACAGCTGTGAGCAGGGCCACACCCACCAGCCGGGCCTGACACTGCACACCAGGACCCCATGTTGGCCTGGGAAAGCCAGCTGCCTCTGACCCCATCCTGGTCAGCAGATCAGTCCTGCACAGCCACCCCTTCTGCCCCATCCGCTCTCCCCAAACAAGGTCTTGCGTCTTAGGTCTGCCACATACCTCTACCATAGCAGCAAAAGACAGTAAGTCCATGAACCTCTCAAAGGCCCCGAAGGTGAAGGTTGTTTAAAATTGCCGGGAGGCCACAGAGTCTGAACAATGCCCCCGGCACACGGAAGAGTCACCTGAAAGAGGGCTTATCAACCACTCTGAACAAGAACCCTCAGGGCTTCTTTAATTGCTAGATGTGACTCGTACCTGGTATGTTAATCAGTACCAGGACGCAGAGTTTCACATAGTTGAAACTGCTTAAATACATGCAGTTCTTTCAAAGCAGGAAATAGAATCTATTTGGTGGCCCCTCCTGTAGGGTTTATGTTCAGGGATACAGAGAACAATGTGATACCCTCCTTTGAACTTTACAGGGAGGTAAAGGAGGTGTCAGGAACAGACGTTACATTGTGTCACCTGTCCTGTGCGAGAAGGAATAATAAAGCGTCCTGGAAAGGCATCGAAGGGAACCTCTTCCTTCGGGAAGAACCAGGAGGCTACACTTACTTGCTCAGTGAGCAAACATTCACCGAAGGCATTTCACATAGGCAATGAAGACGCAAAGTCAAACAATATGTTTCATGGAACTCCTCAATTTCCTGCTGACATTGAAACTGTTATTCAGAAATAAGAGGGTTTTATTGTCCAGAAAGATCTGTGTGTGGGGATCTGCAGAGAACTTTTAGGGGAAGAGTTGCTGTTCCCTTTGACTAACTCCATGCCATAATTGAGAACCCAGGTTTGACTTTCTTTGTGGTATTTTGACATTTTTCCAGCAAAGAGATGGGTATGATGAAAGCAAGGAGTTAGGAAGGTTCCATTGGCAGCGCCCTGTAGATTTAATGTGGCCATAAAGATTAGAAAGCTACTTCATTATCCCAACAACAGATGAAGAGGCTCTTAACTGCATCCTGGTAAACAGAACAGAGTGGGAAGTGAGATGCACATTATATAGCTTCTAGTGCTCTTGGCAATTTCTTCTTCAGCTTTTTTTTTTTAGACGTGAAGAGGAAGGCAGATGTGATTCTCAATGACCAGGCATTCACATTCATAGAAAAGTGATGGCAAACACATTTTAACAGAAAGATAATTAGTCCAGATAAAATGGGTTGCGTTTAATGCATTGTATTAGTTTCCTGTGGCGGCCTAACACATCACCACCGAGTCCATGGCTTCAGACAACACCCATATTTGCATTCACGGTACCCTCGGCCAGAAGTACAGGCGGCGGGACTGGGTTCGTGGCTCCGGTTGACACAAGGCGGAAGTGAACACGCTGGCCAGAGCTAGTCATTCCCAACCTTGTTCATGTGGACGGGGCGCTTCCCTGCAGTTGAAGGACCAAGGTCCCTGTGTCCTTCCGTGGTGGCAAGCCTTTCCCAGAGCCAGTCTCTCCAGCTTTGTTTGAGTCTCTGTGACTTCAGCTACTGCCTCAAGGAAACTCTCTGCGAAGTTGATGACAGTGAGCTGTGCAGAAAAAGCTCCCTGTCGTAATGTCAACTGATGAGCAACCTTATTGAAAATCTGTACGGTCTTCTCTGCCACATCGTGTAACATAATCGTGGGAGTGCTATTTCATCATGGACCCAGAAAATGGGGGGCAGTCTGTGCCTACCCAAAAAAAAAAAAATGCGGTTAGTACCAGGGACTGGTCTAGCAGGAGCTTGATAGATTAGTTTTTCCAGAAATGCAGATGCATATAATTTTAAAGCTATAATCATGAAATATTAAAAGAATTGTAAAAGTGGCAGTGAATTATTTAGAAACAGTGTCCCTGCATACATGATACAATATTCAGGTAGGTGTTAAAATGCGCGCTCCAAGGAAAGCCTTGGTATAGTTTTATGTGAGCTGCATATTTTCAGCTACTGCTGGAATACAATTGAAAGCTGCTGAATTCCTTCCTCTGGCTTCTCTTCTCCTTGCAAAGTTCCCTTTGATTTCAAAGGCGCTTCATCCCAACAATGAGAAATTGATGGTGGGAAGGTTTACTCCTTCTAGGCAAAGCTTTAGAACAGGTTCTTCAATTGACAGATAAACTGTCTGCCTTTGGACCTCAGCATTGTTCAGGTTCACCTGAGATAAATCCATTAGAGGTGGCCTGCCCCTTCTGACTACATCTTCGGAGTCCGCTTGCTTTCCGGGTGGGATGGAAGGGGAGAGGGGAAGGCGGGGAGACAAGACGCCCCCTCCTGCTGACAAGAGACAGAGCTATCCTACCGCTGCTTATGTTTTTAGTCACAGCAAACAAAAATTTACTGATCCTACTTCTAGATGCTAATGATGCGCTTGTGAGGAAAACAGTGTTTTTGCTTCAGGTTCATTCATCATGCACGCTTATAAAGGGAAATGTATTCTGTCCTCGGGACCCTCAATCACTTCGAGTCCACGGATATTTATTGAATGCTTTTGGCGAGGCTCTGTGGTTGGTGCTGCGCGGACGCAGAGATGAGTCATACACGGCCCTTCCTTCCAGGGACTTTTAACCTGCGGGACAGAGCTAAGTGCATGCTTTCTTTCTGAACAGCAAAATGCAATGAAGCAAAAGCTATTAAAACCCGCCATAACTATGTACCGTAGTACAGGTTAGCCACATGGAATCTTCTGTTGTATGACGCTCCATCATAGTAAATATAAAGACAATTGCATAGGCAATATGGCAAATGTCATTTGCCCCTAATGCTCGTTCTTATGGAAGAACCTCATAAACAGCACTTCTAACGACGCCCTATACAATGTCATAACGAGGTTTGCCTACTAAGAAAGGACGCTCATCGGGGCTAAAGTGCCCACAACGCGGCAGTCACACAAACCCCACTCCCAATGATGTTCTCCCGCTTTCCACCGCCTTCCCCACAACCCGCCTCCCGTTTTAGCCCAGAAGGTTCGGGGTGCTGCCTTTCCCCATCCTCAGGCCCCGTTCGCAGCCGAATTCTCAAACGCAGAACTCTCTGGGCTCCTGGGTCGGATTGGCACCTCCGGGCTGAAACATTCTCTCAGTGCTGCCAGGAGCACAGATGGTCAACGCGACACGAGTGGGGTCCCCCCGAGGCAAAATGGGCTTGTAGGAGGGGGGGTTTTCGCGCCCCCTCCCCAGTAAAGGAAGCGGTGGGGCTGCAAACGGGAACAAGGAGGGTGGGAGCCGGTGACCAGCGTCAGAGGGAAGACCAGGGGGCTGCTGAGGTCTCAGAGCAGAGCGAGGGGCTTACCTGAGCCCGCGCTCCTTACCTGTAAACTCTCAGGCCCAGGGAGTGAGGTGGGTGGAGGGGGGGATACATGGTGACGGGGAAAAGACAATGACGTGTTTTTATAAAAAAGGGATTCATTACCTCTCTCGGGAGTTCATGGAAGTGAATAGTAAGATCCATAAATTCTCGGGATCGGGGAACGTGGAGTAATGGCTATTCTACACTTAGAATACCAAGCGCATCGTTGGGCGTAAGGGAGAGCTGTACAAAACGGGCAGGTGCATCTGAAAAGGTAGAGGTCTGCTTATTATAGAGAAATAAAGTAGCAAAATGAGGGACGAAGGGAGGGAAGCAGGAAGGGAGGGAGGAAGGAAGGAAGGGAGTGAGGGAGGGAGGCAGATACCCAGGAATGGACGTCATTGTCCCAGTGTGGGTCATGTCCAGCACTCGATACTCTGCGTCTATCGCATAAATGACCCCCAGTCAGAAGCGAGGTAGCCCCCTCATACCCAGTAGGGATAGTTGCCCAGAGCAAGTAAGGTTACTCTTCCTGGGGAAAGGAGGCAAACAACAATACAAGATTTACACTGTATGTTCTATGTTTATTTAAACGATTGTATTAGACCTCCTTCTATAAACACTACACTGGCCACTACAGTAGAGCAACTGTGACTCTGGGGGTGGGGTGGGGGAGGGACATAAATATTTCAGTAATGGATTTGCAATGTACTGAGGCACCATCCTGCCTGGTTAGGCACAACTGTGTGTAACTCAGGAGTTGTTTCATGTTTTCACCTTAATCTGCTTTTTAATTCTTTTTCTTATCCTCACCCAAAGCAATTTTTTTTTTCATTGCTTTCAGAGAGAGAGGAAGGGATGCAGAGAGAGAGAGAGAGGAACTTCAATTTCAGAGAGAAACACTCATGTGTTGCCTTCCATATCTGCCCTGACCAGGGATCGAACCTGCAACCTTCTGGTGTACAGAACAATGCTCCAACCACCTGAGCCATACCAGCCAGGGCTTAATCTGCCTTCTGATCAAATAGGCATGGAACAAAGATAAGGAACCCCCATCTGGGAGCAGGGCCCAATTCTCAAGTTGGATCCTATGTTGTCTCTAGAGAGATGTCACGCTGGCCACTAAAAAGTGAACATCCCTTAAAATGGGACCTTCACCGGGTCCATTCACAACAAAGCAACAGAGCAAGGTGCTTGAGACACACAGATTCTGAGCCAGGCTCGGATCCAAATCCCTGCTCTGGCACGTCCTATAAGGGGCGGCACAGTCAGGAGACCTACCTCATATCATTGTCATGAGGAGCAACCTAGTTAAGATGTTTAAACGTTGAGAACAATGGCTGGACCATGGCAGGCAGCCTAGAGGGCTTGTTAAATGAAGGAATAAATAAATGAATAAACTTCCTCAGGTTTTAAGTAGCTATGAAGAGCTTTTGTTAATCGATAATTTATATCAGTTAAGATATGATAACATTACATACTCATTGTAGAAAGTTTAAAAATTAAGTAACTGAAATTAGAAAGAAAGTAAAAATGACCCATAATTTCATAACCTGGGATTAACTACAGATAATGTTTTGGTGCAGGCTTTTCTGCTTTTACACACGAAATTGGAATTCTACACTATAAATGAATAGATCATTTGCAATGTCATTTTTCACTTATAATTTTAAAGGCACAGTCTTCCAGTCTTATATGTTGTCAGTAAGGAAGTTAATTATTAAACCGGTCCCCTATTATTAGATGATTTTCTAAGATTAGCTATTGAGATGAGTTCCCTGTTCCCGCAATTTTGTTTCACGCTGTAACACTGGGGGAAATGCAGCTACCTGGAAATGAAATTGCTGGGACAAAGGAAAAGAATCCCTAAGGTATTTGATAAGTATTGCCCAAATCCCCTCCAGGCATGGTATGTTGATTTACATTTGTAGTAAAACTACCACGTGACCACCTATTTACACCCAGGTCAGTCCACCTTAATAAACCCTCTTCCTCTACACCCTGTTCCCTTCTCCCTGTCTCTGTCTTCTTTCTGACCCCCTCTCTCTCTCTCTTCGTTTTCTCCTTGCCTGGCCTTGCTGCTAAAAGACATATATTGTGATATATGTTCTCTCCAACATTCATGGAATTTATTTTAACTTCAAAGTACTCACCCCCCCCACCTTGTAATTAGAATAATAATCTCTCAGACTCTAAAATTCATGTGCTTTTCTCTGTCATCTGCTCCTGGCCTTGGTGCTGTGGGGCCACCAGACACCCATGTTTTGGTCTGGGTTTGAAGCATGCAGAAATAATAAGACATGTCTTGGAAAAGAGCAGAATTACTGATATGATGTTGCTACTGCAGCCTACAAAGTTCGTTACTTTTCGTTGGAGACCAAGTTTATTACGTAAGGAGACTGTCTCCCATTTCTCGCCATCTCTCAAGTACATTCCCTAATATAATTTATTCACTGAAGCACACAGTTGTGTTTCTGCCTTCGGGGTTTATTTTCATCTTTTTACGATCCACGAAATTAAATCTCGAAGACCAAAGCATTATACGTTTCAAATAATTCTTCTTTGTATACGTGTAATGTATATTTCATGCAATATAACAAGATCCTGTGCATTGATCCGAGAGCACTGTAAAGAATGTAAACTAATTTGTAAACTGTAGCTCAAATGCACTGTAGCTTAGCTGGTTTCATCGATCTAAGCTTACAACACCCTTCACAGACCAAGAGAGCAGATTTCTGCTCCTTTTAAGCTGCTTTTGCTCCATTTTGACTTGGTTAACTTTTCTGATGTAATTATCATTATTATCCTTTATCTTATTATTTAGGTTTTTTTTTTCCCCCCTTTACTAGGAAAAAACTCTTCCCTGACACACCCGGGTATAAATGAAAGAAATTACCAGATAAGAAGTCAGCATCCGCTGCACTGAGTTTGACTTGCATGGATTGACTCTTGAGCCTGGAGTTCAGAATCTACCAGGTTTGGTTTGAATTCAGACCCCACTGCTGGCCATCTGTGGACGCTTGGGGGAATTATAGCCCCTCCATCTTTCATTTTCTCATCTTGAAAGTGGGCATCGCATCTGTTTCTTAGGGCTGTGTTGAAATTTTAAAGAAATAACCTGCTTAGCTCAATGCTTACCAGCAAATATGAAGTAAGCAGAGAAAATGTAAAAGAATTAACAACAACAATATAGAACTTTTTTGCCGTATTTTTTCTAAATAAAAGAGCAAAACCAAAAAAACAAAACAAAAAAAACCAACCCTATAAACCAAGTCTTAGGATCCCATGCTAACTGATCACTTGAAAGCTGGCTATAAAAATCCTTCCCTTGATAATTAATGTTCTGTGAAACAATTTGTAGAATTTGTTAAAAAGTGAGTGTCGCGGTTCAGTCACCAGTGGGAAAACAAAGTTAAGGTTGAAGTGATACCTCTGACAGAGGAGTGATATGAAGACATGGCCTTCAGCCACTTCCATTACCTTCCGCACCCTAAACTATCCTGAAGAATTATTTTATGTAGAGATATATAATTTTTCATATTATATATCCAGAAAGTATCCAGCCAGGTAATGTGAAAAATAGAGACATTTCTTGAAGAAGATACAAGATACAAGGAGCATTGTACACAGGACAATGACTCCTCAGTCCCCTTCAAAGTGGGCACCTTGGGACCTCACACAGTTCTCCCAGCATCTCTTCCACTGCTCAAAATGTTCCAGAAAATCCTTTGTTGGAATCGTGGTTTGAATCAAGTCCTTAGCAACTGCAGCACAATGTTCCTTCTGCTCCGGTAGCAAAAGCTGCAGAACGAACTTTGCCGTGACACATTTCATGCCAAGATCCTGTGTCAAAATCTCGGACACAGTACTGTTTGGACTCCCCAGGTCAGCTCCTAGGTCTCACACTGTCAGTCACCGATCTTTGTTGACTGCAGCCTGTACACATTCAATGTTCTCAGGTGTCTGCTTGTTTGCAGGCCTTCCAGAGTGTGGATCACTTCCAACAGATTCTCAACCACCTTTGAAGCACTTATGCCACACTGTTATCTGTGCTGCACTCATTGCATCGTCCCCGAACGCCTTCTGAGTCATCCAAATGGTTTCCCTGGAGGAACGTTCGAGCTTAATGTAAAACTGGAGGCAGATGTGTTGTTCTACTCGCTCAGTCATTGTGAACGTGACGGCCACACAGTGCACAGGCTCACTCAACAGCATCTCCTGCCCCCACTGACTAGTACAGTGAAGTCGTCATTGTTCACGCATTTGCATTCCAGTCCACTCCCTTGGCTGCCAGGTTACATCGATGTCATGCAAACCACTCTCATTATATTAACAATGGTTAGACTTTTTCTGAAGAGACCTCATATAATAGGGCAGCTGATGACAATTCCAACAAAGGATTTTCCGGAGTGTTTTGAACAGTAGAAGAGATGCTGTGATAACTGTGTGAGGTCCCAAGGTGCCTACTTTGAAGGGGACTGAGGCGTCACTGTCCTATATACAATATTTCTTATATCTTGTATCTTCTTCAATAAATGTCTCTATTTTTCATATTACATGGCCAGATGCCTTCTGGACAGACCTATAAATAAAGCAGCAGCTGTGCGATGCCAGCTTCCAGACAAATCTTTGATCCACTTCTTCACTGTCCAGATTGACCTCCCTCATCCCTATTAGGTAAAAAAATTATAAAGCCTCCTCGTATCAGTATGACTTGAGTGTATATTTCCTGAGATATATAGCACCTATTTTTTAAAAAAGAAAGAAAATATAAGTAATTAAAAGAAAAACTATGGCATCATGGTTTAAAAAATTAATTTCATTCTTTAGGTATTGAACAGGTACCCTGCAATTCATTCACTGATAATTACATTGAAGTTATAAACTCTTTGGAGTTAGTCACTAACGTTCACACCTTCTGAGGGCTTATTTACAGGATGAAAAATGCTCTTCCCCATGAATTAGTGCTGAGTGTACTTGGTCGTCTTCCCTGACCATTTTCTGCTGATAAGACTGTACCAAGTACCCAATACCACACCGTTTCACTGTTGGGGAAGAGCAATTTCAAGAATTCAGTAGCTGTGATCATGGGAACAAATGTCTTTAATCCTGAAGAAACTCTCATATATTTGTTTATAATAGAAATTTCAACCTGTCCATGCAGCATTATGCTAAGTGTAAACACATGTATTTGTAACTTTTGAACAATTGGATTAAAAGTTAAGAGCTAAGTAAATATCAGTAATATGGTTAACGGTTTCTGTAGTTTATATTTTTCCTCATTGGTTCATAATAGCCTTCCTTTTCATTTTCTCTCACATTCTTTCTTAGCTTTAAATATTCTAATTGGTTCTTGACCTAGATGGTTCTCACAGTGGCATTGAATGGGCAGATCTCTACTAATAGATGATAAGCATAATTCGTCTTTAACTCCAAATTCAAATTATAACAGAAGACAGTGTTACTAATGGAGCATGATGATTTTGCCTTTATTTCAGTATTAAACTAGTGACACTTCATTAATTTTGAAAGGGATTTGATTTACCTATTACGAAGTTTATAGGGTCCCTTTGCTTTCAGTTTTTTGAGAAGGCCCAAGTATTTTGCATACTCCTCTCTGCTTGACATATTTCTCCATGGTCCTTCATTAAATAAAACCACATTTGAAACACAAAAGGTAGATGTTGTCAAGTGTTTCAATTTCCAGTGGTCTTTATATATATATATATATCTTATATATCTGATTCCAAAAAACCTCCGCTGCCTTGCGGCATACCTCTTCAGGGGAAAGGCTAAGGGAGTAAACCCCGACAGAAAATCCGGAGCCGGAGTCCCTAAGGCGGTTTGACGTTGTAGTCAACACCGGCAACTCCTGCGGCGCACCTGAAGCCAAGCTGTATTGACTCCGTCTTTCCCTTGGACCCTTCAGCTGCGAAGAGAGGGGGGGTCTGCTGCATGGGCAACAGCAGACCCTCCGTATCACCCTGCCCAGGCTCTGTAGCTTCAGCTTCACTGGAGAGGACACTCCAGCGTCATCGCAAGATGTCGATTCAACACGGGAGGAGACAGATACCGTGTCACTCCCGAGTCGGACTGCACAGCCATTCTCGGCGGTGCAGATAGACTCTTAAGAAGCTACACCATCGTCTCTTGAGACGGACGGCTGCCGACGACGATCTTATAAAGAGTTTTTTCTTTTGCATAGAGAAAGAAAACACTGGCTTTGGAATTAGACTCATCAGAGTTCAGAGTTCCGCCCTTTGTTCCCTGTGGCCTGGGCCAAGGACACAAACCTTCCAGGGTTTTGTTTTTAAACATATGTAAAAATGGGACTTTTGGTAAAGATAATATAGAAGTCTACTAATATATTTGGTCATTGAATGTAAACTTTTTCTATTCATATTATACTTATAGGGATAAGACAAAATATTAACGACCCTGTTATCTAAAAAGCTGACACAATCGGATAAGAAAATTATTAAGACATCGCTAAGTAAACAAAGTCTATAATGAGATTATTCTGTCAGCAGTTTTATGATTAGTCTATGTGTATATTTTTAGCCTGCAAAAAGATAAAACCCCAGTGATAAACCCTTTTACATTCTAAAATAGTAATAATACATAGAACTAGGAAAGATGTAAATTTTAGAGATGGTCTAAACCATATTATTCATAATTTACATACTTTTATTCATTGTATACTTATTTTCATAGTCTGCTCTTTTCACATATAATTTGATAATAATCCTTATTACTGTATCTGTTGGGGACAAGCTTTCTCTACAGTTACTTTGCCCAAACTTCCCTGACTTCTTCCTGGGATTCTGACATCCGTATACAACCTACTTAGCCTGTTTCTCTTAATAGTCTTGCTCGTTTTGGGAACGGGCACCAATATACCCTGCGTTCCTCAAGCCTGCAGGTCTGGAACCTGTCCTTGCTTCCTCCTTTACCTTCGCCATTCCATCACTAGCCTTCACATCGAGATCCAGGCCCGCAAGGCGTCCTGTCAGTTCTAGCATCTGTCTGCTTCCCCGTAAACCACTGCCGATACACCTTAAACCAACGCACCTGCGATTTCTTCACTTGGGCTGCTAGTCCTTGTACTCTCTTACAGTTATTCTTCACGTAGCAGTTCTGGTGATACTCGCTTCCAGCATAGAACAAAGTTACCATTGTGGTTTGATCGAGAGTTGGTGGGTATGACAAGCAGCGTCCTTGGAGAGATTCAGAGTGTCTCATGCTCTCCGAAGTATACGGGGACACATAGAGTCTACATTATATTAGGTCAGGTACCCTAAGATCGGTGAGTGTGGGGTTTCGTTTTCTTCATAGTGATAAATCAGCGAATCCAAATGGTTGTTCACTTACAGCTTCAAATATGAAAATCCAGTTTCCTACAACAAATGTATGTTCACAAGCTCCGTGATTATCGCACAGTTAAAGATGGCATTCTTGAGGAATTAACTGAAAACTGTCCAGCAGGCAGTTGATTATCTTAATCTCTTGTGCTTCATTGCCTGTCAGTAAATATAAAGAAAAATAGAGAAAAGAGGCAAAAAGAGAAATACAGACTTTTAAACTTGCCGTAGCTCTTTGCCTTCCCCACCCTTGTCGCTACCATGGCTCATGGTTTTACTCCTGCAATCGTTGGATTTCAGGTATTTTCTAAGGATACCTTTCGTGAATGAGATGGCTAAGAAAACAGTGAGAATGTTCCCTGTCAAAGTACTTTGGCCAAGAATATCGTGTCTTTGTGTTACATCGAATACTATTATGCCTTCTTTTAATTTTTATCGTGGATGAATTAAAAATTCGAGGCTTATCATTTGGGCACCATTTCTCATGAGGTAACACAAACTTATTTTTGGAACTAGGCTTGGGACCTGCTGTAGACCGAATGTTTGTGTTCCCCAAAAGTCCTATGTTAAAACCTCCCCCCAGTGTGATGGTACTTGGAGGTGGCCCCTTCCAGAAGTGACTGGGTCATGCAGGGAGCTCCTTCGTGAATGGCATTAGTCCTGTAATAAAAGAGGCCCCAAAGAGGTCCCTCAGCCCTTCCCCCATGCCAGGGCACTACAAGAAAATAGCCATTTATAAACCAAAAAGAGGCCTCTCAGTGTCCCCTGAATCTACAATAAATTTCTGTTGTTCATAAGCCCCCCCAGTCTATGCTATTTTCATCATAAGATCATGATCAGACTTAAATCAGGACCCATTTCTTCCTGATTCTAGTCCAGGGGACTCCCTGTGATATGACTTCAGCCTCAGGCTGTAGATACAGTTCTGTTTTGAAGAGTCCAGATTAGTCACGAAGATGTGGGGACTCTTTCATGGAAGTAGAGGATGTTAACCCTCTGAAGATGTGCAAAAACACTTCAGGCCTGTTTTGTTTTGACATGCTTTTTGATTATTTTTCTCTAAATTGTCATTCTCCTCTGATTTCGAGCCCACACTGTGGGAAAACCTATTAAAGTTCTATGCAAGAGGAATAGATGGTTTTATGTATATGAATATATAATTTATAGAAGATTGTACTAAAAACAACTGTATTTACCAGCTCCATCTGTTTTATGTGTGTGTGTGTGTGTGTATACAGATATATAGATAGATAAATAGATAGATAGATAGATATAGATATAGATATATAGATATCTTAGTGTTTCCCTACTCCTTCAGAGCCTACGGAGGTGGAACTACTCTAAATATTTCTTATTCATACCAAAATATACCTACAACTTTTTTGGTGAAATAATTTGATGCTGGCAAATAATACAAATGTCAAGATCTTCCCTTTTTACTAAAACAGGTTCTATAGTTACAGGGGATAGTTACGGAAGCATCCTGCTAGGCACTGTACACCTTCGTAGGGAGTGCAGGAGTCCCGAGCATGAACTTGGGAACAAGGTCATGCCTGCTGCCATGCAGGACCTGGGGTGAGGATTGAAATACATAACACAGAAAGTGCTGGCCCAGGAGGATGGAGCCACCTCCCACACATGAATTATGGGGAAGATCAGAGAACTCATAAAAGACATTTAAATGTCATCTATAGGCTGTGTTTATTTAACTATATTGATCTTGAACATAATCCCTTTGCATTTTCTCTTTAAAAAACAGAACCAAAGAGAAAGTCTTTATAATTATGTTTTGAAACGTTTGCCATAATTCCATTGGAGTCTGAGACTGGGTGTACAAATATGAAAAGTGGGGCTTCAAGGCACTTCTCCACTTTTTTTCAGTCAGTAGAAGTAGGTTCCAATGGTCATGATTTCATTAGAAAAAGGCCCCTCCTTTGTACCTTCATGTCTATCTAGCTTGACAATCATTGCGTATATGATAAGATATCTCCCTTATACCACTGCATGCACCGTTGACAATGTGCATTGTTGTGTGCATCATTGTATGTATAAAACATGTTTATATCAGTTGACTATCATTGTACACACCATAGACAATTTTGCGTAGAGTTTTTGCATGTTATTTGCATATATCATTGGCATCACTGCATATAAGTAATAGACAATATGTACATTTCTTTTTCACTCTTCTACATTTCTTCCCATGATCTCTTTTATGGCAGAGCCTACTCCAGAGAAAATAATGAGGCTTCAGTAAAGTAGTCCCTGAGGCAGATGGCATGCAGATATCATTTGCATCCCTAATTATTTTGTTAATAAACAATGAACTATATTTAGTTACCAGTGAGAACATATCCATTTTGTAAATGTGCCTCTGACCTTTTTCTTCTTACGTGAAGGAAGCAATAAGAAATAGCCAAACCTTATTTTGTGAAAAATGCCAACTGGATACTAGGTTTTGAGGATAGAGATGAGAATCCATTTTGGAATTCACATCATTTTAGCCACTTAGTTAAAAGCTGCTATAGAAGTGTAAATAATTTTCTGAAATCTGAATTCTTAAAGGCTTCACCTTGGATTGTGCCTCCTCTCAGCCAAGTCTCCTTGGTACATCGGGTATAGACTGATGACAACGTTTGCCAATCCTCATGGAATAACGGAGACGGTCC
This sequence comes from Furipterus horrens, assembly GCF_987537825.1. NCBI lineage: Eukaryota > Metazoa > Chordata > Mammalia > Chiroptera > Furipteridae > Furipterus > Furipterus horrens. Next base: position 98,080,939 of record NW_028327179.1, read on the forward strand.
TTGTTTATTTCTAGCTCCTTGGAAGAGCCAGTCCACATGCTCCCTTGACCCCCTGAGGCTAATGCTTCCCTCCCTGCTAAGCAAGTGATTGTGATAATGTTCACGGGACTGGACGTGCTAATGCATGGGTAATAACTGCAGACCACGGAAAACTTGTTAAAATTGAATTTGAGTGACTGCCCCTTGTCTTACTTCTGTCCACTCTGAGTGCTAGAGCTGATGTCATCCAAGGACCTTTTGAAGATAATGGCTAAAGAGTTCATGTATGAATATGTAATTGATGAAGGAGACCAGAGGATTTTTAAGAATGAACAAGTACCCATTCTTGAGTGAGAATCTGCTTACTAGGTGCTGAACCCAGAATAATGTTTAGAATAAACACAGCGAGAGAGGCTTTGCAAAAATCCCAGCCTCTTTACTGAAGATACCATATGAATCCCTAGTATTGCTTAAAGGTTATTTTGGTTACAGTTCAATTTATATTTATGACCTGTGCTTTTCTTTATATGTCATACAACTGGGGTCAAGGCAATTGCCTATTTCCAGAATGTCACTTATTTATCAATTTGTCCATTCAAGTATTCATTTATTCTTTAGTTAATTCATGTATTCATTCATTTAACAGAGAGTCATTGAGTGCCGATGATGTCAAGAGAACCGTGGTTGGCCATGGTTACTACATGAAAAGTAACATGCAGTCCTTGACTTCAGACAGTTGATGATCCTGAGCTGGCTTATGTACATGTTCAGAGTTTGTTTTAAGTTCAGAACTTTATTGATTTCTGCAGCTACAGCTTCCTTCAGTGTTCCCACGAAATAGAGGTCAGATTCATCGGATAACCTAAAGGATACTATTGCATGTTCGAACCCTGAAGCCCTTCTTAACCTAGAAAAACGTGCCTTCTCCACCCACTCCAAACAGCATTCCTTGTGAGCTGTGTAGAGAATAATGTGTTATTCTTCCTTTTTTCATCAAAGAGCAGCATTTTTCTGGACCATGATGTTGGCATTTCTCTGGACAATGCTAGTAAATGTGCACATGGCTTGAGCAGTTGGGATCGATTTCTAATGAACCATGTTGCTTCCTGAATTCTGTACACGTTCGTAGGCACGTGTGCCAGAGATAAAGAACACATGTAAGGCAGTGGTTGTGGAAACGTAATATTGACTTCCTGCCCACGTAACTTTTAGTCTTTTAAAAACATTGGGATGCTCAATACTTGTCCCAAACTAATGAACCCTTTGACCTTGACTGTAGTTAGAGGTTCAGTGGACGAAGAGATAGTGGGATATGACATGAAGCTCTTCAGCCTTTCTTACAGGCAGAGATCAAACAGCAGCTTTATGGTGGTTGCAGAGAAGAAACGTTAATTTCTGTGATGTAGACTTGGTTATAATATGTTCATTTGTCTTTATTTTTTCATGCAAAAGACCTCATTTCTATGCTCATTAAAAGTATGATATCCTTTTCCTAGTAATAAAGTCTTTATTAAATCAATATATATTTGTACATTCTCTAAATAAATTGAATCCTCAAGTATAAAAAAGTCTCGTAAAAATTGCTTATGAATTTTTCTTAAAAAACCCTTAATGGCTAGCATGTAGAAGTGGTCTATAAATATTTACTGCATTAATAAACAGGGGAGTTATTCATAGCAAAAATGGAAATGACCAGACTTTTTAATAATAAAAGTTATGTATAGTCAAATGCTACTTAGCAATAGTATAAATAATATCTCCCCTGATGTTCATAACATAGATCAACCAGAACCTGGATAATAAATGTTAGTTTTAAAACAATAAAAATTTAAAATCACTTTATAGTATTGCTAATGAATTCAACATAATATTTTGTATTTCATTCCAACTTACTTTTAAATGAAATTAAGAGATATCTAGTCCCATCTCTCATTCTATATAAAATTCCCTTCTAAAGAAATTCCTGTCGCCTAGATTTCATGGGAATATCTCCAGTAATAGAGAGCTCACTGTATTTTTTTGTAATGATCTATTCTCTTGTTGGTCTTATCTATTTTAATGTTTTAAAAGTTGTTACTTTGTGATGTAACTACCTATAATTTTAAACTTCTTTTCCTAAGACCACCACCGGAAGTAACAGACACAAGAAGTCTATTTTTCTCTTTGTCATAGTATTACCAGGAAACTGAAAAAATAAGACTATACATCATTTACACTGGTAACTAAATATAAAATTACAGAGCAGGTAAATAGTAAAGCTGTTTTAATCAAACTTACTTACGATTATTTTATTCTGGACATGTGTACAAGTAATCTCTCTTGCACCCTGGCCCCGCTACCTCCAGTGGAGATTTGTTCTATATGATGAAAATAGAAATTGCACTGTGGTTTCTACGCAGAACAGGAAGCTGATCAAACTCAATTTTGAGTTCACATGAGCTTCGATAGCTCTTCAGCCTTTATGCCATTTTATGAAGCAGTATAGTTCTGTTGCCTGGCTTTCATTTTTCTTGTCTCTGATAATCTTAAGGTAATATTTGCTATTAAAAAAGCGTGAAAAGGTGAAGGAATTAGGCAAAAAATAAAGTAAACAAGAAAGAAACAAACAAAAAAAAACCCTCAAAGATACAGGCAATGGTGTGGTGATCACCAGAGGGAAGGGGGTGGGGAAGGTAGGAGAGGGTAAAGGGGGACAAATGGTGATGGAGGGAGACTTGACCTTGGATGGTGAACATGCGATATGATAATACAGATGATATTTCAGAGAATTGTACAACTGAAACCTATATAATTTTATTAAACAACGTCACCCCAATAAGTTCAATAAAAATCAAATAAAAAATAGTTGGCATTTTAAAACCAAAGATCTTAAGATGTAATTGACACGTGAAATTCCCTGTAAATATAATGTATGTATAGCATGTATATATATATATATACATATTTAATATATAAAGCATGTATATATATATATTTAATATATAAAACTAAACTTGCTTCACAGTAAGTCTGTTTATCACAACAGTTATTTTCCTCTGAAGTGATAAATATTTAAAGGGGCCCCAACAGATTTGCTTTTAAGTTTGCCTCATTGCCAGAAATTCAGTGATGTTCGTGGTACAATTCATACTCGAATATTATCAACATTATAAAGAGACTTCCTTATAAATGCTCTCAGTGTAGAAGGCTGGGCCCTTGAAGGAACAATGATGTTTAATAAGGAAATTTTGTTCCCCCAGAAATGCATTTGTTTCTGGCGGGTTAAAGTCAGTTTGATACTCAGTTTTCTTCCTTGATCAAATTCCAAAATGAAAAGAATGTGTAGTGCATTGAGTAATCTACAGACAGACAAATGCTCTGATAGTATTGACTCAAGACATAATTTTTAAAGTAACTATTGAGTAAAATATGAATTACCAAAATATGACGTAAGCTGCATAAGCTGTATACACAAAGCGTGTATACTTTTGGAATGTGTGATATTATTGTCACGTCTTTGGGAAACTGGGCATCTCCATACTTCTAAATAGTAGGAGATGAAAATTCAGTAGCTCCTGATCTGGCCTTCGAATGCTAAAGCGTCTTTGGTCCCTTCCAAGCAGTGTTAGTAAGTCCCCTCATCATTCTGGTCACTGTCTTTGATCACCGTTGGTTTTTCTGCTGTCTTTTTTAAAATGCTAGCCTCATGAGGTTGAGCACATTTTCCTATATTTTATGCCTACAGTTAAGGTCTCTTGACCAATTTTTTTAATTAATTTTTCCTGAATGTATCTTGTTGGTTGTAGGACTTGTCTATACATTTTAGGTATGAGCATTTTGTTGATTACATGTTTGGAAATACCTTCTCCCATCTGTGGGTAGCCATTTCACTATTTACCATGTCTTTGGATAATCTATAATTTCTAATTTTAATATAATCTAATGTATCTATCTTTCCCTCTTAGGTAGTGCTTTTGAGTCCCATTTAAGAAGTTTTCCCAACCCCCAAATATGATGTTTTTTTTAAGTGTCATCTTCTACTTTTCACATTTAGATCTACACATTTTTTTCACCCAATTATTGAGTATGGTGTAGAACAGAGGCGCACTTTCCACTTTCTCATGTGGATATTTAATTGACTCTGACTACATTACAAAAAAAGAAAAAAGAAACTTCCTTTGTCTACTACTTCCCTGTGCTAACTTTGTCATAAATTAAGTGCTAACATACACACGGATACATGTGGTTTTGTTTCAGAAATCTATATTTTATTTATTTGGCCTATCATTCTATTCTTGTGTCCATAGATTTCAGGTCTTAATTGACAATAGATTTATAATGTCTTGGTACTAACAGAATAAGGGTAGTTATCAGGAAAAGGAAAAATTAAACTCATAATGAACCAGAATGTTTAGACTAACCTTAAAAAAAAGGTTGACTATACCAACTTTTGGTGAAGAGTGGAACGCTAGAAACTCTCATGACACTATCGGGTGTATGTTGGGGGGAGGGGGTAAAAATGTGTTCAACCACTTTGGGAAATGGTTGGCAAAATTAACTAAATTTAAAGATACAAAACTTTTTTGGACCCTAAACTACACCTGGGCATATACACATCAGAAGTTCATGTAGAGGTGCTCAAAAACATTCGAATGAATAAATAGAGTAGCATTGTATACAATGCAATATCAGGCATCAAAGAAAATAAGCAACCTGCTGCTATGCTAGGAGGGGGTGACCATATCTGGGAAAGGACACAATGCTGGAAATGATTCCTTCATAGATGTGTGTGGCATTACATAGCTATGTCCATTTTGTGATAATTCCTGATACTGGATGCTGGTGATCTGTTCAATTTTGTGTATATGTAAAGTCTTAATGAAAATGTAATACTGCAAGTGTAGTATTAGAGTTAGATGTTGTCATTTCAACACTATATTTTATAAAGTAAATTAAGTTTCCATAATTATTTGTAAGTAATATTACATATCATTAATCATGACGTTGAGAATGCATTTGCTCAAAACACACATCTTAGTTTCTTATTGATGCTGAAACATATTGTGCTGGTGTAGGCTCCGATTTCCAGCCAGTCAAGAACATTTTGCATTGAAATTCAGTTAGTTATCCTATTAGGTCTCCTTCTTGGCCTCATATAATTGACAAATTTCATAAGCATGGCTTCCATGCCTTGGATAATGGAAGTATTAGAAATGACAGAATACAGAACGAAAGCCCATGGCACATCATTAGGGAGCTCTCTTCAAGTTGACAGTCATTCATCAACAAATTTGGGGCACGATTATTAACCGTTTTTGGATTGACCTAAAACTGTTATCTCTCAGACTACATTTTACCATTTTATACTTATCAGAGATATTGCCAAATGCTCAGCTAAATTTAAATGGGAGATACATCAGTGGGATTTATGTGTTTTATTAAATAAGAATGCAATCGTAAAAGGAAAGCCTTACAACCCATCCATACTACCCCCAATATCACCAATCTGCCATTTTTCTTTTTAAAAAATTTTTATTGTTATTTTATTACAGTTGTCCCATTTTCCCCCTTTACCCTCCTCTGCCCAGCCCATACCCCTACCCCTCCTCCCACAGTCAGTTCCCACCCTGTTGTCCACGTCCATGGGTCATTTATACCTGTTCCTTGACTAGACCCCTCCCCTTCTTTCCACCATTATCCCCCTCCCCTCTGGTCACTGTCAACCTTGTCTATGCTTCCATTCCTCTGGTTCTAATGTGCTCTTCAGTTTATTTTGTTCATTAGGTTCCTCTTATAGGTAAGAGCTAAGATCATATGGTATTTGCCTGGCTTATTTCACTCAGCACAATACTCTCCAGTTCTATCCATGCTGTTGCAAATGGTAGGAGTTCCCCTCATTCTGCTGCATGGTACTCCATTGTATAAATGCACCCCGGTTTTTTGATCCACTCATTTACTGATGGGCACTTAGGCTGTTAGCCAGGTTGATGGAGTCTCAGATATGGCACCAGCTTGCAGGCTCTGTGACGGGAGGGCTTAGAAAAGGGACAATGATTTCTGTTCACCTTGATGCCAGATACTTCAGTTTTTCCCAGTATGCCACAGATTCCTTTCAAGCTGCTATCCCTGTACTCAGAGGGACTGAGTCTGAGTAGTATTCACAGGGGCAGCTTTCAGCAATGCTGAGCTATCTGCCTGGGCCACCTGGATTAATTCCCCAGGAGACCTCATACAACCACCACCTTGACTCCTGAGAGCTGATCAAGCCCAAGCCTTCCACCCATCCCCCTCTGATCAGAATCAGGGAATCAGGTCCTGGAGGGGGCAGGAGGCTCAGACACCAAGTGGACCATCTCTACTCCTGTAAAGGAGGAAAAAGGAAAGACATCTCTAAAATCAGAGAAGGAAAACTCTGACTCCAAAAAACCTCCGCTGCCTTGCGGCATACCTCTTCAGGGGAAAGGCTAAGGGAGTAAACCCCGACAGAAAATCCGGAGCCGGAGTCCCTAAGGCGGTTTGACATTGTAGTCAACACCGGCAACTCCTGCAGCGCACCTGAAGCCAAGCTGTATTGACTCCGTCTTTCCCTTGGACCCTTCAGCTGCGAAGAGAGGGGGGGTCTGCTGCATGGGCAACAGCAGACCCTCCATATCACCCTGCCCAGGCTCTGTAGCTTCAGCTTCACTGGAGAGGACACTCCAGCGTCATCGCAAGGTGTCGACTCAACACGGGAGGAGACAGATACCGGTTATAAGCTCATCCGATTGGCGAAGGAAACGAGCGCCAGGGGTCTCCTCTGACGGTGGGAGAGGTCATCGCACCTCACTGGACAGCTACCGCCCGCCTCAAGCTGGGCAGCCCCAGCCAATTAGGTGCCGTCTCGCCATGGCTCGCCTGCCCCACTGGGTGCGTGGGGATCAGAGAGGCGCCTCCCGAAAAGTGGGCCACAAACACCCGCACCAGTTAATTCCAAGCAAACAACAAGAAAGAAGCCTCCAGCTCTTCGCCTCGCTAGCTGGAACATCAGGACCATGTGCCCCGGACTTACTGCAGACCTTCCGTGGATCAATGGTGCCAGGAAAACCGCTGTCATCGATAGGGAACTGGCACGACTAAACATCGACATTGCGGCTCTACAGGAGACCCGGTTGGCCAACAACGGAACTATCAGAGAAACCAACTACACCTTCTACTGGCAAGGGAAGTCTCCGGACCAACCAAGACAGCACGGTGTTGGGTTTGCTGTGAAGAACACGCTTGTTAACTCCATAGAGCCACCCACAGGAGGCACAGAGAGATTACTTACCCTCCGATTGTCAACAACTTTCGGCCCAGTCAGCATTCTTAGCGCGTACGCCCCAACCCTCTGCGCCACCATCGAAGAGAAAGAACAGTTCTACCATGCACTGGACGAAGCGTTATCCAAGATCCCCAGAAGTAACGCTCTTTATCTCCTTGGAGACTTCAACGCAAGAGTAGGAGCCGACCACATGGCCTGGTCCACCTGCCTCGGAAACTTTGGGAGAGGAAAGATCAATGAGAATGGTCAGCGACTGCTTGAGCTTTCGTGTCACCACGGCCTGTGCATGACAAACACATTCTTCAAGTGCAAAGAGATCCACCAGGTGTCATGGAGGCACCCCCGCTCCCACCACTGGCACCAGCTTGACCTCGTCATCACCAGAAGAACGGATATTGGCAGCACCCTCCTCACCCGCAGCTACCACAGTGCAGACTGCGACACGGACCATGCCCTCGTGGTAAGCAAGGTGCGCATAATGCCGAAGAGGTTGCACCACTCCAAGATGGAGGGTCGCCCACGCATCAACACCAGTTGTGCCAGCAACCCAGTTAAGACCCAGCAATTCATCAACAAGATGGAAGATGCACTCGGCGAGGGAGTGGCGGCAGATGACATTATCGAATCCAATTGGCCACGTCTCCGCAACGCCATATACAACTCCGCCATTATTGCTTACGGGAAGAAAGAGCGGAAGAACGCTGACTGGTACGAGGCTCACTGGGAAGAAATGGAACCCGTGATCGAGGCTAAGAGGAAGGCCCTACTGGCTTACAAGGTCACGCCCACTCCCAGTACACTTCAAGCTCTACGGGCTGCCAGGAACAAAGTCCAGAAGACCGCCCGCCACTGTGCCAACACCTATTGGCTAAACCTGTGCAGAAGCATTCAGGAAGCCGCCGATATAGGCAACGCACGAGGAATGTATGAGGGTATCAAGAAGGCAACAGGCCCAATCCCCTCCAAGATCGCCCCCCTTAAGTCCAAGACAGGTGAGGTCATCACTGACCAGGAACAGCAAATGCGGCGGTGGACCGAGCACTACCTCGAGCTGTATGCGATGAGGAACACTGTAACAGACACTGCTCTTAACGCCATCCCAGACCTACCAGTCACGGAGGAGCTAGACACCCCACCTACTGCGGCAGAGCTCGGCAAAGCCATCGACCGCCTCGCTTGCGGGAAAGCACCAGGAAGCGACGGAATCCCTCCAGAAATCCTAAAGAGCGGGAAACCAGTCCTGCTACAGCCGCTCCACCATCTACTCTGTCTCTGCTGGAAGGAGGGTTACATCCCCCAGGATATGAGAGACGCCAACATTATCACCATGTACAAGAACAAAGGAGACCGCAGCGACTGCAACAACTACCGGGGCATCTCTCTCCTCAGCGTCGTCGGCAAAGTATTCGCCCGGGTCGCTCTTGCCCGCCTGCAGACCCTTGCTTCCCGCGTCTACCCAGAGTCCCAGTGTGGCTTCAGAGCTGGCCGCTCAACAGTGGACATGATCTTCTCCCTACGCCAGCTGCAGGAGAAGTGTCACGAGCAGCATAAACCACTCTACCTCGCCTTTATCGACCTCACGAAGGCGTTTGATCTGGTCAGTCGAAGCGGACTCTTCAGCTTGCTACGGAAGATTGGCTGTCCACCACATCTGCTTGCTGTGGTCATGTCCTTTCACGACAACATGCACAGCACGGTGTCCTACAACGGCGCAACCTCTGAGGCCTTCCCAGTCAGCAGCGGAGTAAAGCAGGGCTGCGTCCTCGCGCCTACGCTGTTCGGAATCTTCTTCTCCATGCTCCTCCAATACGCCTTTAAGGACTGCAGCGAGGGTGTCTTCATTCACACCAGATCCGATGGCAAGCTCTACAACCTGGCCCGTCTACGAGCCAAGAACAAAGTCAAAGAGGTGCTCATCCGTGAGATGCTCTTCGCCGACGACGCAGCTTTGACATCACACTCCGAAGAGGGACTCCAGCAGCTAGTCACTTGCCTTTCCCACGCATGCAAGGAGTTCGGACTAGCCATCAGCCTGACGAAGACGAATGTTATGGCTCAAGGCGCGGGGACTCCCCCTTGCATCACCATCGACGGATACACCCTGGAGGTTGTCAACGACTTCACTTACCTCGGGTCCACCATCTTGAGCTCTCTGTCAGTCGACTTGGAGGTCAACCGGAGAATCGCCAGGGCAGCCACAGTTATGGCCAGACTGAACCGGCGAGCGTGGAACAATTCCAGCCTCACTGAGAAAACCAGACTGCGCATCTACCAAGCCTGCGTGCTCAGCACTCTCCTCTATGGCAGCGAGACGTGGACCACCTACGTAAGGCACGAAAGGAAACTCAACAGCTTCCACATGAGGTGCCTGCGACACGTCCTGCATGTCGCCTGGCAGGATAAGGTCCCCAACACCGAGGTGCTGAAGCGAGCCAATATGAGCAGTTTGCATGCAGTTCTTAGCGAGAGATGCCTCAGGTGGCTCGGCCATGTCAAAAGAATGGATGCAGGCCGTATCCCCAAAGACCTCCTCTACGGCGAGCTAGCAGAAGGCAAGAGGATGACAGGGCACCCAAAACTGTGGTTCAAAGACATCTGCAAAAAGGACATGACACAATGCTCCATCAATCTCAACACATGGGAAGTTCAAGCAGACGACCGCCTAGCCTGGAGGCTCGCGATCAGGCAAGGTACGTCACGCGCGGAGGCTGCGCGCAACGAGGAGGCGGCCCAGAAAAGATCGAGGCGGAAGCAGCATCAGCAGCAGCAACAATGGCCATCTGCCTTCACCTGTACCAAGTGCGGCAGGGATTGTCACTCCCGAGTCGGACTGCACAGCCATTCTCGGCGGTGCAGATAGACTCTCAGGAAGCTACGCCATCGTCTCTCGAGACGGACGGCTGCCGCCGCCGCCGCCGCCGACGACTTAGGCTGTTTCCAGCACTTGCCTATTATAAATAGTGCTGCTCTGAACATAGGGGTGCATAGGTTCTTTTGAATTGGGGTTTTGGGCTTCTCAGGGTATATTCCCAACAGTGGAATCACTGGGTCAAAAGGCAGTTCCAGTTTTAGTTTTCTGAGGAAATTCTATCCCATTTTCCTTAGTGACTGTTTATTCTCTATATTCATCACCTATATCCCAAATTTGGAATAACTTTGTCTATTTTTTCCTAGACGTACTAAGTGCCCTGCTTTGTAAACTCATGGTGTTTTTGTTTATTTTCACTATCTTTATTTTTCTGGTAGCTCTTTTGAAAATATTCAAGGAAGCTAATGTTCCATTTATGAATAACACCAGTCCTTTGGGATATAATCTGAGTGTTTCAAAAAAGTTAGAGCAGCTGTGCCTTTCTTACTGTGTCCTGACTTGACTGAGGAAATAGTTGCCTGTACTCAGTGATTCAGCTGCCGTCCCTAGAACGATCTGAATGCTGTCCTTGGAGGAGGTAGAAATGGGAGGGGAGCCATCCTGTCTCCCTGCCATCTAATAATATGTGGTCAAATCACACCTTCTCTCTTTTTTGTTTTAAGTTTATTTTACCTTAACATTCATTGATCCCATATCTTAGTAATGACAGTAGCACTCATGTTTCAGTCTCTCTAGCTCATAACAGATGCTAATTAACGGCCACGCCTCTCTTTTTTGGCTACTTCTAATCAACAAGTCCTTAGACTTGGTTGAAGCTTATTTATCCTACTTCTTGGGAGTCGGCCGCACGTTCTAGCTGTTTATGTCCCACTGTAAATAATATCTGAGCTCATTCGCAAGCAGCTTTTAGCACTTACGAACCAGCTATTTCTTCCTTTATCGATGAGAGAGTCCTCAATTGCATGCTTAAATATTCTCTGCTTGTACTGCCTCATGTCATCAATGTTACTGTTTTAGACCAGGTTTCATCTGTAGCTCCTAATATACTTTTCAAAACATTCTCCCATTCCGTATGCTTTGCAGTGGTCAGGGAGTCTTTTCAATTTATTGAGTTATGTCCCTTTTTTTTTAAATTTCTTTTTCAATTTTGAAAAAAAACAACATTGCTTCTTTAAATGTTTATATTCTGTGCATTGGTATTATTCTAGAACTTCTTAGATTTATCATTGAAATTCCACTTTATCCTCCATGTCTACTTACTCCCACAAATTTTAGCAGCTTTATTGATGTATTATTGATGTGCTCTGATATGTACATATTTAAATTGTATAATTTGATCTTTTTTATATATGGATACACCCATGAAACCACTACCACAATCAAGATAATGAATATATCCGTCACCCCAAGAAGTTTTCTTTTGACGCTTTGTAGCTCCTTCTTCTCCACTTCTTTGTCCCCATCCTCAAGCGACTATTGATCTACTTTTGTTGCTATGTATCAGTCTGCATTGCCCAGAATTTTATTTAAATGTGATTGTACAGTATGCACCTTTTTCCCCCTGGATCCTTTCAATCAGCATAATTCTTTAAGATAAAACATAAGTGTGTATCAGTGTCCATTCTTTTTATGGCAGAATAGTATTGTATTCTATGAATATACAGGATTTGTTTGTCCATTTACCAGCTGATGGCCATTTGGGTTATTTCCACCTTTGCGTTATTACACATAGAGCTGCTATGAACATCATGGGCAGGACTTTGTATGTTCACATGCTTCATTTTCTCTTGAGAAAGTACCTGGGAGAGGCACGGTGGGGTCATTGGTCAGTCGTACAAACCACCAGTACCTTCATCCGTTCAGATCATTCTTTGCCCAGCACTGGGTGGTCGTTCCTTTGCAGGCACGTGCTAATCACGACTCAGCAGAAGACTCAAGGACGCCCCCTGCCGACTCGAGTTCTCTGTCTATGCAGCTCCTTCCTTGACTTCAGCCACCGTGGTCGCCCCAGCTCTCAGCTCTGTCTTCTCGAGTCGGGGATTCTTCCAGCTTCTGCCTGGGCTCTTACCTGTGTCTCAGCCACGCAACTCTCTCAAGGCAGGAAGTGGGGGAAATGGGTTTCACTTCATTTACGCCCTGTACCTTAGGGACCGTAGCTTTTTGTCACCTCCTATCTTAAGTCTTGCGACCATTGCTTTGTATATATTTTTTGTGTGTTTTACCATTGTTTCTACAGGGAAAGCACCGTCAATTAAATTCCTGTTACGCCATCTTGGTCGGATGCAGATCTTCTGAAACTCTTAACATAGTTTGTGTTTTCTGTGGTGACTTCTGTATAAATCCTTCAGCTGATTGATTATTTGTGAGATAAAGTAATTTGTGGATTTTTCTTCGGATGGAGTTTTGTTATTGTTTTTTTCCTATCAATGACTACATTTTTTATTTCTAAAGTAAGTTTTGGTTCTTTTTAGTATTTTTCTGTAAGTATTTCATTTCTCCCTCTTGTATCTGATCATTGTTGCTATTTTTAATGGCTGGCATTAGTTATTTTACGTATTTGAGAACCTGACACATTTATTTCCACTGGCCCCCAATTGCTATTGCATCCTGAGTTCATTTACATTGAACTTTTGACGTTGTTAGCTGACTTTTACAGCATTTTTTCCCTGGTGATTGGAGATTTTGGTTTGCACGCTATTCTTGACAACCAGCATCTCTCTGTCTCCCTCCCACTCTGTCCCCATCTTTCCTGCCCTGTAGTTTTGTGAGTTTCTCTGTCTGCTTCCCAGATCTTTGGTCCAGAAACACATTCTACGTGGATGACACTGTTTCTTCGCCCAGGGCGGTGTTATTGGGGACTTACAGGTGCAGTCACCTCGCCAACGGGTACCTTTGCTCAGCTCAGTTTCGATGTTTCTCGACAGTCTCATATCTCCAAGTCTGTAAGCAGCCGTTTCCAGCCTCTTCTCACAGGCAAGGTAGTCCGGGGTGCGTCTTGGTTTTCAGTCCTGACACATGCTTCCTTTTTCTGACACGCACGGCAGGTTGACCTCTACCAATATGCCCCAGAAACCAAATGTCCCCCTTGCTCCTTGTGTCCCCAGACCCAGTCCCAGCGGTGAGCTGCAGCGTCCAACCTGCTCATCGTTTGCCTCTGGTTGCCTTTCTCGTGCATGGAGACGTTTATCTTAGTTTTTGATCCTGGTTATGTTTATTTCAATTTTCTTTTTTTATCGATCTCATCTAAAAATCCTGTGTATTTAGACCAGAAGGAGGCCTCCAAGCCTGAACTCAGAATGCTATCTTGCCCGCAAGTCTCCTTTTCAATTTATTCTTTTCATCTGATACATAATTCTCAACTGGTTTATTAAAGATAGTTCTATACTTAATTGAAAATTTTTTTCTGCCTTTAGAAAAGTTAGACCCCAGGCCTGTAGTCTCTAGCGGTGCTACAGCCTCCCACGTGGGCTGTAACCAGAGCGACTTACACTCGAAAAGAACATCCTCCTCTTTCCTGAACCACCCGGCTTCTGTTTTCTCTCAAAGATACTCGTTTACCCAGCGGAAGTGCCTACTGAAGTTATAATCAATTGGAACGTGTCTCGAAGTTTTGAGTGAGGTGTTACCCCTTTCTCTAGGTTCTCTGTTATCGTTTCTCTCTCAAGTAACCCCAGGAGAGTAGGCGACTGGAGCACATACATTATGCATCTTTATGGTTCATGCACGCACACTTTGCTCTCACACATTTGCACACACACATACATGGCGGGGGAGAGGTGTGTGTATGTGAGAGGGAAAAAAGGAGAGAGAGAGAAAGAGGGAGAAGAGAGAGAGAGGAAGGCAACAGAAGCCTTACTGTAGAGGGAAGAGTAAGAGTTCTATATAGTACACACCTTTCAAGTCACGCCAACACTAGTTATTTATTAGATGCTGTTGGTTCTATTATGTCCAGACAGTTAGTCTTAAGACTTCTTAGAAACTAAGACTTTATAACTATTCAAAAGTCCCCTCCCCCTCTCTTCCTCTTTGACTGCTCATTCTGTCCCTTTGAGCCTTCTCGGTACCCACCAGGAGCACTTCTGCCCTGAGTCTCCTCACGCTGTCTTGGGGAGCACCCCCGCTCTCTTCTATATCATTTTCCTGAGGTCTTTGTGATGGAAGGGTTATCCTTCTTAATCCCTGGATCGATAGAGGTTAGGCATTTCGCAAGCCAACTGTACAAAGTAATCAACTTCCCCAAATTGCATTGCTTGATAGATCAAAGGGAAACAGGAAACTTTCCATCAATCTTTCCGCCACGTTCCTCAGGAAAGCTTGACATTAGCCCTCCCCTGGACGCTGTTCCCTCCACGTATGCTCCTGCTAAGGAATGTGTCTTAACTTATATTTTTACTTCTTTTAGATTTTTGCTTCCCTAGTGTTGTCAATAAATTCTATTTTTTAAGTAATGAGATGAATGAGATTAAGTGGTAGTGTGGTAACTGCCTCCTTATTGAAAAATTGTAATGCAGCAAATACATCATAATAACGGGTAATTTAAGAAAACTTATTCTGGAATATTTTTGCAGGACTAATTAGGGGACGTATTCTAAATTTCAGCGATCAGTTGGACATATTTTCTCCTCTTCACTCATTGTAATAATTGCTTGTTTATACTTTAATGACCAAACCAACTTGTTGCTGTTATTAACACATAGATAAGACTTTGTACACAATTAGCTATAGACTTTTCCGTAAGTTTGGAACAATATAACCAACAGAGAGGAAAATATATTTATAATATCTTCATTAATAGACATATTGTTATCCCAGAAATTTATCTATGGCTCCTCCAAAATTTTGTAGAATTCTAGGTATGATAGGCATGTGGGTGATACATGACCTTGGGGAATATTAGATACCACAGCGGGAAAAAGTACGGCATCTAAATAACACACAAAGTAGAAAACAGAGAAAATTAATTCATATTGTTTGTGAGCAGATTTTCAGGAAAGTGATTACAAGGAGGTGCTGCAGACAGGATTTTCCAGGATACAAGTGCCGGGGTAGAGAATAGCACATAGGGCTTTACTGGGGAACTTTAAGGGGATGAGACCCCTGGGAGGGAAGGGAATGAAGAGGACATAGGCAGAGGGAGAGCTCGAGATGCAATGTAATGCCCAAGGAGGCTCCATCCGACCCTGCAGGGAGCTCTGAGACCATGACAGCCCTTCAGAGTTTCCCCGAGTGGGGATGAGGGGCCTGGCCCTCCACAAGCCCTGGCCGACCGGTCATTGCATCTGTACAACCTCAGGAAGGTGCATGACCTTCTTTTTCCCTTGGGAAATTCCTGAAGGGGAATTACAGCTAACTCGTGTCTTCTGTTGCACTCCAAATAGCAGGGGGACTAAGTCCCCCGGTCATAAAGGAGGACCTACAGGGCAACCGCAGAGGCCGTGACAGGATGTGTTATTTGCAGTGAACATTCTGCTACTTAAAGGAGAATTAATACTTCCCCAGTTTTATTGGAACATGTATACCTTTTCCTTTATGTTTCTCTATGTCTTCATGCTACAGCCGCAGAGTGTGCTAGCTGTAACAGAGGGTGAGTAGCCTGCAGAGTCTGAAACGTTCGGTATTTAACCCTTTGCAGAGACAGTTTGCTGACCCTCGATGTAGGGCTCACAACCATCAAATAATATATCATTTCAAATGTAATATAAGGAACTCAGTACAGTATGTCTTTTCCTTGCTTTTTAGCCTTTGGGCTATTATAGTCATACATTCTACGTCTACATCTCTAATTTATTGTTACTGTTTTTGTTTTAAACACTCAGTCGTCTTTTAAAGGGATTTAAAAATGGACAAATATGCTATACATATTTACCATTGCCAGCATTCATTTTTTCATGTAGGTATGAGTTTCAACATAATAAATTTTCCTTGAAGTTGAATCACTTCCATTCCTTATAGGACATATCTACTACCGGTGATGAATTTGCTCGGTTTTTGTCCTAAATATCATTCTGTTGCTTTCGTTTTAGAGGATAGTTTGGCTGGGTATAGAACTTTAGGTTGGCACCTTTCCTTTCCCTTCTTTTCCATCACTTCAGGTTCTGTCATTTCATTGTTGTTCAGCTTGTATTGTTTTTTTTGTGGAGATGTTATTGCCCTCTGCTTACTTTCAAGATTTTCTCTTTAGCATTATGTTTTACCAATTGATTATGATGTGTCTTCACGTGTTTCTCTTTTATTTATCTTGGTTGGAATCTGGTAAATTTCTCATATATCTGGGTTTATATTTTTCAATCAATATTTCTTCAAATGTATTTTTTTTCTCTCCAATTTCTACCTTCTCTGCTTTTAGTACTATATTTGCATGACTGTTAGGTCACAATGCTATCCTATAGGTTAGTGGAGAACTTTTTATTTTTAAGCCTTGTTTGCTCTCTGAGCTTCAATTTGAAAGGTTTAGATACAACCCTATATTCAAGTACACTAAAGTTTTTTTCTCAGCTTCTGACCTGGTGTTAAACTCATCTAGTAAGTGTTTTATTTCAGATATAATGTTTAGTTAAAAACATTTCATTTTTGTCTTCTGTTTTTTTCTCCATTGAGAGTTCATATTTGCATCATCAATAGTTATGTATTGTCTTTCAATTAATGGCAGTAATCATTAATTTTTAAGCTCTGTTTTAAAGTTCTGGTCTACTAATTTCATCATCTCTGTCATTTTCAGTCAATTTCTATTGACTGACTTTTCTCTGGTTATAAGTCATATTCTCCTGCTTCCTCAAATGTCTAGTATTTTACAAAGTTTTTATACTGGGCATTATAGATACTGTATTGTTCAGTTTCTAAACTTGCATGGCCTTCTTTAATGGAGTGTTGAGTTTTGTTTGAGCAAGGTGTTACTTAGTTGAGGGTCAGATTGATCTTTTTTCAGATTAATTATCAACCTTTGTTCATATAACTGCAGCGTAGCTCTTATTTTAGGAATAAAGAATTCTAATCTTTTTCCCCTGAGATCTCTACTGAATGCCTAGGGTTGTTCAACAAGCCTGCTCAAACTTGTCTAGTCTGGAATCAACCTTGCCTCAGCCCTGGGGATCCTCTGGTTGTTGTTCATTTCAGAACTCCCTGTAGCTAGTCTTGCAGAGTCTTGGTTTTCAAATAGACACCTCGGTATTCATCCAGCATCGGAACCATAGAGACTCGTTGGCGACCCTGTGTCGATTGATACAGCTCTTTCTCTGCACCTCTGCCTCCTCTCTGATGCTGTTCTATGTATTATTTTCCTCAGAAGCTTTCATTCTGAGTTGTCTCCATCTCAATGATCCTGCTGCTTCTGTTTGGGATACTGGTCCCTGTGCCGTGATCTGGAACATGAACTGGGCAGAAAGCCAGGAAGCTGGCAGGGCTCATCCCATTTGCTCATCTTCTCTCAGGGATCAGGCGCCTTGCACCACCTGTTATCCAATTCCCTAAAAGGGCAACTTTTCATATTTTGTCAGGTTTGTAACTTTTTGTGGTGGGAGAGCTATTCTATCAAAGCGGAAAGCAGAAATAAACCATATAAATATCATCAAATGAATGAAATACCTGTGATGATTTTACAAAATGATTTTTATTAGCACGGTCCTCATTGAATAAATTATTTTATTGTCAGCCTTTAAATTTCTTATCTGAAAAGTGATGCATATGTTTTGGTCTACTGTGCATGGGAGAATTTATTGAACAGTTTTCTCTTATTTACTCCCATTAGCAGCCAAACTCACTCAAAAAATTACATTATCTGTTAGCACTAAGTATTATGCCATGTTTTCTGTAATGTATTTATGTGTGACCATAGTTATTTGACATAGTGGTATAAATTAGGAGATTTTTGTTCTATATTAGTGCTGTTTTTTTAACAGATATTTTTGCATTCTTATTATTTGCCAGTCATTTATTATATTTTGCCAAAAGTATTTTGTTTTATTTAGTAACTCAAAATATTTTCCTAGAAATGTTGGTTGTGTATCTCTTAAGTGTTAGTGAACATATCGCCTAATTTACTCTATACCTTAGTTCTCATGGGTGTAAGGGCTTGATGTAGGATTAGGCTTCATCTTAAAAAACTAGCATTCTTTGAACTCTGAACTTGTTTTTTCTTTTTTTTTAAGATTTTATTTATTACTTTTTAGAGAGAGGGGAAGGGATGGAGAAAGAGAGGGAGAGAAACATCACTGTGTGGTTGCCTCTCATCTGCCCCCGACTGGGGATCTGGACTAGCCACCCAGGCCTGTGCCTCCACTGGGAATCGAACCGGCGATCCTTTGGTTCACAGGCCAGTGCTCAATCCACTGAGCCACACCAGCCAGGGCTGAACTCTGAACTTTTGACAGCAAAATATATTTTAGAGTTGTGTATAATTACTTTTTGTTTCATTAATAATCTACCGAAAGATAAAACCTTATATGCAGAATGAACAGGTTGTTACTTATTTTTTCCAGTGATTTTTTAGTTGAAAATTTCATGGTAAATTGATCAACCCTCAGCCAATTAGACTTTGACATGCACTAATAAGATCTAATTGAGGAATTATGAAGACATTTGCTCAGGAGAAAATGAGTGCATAATTACACCATAAAGAGGTTAAAGTATCAGTGTAACCCAGCTGGAAGAAGATTAGTGGACATCCCAGTGGCATCTCTAAAGTACATTTCATACTATCTATGTGAAATACAGCATTGCCAAGGCCAACTAAAAAACGAAAAATAATCCATTGTCGGTTACAGAAGTTTAAATATCTCTTTTCCTCTTTTGTCTCTACCTTGGTCAGGTGCTGGGGGATGGTCTCCATCAGACAGTGACCATTACCAGTGGCTTCAGGTTGACTTTGGAAATCGGAAGCAGATCAGTGCCATCGCAACCCAGGGGCGATACAGCAGCTCAGACTGGGTGACCCAATACCGCATGCTCTACAGTGACACTGGGAGGAACTGGAAACCCTATCATCAGGACGGGAACATCTGGGTGAGTCACTGTCCGAAAGGCAAAGACACGGAATTGCGTTGCAGATGCCGGCTCCTCCCTGCCCGGGTGCAGCCTGGGAAGGGGGAGAGGGTTTGGGTGTGGCCTGGTCGGAGGATCATCTTGCTGGCTTTTTTTCCTTTTTCTTTGTGCTATTATTCTCTGCTACTTGCTCAGTGAGAAAACATGTGAGCAAAACACACGGAGGTGGGAACATGGATCCGAACCCCAGTGTGGCCCGCCCCCACCACGCCTTTGTCATAGAGGTGGGAAGCTCTTATCGTTTCAAAGTGGACGCGTCCTCTTGTCCAAGTTCTGGTATATTTCTCAGCAAGCAAAGCCTCCCCATAAAACTGCGTCGAAACCTAAACGATAATTATTAGGTAAATAATTTAAAGGTGATAGAACACTATGATTTCTTTAAATGCAATCTTTCAAGTTACTATATTTTTATCTTGAATGCCTATCTGAAATGGCACACATTGTACCCAAATCCTGAACCATGAGCTAACACATAGAATGAAAAAAATGTCCTGACATGGGTTTCCATTTCTTACTCCCACGTCCTTGCCTCATGTGACAAAGTCTATTGCCAGCGGGGTTGACTTAGCCCTGCTGATGGGCACTTCTTGCCGGAAGCCAGTCCTGTTTCCTGTCTTGTCTCAACCCAAGCCTGTTCAAGCTACTGACATTTCTCAGTAACTTGAGAAAAGTAAGAGGTACATATGGTTTTCTTTTAAAATAGGAGAAAATGGAAGACCAGCCATAGATCTGGAGCACATCAGACACCATCCCCACCCCAAGCATTTTTAAGTATATATCTTTAAATTTATATTTATTTAAATTTACTCATGAAAGACAGACAGAGAAACATGGGTTTGTTCTTCAACTTCCTGATGCATCACTGGTTGTTCCTTGTCTGTGCCCTGACTGGGGATCAGCCTCACAACCATGGCGTACGGGCACGATGCTCCAACTGAGCTACTCAGCCAGGCCGCATTTAAATATTTTAAAATTGTCCTGGCCTTCACTATGATATATATACACTTGTTAATATGTATCTATTAAAAACATTCAGAGACGCTATGTATTTGATCTACCTATCTATCAATTCTTGTTGACTGAAGAAACCATTTCTTCAGACTGCAATTTTGATCCAGGTTTTGGGCGGGGGCCTCAGCGTAGGCTGTCAATCCGAATGCCCTGCGGGGGCTGGAAAGAATAGAGTTTCCACGCACACCCTGGAAATCGGAATCATCTAAGTAGAAATTGCATGAATGATATTGATAACATATTTAAAGACAGACATCTTCAACGTGAGTAAAATATTGATATTATGACAAAAAAATCTAAAGGAGTAGGAACAGTAATATATAGTAAGAAATTTTCCATATTGTAATAGGGGTTGTAACCCTTATTACAGACCTGTACTCATTTCTTTTATTATGAGAAAAAAAAAAAAACAACTAAAAAGTTTAATCCCCTTCCTCGTAAAATATTTCAATTACATTGGAAAATTATGTGTATTTATAACACTTGAATAAATTATTTTAAAATACTAAATGTTGGGAGATCTAGTTGAGTTTCGTTATTTTTAAAAGCAGCCATAACCGAAGTCAAGTGAAGCCATCAATATTAAACAAGAAAAAGGAGGAGGAAGAGAAGGGGGAGGAAATTCTATTTTAAATTGTGTTCTTCACAGTATTAGGCACAATGCTTGGGAGTTTTAACCTGATCAGAACCACACTTCGCGAATTTATACTTTAAGAGTCCTCAAGTAATTTCCGTGGTGGCCCGAGTTTGGAGCAAGGGCCTGAGGCATGAAGGAGCCATTGCTATGGCACCGGCTTCTGATAAAAGGAAAACTTCTGTTGCTAAGCTGGCCCTCAAGGAGCAGGAGGCAAAGCCCAGGTCTGCCTCCCCGATCCAGGATCGGGGCGACCAGGCTGGTATGCAGAAGTGCTGGCGGGAAGGCGGGGATGGCAGAGCTTTGGAAGTTGGCTTTTGTGGAAGATGCGGGCAGGGGCTCCGCACTGATCTCCCTGGGCAATGGGCCCTTCTCTTCGGAAGGGGTTCCCGCGTTCAGTTGCAGTCATGCCCCGGTCCTCTGGTTCCGTGGCAGGGACAAGGCTTCGGGTCTCGGTACAACCCGAGGTCCAAGTTCTTGCCTCTACATGTGGCTCAGCTGCGTGGCTTGTGGTTTTGGCCTGTTTTCTCTGAAAAGCAACTCAGTGTAGTATCTTGTGAGAAGCAGGATAGGGCCAGTTTTAGCTGGTTCTGTGGTTCCGCTGGCTCAGGTAGGTGGTCATTTCCACGGCAACCTGCAACAGTCATGGGACATAAGGATATAATGTCCTGAGAATAAGAAAAAACGGGATGCCAGAATAATCCCTTAGAAATAACTTCTCTCAAGCCAAGCTGGTATGGCGAGAACATTTGCATATTGGGGTGTGTAAGGTGTAGGAAGCAAATAGTGGGGAAAACGTTTCTTTCTGCAGAGCTTTCATCTCACAATTAAGATAATTCAAAGCCTCAACCGTAATTTATAGAGAAAGTGCTTTTCAACCCTGCATCCACAGTGGAATAACGTAGAAGGCTTTAAAACATAGGGACGTTGGGTCGCACCTCCGGATGTTGGATTGCGTTTGTCTAAGATGCAGCCTGGATGCTGAGATCTTCAAGGCCAGAGGTCATACTAATAATACGCAGCCAACCCTGAGAACCGTGGCTTAGATTGGATTTGGGCCTGTGGGCAGGGAATGGATGGAGGAACACTATTGTGATAAACAACAATAGAGTAGAAAATGAGGAAGTCTTTTTTTAAGTTTAGGAGAGACACACACAGAGAGAGAGAGAGAGAGAGAGAGAGAGAGAGAGAGTTGGACTAACCAACCAACCAACCAGTCAACTGAAAGCAGACAATTAGGGCTCTCAGATCAGAAGCTTTTCCTGCCAAATTCTCATTATTTTCTAACCCGCTGAGGATTCCGACCTAAAACCAGATTAGCATGTTGATAAAATTGTTCGAGAGGCGGTAAGCTGTACTCCGCAGCTTCTTTTGCTTTTCCGTTTCTGTGGAGTTTTTCTCTCGCGACGGATGGAGAGAGTACCAGGCCTGTCCTATCCCACTGTGCTAAGGGGGGGATGCAGAAGTGGCTGAAACGCAGCCCGGCCTGAGCTCTTAATTCATCTGTCTGATGCGAAGCCATTCGGGATAAGTCCGTGCTGACTAAATACAGAGACATGCATTCCAAGCGCTAAGCAGGATGAGCTCTCCCAGGTGATTTGGACCCTCTTGGCAGCATAACAATTACGTTCCTTTTAGTAATCTATAATAGAAAACTTTTAATGCTGCTAATGTGAAAGTGGTCTATAGTTTTGATGTATTCGAAATGATAAAATTCATTGTTTTCTAAAAATTCCAGAGAACTTTATAATATATATCTTAACATGCATTAGGTGATTAAAATGCCGCATTCATACATCTCAGCAAATAATGCACTTTGGCTTAAGTTAATTAAAGAAGGTTATTAACACTGGGTTTTCTTTTCATCCAAATACTGTTTAACATGATGTATATTGTAATGAAATAAAAGGGATTTCTGACATAGGAAAGATTGGATGGCTTTTAGATGGACAGCATCTTAAGTAAAGCTTCATGTGGTCAAAAGATTTTAAAATTGATGCTCTTTTGAGGTCGCTTTTCCTGTTATCCATTCCTACAATGATGGATGACAGAGAAGAACGCCACGTAATGTAAACTCAATCACTTGAGTATTGTTTTTAACAAACGTCAATGGTCATTCTTTCTACGATTGCAGGAGAAATGAATGACATAACTAATGTTATTAGAATATTCTCATTAAATGCCCATCTGGAGCTTCTGAATTACTTTCTGACCTTTGCATAATATGTGAAAATAAATGAGAACAGCTCATGTAGATGAGAAATTATGACGGTGCCCTAGGACTTCTGAAGTCGGAGGTCTGACTTTGGAATCTGCCCGTGGCAGGACAATGGCCTCCTGAAAATATTCCTGAAAACGGGTCATCTGAATATTTAATCCTCAAAGATGTGAGTTGCTAAATGTGCTAAAGTAGCCGGACCTTCTTGTTCCTCCTTGATAACACTAAGCATAATAGAATTCTTTATACTTTATCCACAATGCCAAGGTCTTGTATTTAGAGTTTCCTTCGCAATATAAAAGGATAATGTGTGCACGTCAGTAAAATTAACACGCCTATCTATTACATTTACATATTCCAAAAACTCTATAATTTGCATACTTTTCTTGACGTGTTTTCAGGTTTCCAAAGTATGAGCCGTTGGAACCGGGGGAAATATTCTTTGTAAGCACTTGTCAGCAATATTCCATTCAACCTCACATTAAGTAAGAATTCCAGCAGGTTTTTGCTAAGGGGCTGCATTTAGTTTTGCTTGGGGAATACAATGACTGGTTTTTGAATACAGATTATTTGGAGCCAAAATAGAAAATTGTAGTATTAATAGTGAATACCTTCTTCATATACCACTGCTATTTTGTAGGATAGTAACATACTACAAATTTTCCTGCAGCATAAACATATATTGCTTTTTAAAATTTTCCTTAAAAATGACAAAAAAAGTATATATTCTGAATTATTTTTTAAAAGGGTTTTGATCCCTTTGTTAATGGTAGGCAGGTATCAGACTGTGATCAGTACCACTAGGTGCAGTAGATGGAGAATCCAGAAAACAGAAATGTTTTATTATATTTGATGGCATGGTTAGATACTCATTGATAATATAGGAATAAGTAAGTTCATATTCTCTAAGCCAGTGGTTCTCAACCCTCCTAAGGCCGCAACCCTTTAATACAGTTCCTCATGTTGTGGGGACCCCCAACCATAAAATCATTTTCGTTGCTACTTCATAACTGTAATTTTGCTACTGTTATAAATCGTACTGTAAATATCTGATAGGCAGGATGTATTTTCATTGTTACAAATGGAACATAATTAAAGCATAGTGATTAATCACAAAAACAATATGTAATTATATATCTGTTTTCCAATGGTCTTAGACGACCCCTGTGAAAGGGTCGTTCGACCCCCAAAGGGGTCGCGACCCCCAGGTTGAGAACCGCTGCTCTTAAGCAATGTTAAAGAGAGTATTAATTTGCTAGACGTGTGAAAAACCTGAATCTCTGTCACTTACATGCTTTCTCCACACACACACACACACACACAGAGACACAAAACTTAATTGATTTTAAGAAATTTGAAACATTTAAAACATCTGAAAAGCAAACAGTAGTTAATAGATTAATTTGGCATATTATTTGATTTTCTGAATATCAAATCAATAACTGGAGCAATGTGTTCTCTACTTTCTTTTTAATTAAAGATCCAATTGGCCAATATTTGCATAATAAAAGTTCCCAAAACATCTTTCCAGATTTGCCTATAACCAACCAGGTGTTTGGCAAGTGAAAGCCAAGACATGCTTTTACAAGTCTGAATTCAAGCGTCTAGTCTCATTTATTTGGTTTAGAAACTCAAAGAAGTCCCTTTGCGTCTCAAATTCCTAATCTGAGAAATGGGGCTAATGCCTACTGGGAAAGTCCAATGAGGGTTTCTAAGAAGCTTTGCAAGCTGTGAAGCTTCAGCAACACATGTGTTATCAATCCCCTCTGGGGAGCATTCCATGAACCAAGTGTAGGGTTTTCCCGTGAGAACAGCCCACCCTCTCCAGATGCAATCTACCCGGGTTTACTCTTACTCATGATTGAAAATCACGGATGATATTTCCGATGAAGGAAGCATGCCTTAAAGCAGGAGGTGGGTGGTGATACATCTGTGCCCATCTTCCAGGTAGGGAGTGGCCATTGGTAGAGAGTGAGTTCAGACTGGGCTTGGGAGGCAGGGCAGGAGAACCCAGCTCTGTGCCAAATGCCTCTGTGGCGCTTGTAACAAATTACCTGTTGTCATAATGGTGGTCATGTGCCCAATGAGCCGTGGAAGGGGATGTTATTTTAAATGAATGCATTATTCTGTCCTGTCCTTTCAGCCATTCATTGTAGCAGTTGTACTGATTTTCCAAATCACTTAAAAATATGTTCTAGTTGGAAATGTGAAGTGTAATCATTTCACAGTCCAATAGTGTACTGAGCTTCTTTCAAACAGATCGAGGATTTTTGCCTGCGTATGAAATTAGGGAAGTCCCCCATATATCTTCCATCAGATAGTAACATCTTCTGCCTCACCTAGGACACTGAGGGAATAGTTTTTGGCTATCGACAGGAATTTTCCTTGCTTGTTTGTGTGTACAACTGCACGTGGCTGCCATCGGTCATTTGGGAAAGCCACTGGCAGGCACATTCAAAATAATTTCATCAATAGCTTATTGAGAAATAGAACACATCAGAGTAGTTGGCATTAAACCCTTTCTAAAATGACCCTTGGCATAAATGGGGTAAAATCTTTAGGTCTTCTATAGATGAAAATAATTTCCAAGCTGAATTTATTATAAGCTTTTTATTTCTCTGAAATAGATTTTTCTGTTTGCACCTCTCTTGGGCTGGTTGATATTTTAACAGTCTCATGAATTTTAATAAGTTGAAAGGATATTCCAGATCCTTTTGCATACACTGGAATGTCCCTACTCCTGAATTTTGACCACCTTTCTAAATACACATTTGTGTTGTGAGATTCTCATTTTAAGAGGTCATGAGATTATGTCTTGTGTCAATCTGTGAGCCATTCAACATTCTAAACATAAAAAAAAAATGCATAGAAGCATTCTAACCAACACGGTCATGTGTTCAATTTTTTTCCAGAAATTTGGAAGATAAAAATAAGATGTTATTAATAATAGAGACTATGTTGTTGGCACACACTGTTAGGTAAAGAAAAATGATTAATGTTATATGATAAGGTTTCTTAGAGGCAATAAAATATAGTATCTAATTGTTCACAGTCCAGTGCATTTTTCATCAGAGATAAAATAGGATATATGCAATCATTGTTCTAAAATGTTTAAGTGTCTTTGATTGCTTGGCAAGCTCTCTGGAAAAGGAAAAGCTCACAGTAAGAATCATGATATTGTCAAGAGCTTATTTTACTCTGGACTCAAATAATGGAGAAGCTAATATTTTTCTTAGCAGAACATCATTGGATTTAGGTGACATGAAGCTAAAGGAGTTAAAGTGAATGCAAACGACTACCAAGTGCTGATAGATAGGTACCTACAAATATTTGGAATAAAGTATTAATTCCTTCATTGAAGATGCACATCTCTGCCCAGCTAGTAACTTAGCGGAAGTTAGAGGAATACAAGTAAACCTACCTGGGGGAATTTAGAGCAGGAAAACCAGGCTGTGGGGTGGCTACAGGCCCCTGAGAAGCAGTGCACTCTGGGATCAGATCACATAGGCCCATCATCACACTTAGTTCGCATACTGTGAACTGTAACTGTGGGTAGATCCCTTAAGCTTTCTGTGCCTAAGTTTCCTCATCTAGCCAATGCAATTAGGAACAGTATACTTCACTCCCATAATGCCTCCGTCAACAAAGATTGCAGGTACCACGTGAAGAGCTTAGAAACATGCCTGCCACATATTAAGCACACCATTATCATATTTTATTAATGTGAGACTTCCAGATGCATTGCTATAGTATATTGTATTGGATCTGTCCTTAAAAATTCAAACTAGCCTACTATTTTCACTCTACAATAACTTTTCTGTAGTAATGCATTGGCATGTGAGTTGCATTACGACTTATCCTGAAATGACTAATAACTAATTTCCAAGTATAACTGGGAATGCTAATTTAATTATGACACTTGAGTCATGGTCCTATGCATTGTCACATGGAGTCCCATGCATATTGCAGGATAAACTGTGTCTGGATAGTTCACGGCCTGGATGAGACTGAGTGGGAAAGCATGAGATTTTATCATGCTCCTTGAAATGGTGCACAGTTTGAAAATTATGAATTGTTTATTGCTGTTATTTTTCATTTAACATTTCAGCCCACGGTTGACCGTGGGTAACTGAAACCACAGAAAGTGGAACCGTGGATAAGGAGGGCAGTATGCTGGTTAGCCACGAAGGTAGAAAGCCTGCAGATGGAGTGAGGGGCCCCTCTGAACGTAGATACTCAGAGCGTGTCTGTGGGCTGGCAGCATCAGCAATCCCTGGGAGCTCGTGAGAAATGCAGAATGTCGGAGACCACCCCGTACTTTTCAAATCAGAATCTACATATTCTCTTGTTTTAGAGAAAGGGAAAAGGGGGGAGAAAGGGAGAGAAACATGAATGGGAGAGGGGAACATCGGTTGGTTGCCTCTTGTACGCGCCCAGTGGACCAAATCCGCAGCCCCATACATGTGCCCCCTCTGGTATTGAACTCGCAGCCCTTTGGTTCATGGGACGATGTCCAACCAATTGAGCCACACAGGCTGTGCAAGAATCTGCATTTTAACAGCATTCACAGATGATTCATATACATGTCAAGGATAGAATGTTTTTTTGAGAAAAGGGAATGAGAATTGTCCTGTGTCTCCAAATACAGCGCGCAATTAGAAGGATTAGAAGTCACAATGCAAATTGTATACCGACTTACGAAAAGGGAATACATTTTGACAAGCAGGCACTTACTGAGCGTTTACCATTTACTGGGGGGTTGAAGATCAACACACATAGTTACTGCTTTCTGGGGGGCAAAAAAATAGAGTGGCAATCCTAACCATATACATTTACAATTATAGTGTCTGACGGCCTGTACCCTAATGGACAGAGGGTTGCACAGGTTCTTCTGGGGACACGCAGAAAAACAGCTTGTTCAGAGTGATTGAAGGTCGCGGTCAGCAAAGGCTTCTTGAGGAACTAGGTATTGTTGGCTAAGTAGGTAAGGAGTTGGTCTTGCAGAGAAGAGGAGCAGGAAGTCATGCCCGCAGATAGATCTTCTACTGAAATAGGTAGGAATGGGTAGTGAGATGCTACAAATAACACTGTCTTTCCCAAGTTCTTATTACAAACCTGCGAATAAAAATCTGACCTTCCGTTAAAATTCTGCAATGCTATCCTTTAAATCAGTAATGTTTAAGTTATACGTGCGATAATCCAACTTTGGAAGAAGTTTGGAGCTCATGCAGTCTTCCAGGGCACATCCCTGAAATACTCACAGTACGGAGTTCACGGCCAAGCACATAATAGATGCTTAAGAGAGTACAATTGAATCGAAGTACCGCATTCAGAAGATAAATGGGCTGAAGCTGAGAGACATACTCTTACTTAAATCCGAGCCACAACTTCAGGGGTCCTGACCCCAGTACTCAGCATGGAGCCAAATATCTAATTTTGGTTTAGCAAGCAGCCCCATTACAATAAAGATCACTTTCTTATTTTGACTAAATGGCAGCCATTTGACTGAATACACAATACTTACAGAACCAGATAGCATGTCCATGAGTTGGACTTCAAATATCAAAACTCTGGTCCAACCTTAGAGACAGTGAACACTGAACCATGGTAATGGTTAATGATTTAAAGACATCAGGTAAGGAGCTGATAGATCTATCCTTGAGGATAATAAAATTAATTATAAGGACAGTCACTGTACACAAAAGTCTGGCTATCTCATGCAATTTTCTGTATGCTGTGTGCCTCATGACTGGGATGATATCCGCAGTTTGTATGTCACTTACATACACAATTTAGCCCAGTAACTAATTTAGTCAATGTTGACTTTGAGAAGGCACTAATAGGATGTTAAAATGTCTTGGCAAATACATTTAGTTTGCTTGAATAAACTAGTTTAATCATATTCTGTGTTATCATTCTGACTAAAAGATGAACAGCAGATAGCCAGTCTGAACGGATCCCTCAGCTCCCCTCGGTGCCTTTCAGAAGTCTGGAAAAGGAGTGAAGCAGAGACTTCTGTGGCTAGAAA
Source organism: Furipterus horrens (assembly GCF_987537825.1). Lineage (NCBI taxonomy): Eukaryota > Metazoa > Chordata > Mammalia > Chiroptera > Furipteridae > Furipterus > Furipterus horrens. The sequence goes on from NW_028327179.1 coordinate 98,109,993, forward strand.
ATTATATCGTGATTCCAAATGAAAAGGCTTTTTGAGATACACAGCTGTGCTTCTCCCAGGAATTTCACTGACGTGTTTTGATGAGACAGTGGGTCTATTATAATTGACATCAACATGGTTTATAATCCTATTAATGTGAAGCTGTAGTGGAGTCTGTGGAAGCTCTCTCTTGTGATGTAGCAGAGCTGGTCAGAAAAATCTTCCTGGACCAATTAATAAGTAATAACAGTCAACCAGCATTTATTGAGTGTTCATCAAGTGTTTGGTATACATTAACTCATTTAATCTTCAAAATAACTAAAATGCAGTAATGTAGATGATGATGATGATGATGATGATGATGATGAAGCCCATTCTATAGATAGAGAAATTAAGGATTAGAGGAGGTAGTGCATTCCTTGGAGCATGTGATGACTTAACAGTGGAGCTGGGGTTTGAAACCTGGACTGTCTAACTAATTACCCTGTGGGCTTCACCACCAGGGTTCTCCTGTTCACATTCTACAGGAAACTTGGTGATCACCACATCTTAACTGTAATGTGCTGCCCATATATGTGATGGTATGTCAGATATACCGTACCATTCTTTTTGTAAAGATACCAGTCATATTGGGTGAGGGGCCCAATCTCTCCAGTGTGACCTCATTTTAACTATTTATAATACATATACAGTGACCCCATTTCCAAATAAGATAATGTTCTGAAGTACTGCGGGTTAAGACCTCAACATATGAATTGTAGTTGGACATAATTCAACACATAATACCTAAGTACTAGAAAGTACTTTATAAAATTACAGCATTAAAACCTAATTGCCACACTGGCAGTGGTAGTATTGCGTACATTACAAAGAATACAAACTAGTTTTTATAAGAAAGACAGTAGCTTCTATGAGGAGTTGTTTATCACCATGAACTCAGGAAATACGCCTGGGTCAAATCATGAGGGACTGGTTGATGACTAATTACACATGACTCTCTGCATTCATTTATTTACAAGCAAGACTTCAAAGAGACATTTCCATAATTATTCTCTCTTGGGTGGCAGATGAGCCAAAGATATTTTTTTTATCTTTTTTTTTTTTTAATAAACCCCTTGCCTCACTCGATGAAAAATATCTGGCCTTTAAAAAATATGCAAGTTTGAAACCTCACAAAGCAGTTTATTCTGAATTAAACACAAGTTGGCACTGTGAACATCATTGAAGTCTTTGAGATAATGTTACATATTAAAACATATATTTTAAACAATTCTAGACCTTTCTTCTGTCAACCAAGAAAAGAGCTCTCTCAAAGATAAAACAGCTTGGTCCAGTTGGATCTTGTGATTTAATTGCTAACGTATTGAGGTTATTAAAATGGTGTAATGTTTTTCAGTTGCATTAGAGTATACAAATTAGAAAGTAGAGCAGGGTGGGACAGCCTGAGAGCAACAGAAAAAGACCGTGACTTAATCCTAAAGTTATGCAGGCTGCTTACGATAGCCTGACACAAAGGAGTATTTGATAACAGAACCCAACAAAATACAGAAGTTTCCAGGTCCTTTGAAAGGATTTTATGATTGTGATACCAGAAAAGATCTACAAGGGTTTTGTCACATGACTTACTATATAAAATGGCCAGTGTATGATTAAATATCTATAATTTGACAATTTTATTATTGGAATAGTGATAGGATATTGCATTTTAGCTTTCCTTGAAATAAGCAATTGTGTCAATTTTTTAACAACTCTAAAGTCAAAGGCCAAAGAATTCATTATTCAGATAGTTATTTTCTGTTTGGAGTTGGGGTAACTGATAATGAAGTAAAATACACATGCATGCACACTCAACCCTTACTGAAAAGTAGATGTTAATCTTCCCCTAAATTACAGAACATCTGTGGGTATTTAATAGAATCCGTTCTGTTTGTCCACTGATGCCATTGCAGTGCGTAGGTGTCAGGCATGTTGACTAAGATCGGATATCTCTGCTCATACTACCATTCACCCAGGACTCCCCTGAGAAGTCCTTCCTGTGTCAAATACTGTGACAAGATCCTCAGAGGTGAGAGACCAAGTTTCTTCCTGGTTCTCTGTCCCCAACGTTTCTGCTGTCTCCATTATACCATATTTAAGAAGATATTATCAGTGAGTGATTACATGTCAGTTCTCAGAGGGGTTTAGGCATCTCGTTAAAACATTGTGTCTCACCAAATAGGACAGTGCCTTGTGCATTGGACATGCTTAATAAATATTTGTCAACCGATCGAAAGAGTTATGGGATTTAGTGGACATTGGGATATGTATTAATAATTGGGTGCACGTTTCATGAACAATAATGTTTAATGTCTTAATGTATAGGCATGGCAGATATTAAAAGGCACAGAAACAGTTCTCATGTCTAAAGTGTCTTCCCAGTTAAACTTTTGAAGACATAAAACATGGGCAGGACATATGAATAGAGAGTTCGCATAACACATAGAAATGTATTTGCTATTCAGCCTGGCCCCCTCACTTCTAGGAACTCACCCTAAAGATCCAACTTCAATAGCATGAAGCACGTATGCACCAGGTCATTCATCCTAGCATTATTTGTGATGACAAAATAGTGGCACTTGGTGACACACGGCGCTGCCTATGCAAAACGCCTGCCCCCAGCTGGAAAGCAAACGGAGACATAGCTCTGTGAGTTCACACGGGGTGGGTTTCCTGGCTGTGTTTTTAAGTGAAAGGACAAAAGTGCAAAGAGCAACTTCTTGGGCATTCACTGAAGCAAAAGCAAGAGAAATGAGAAAATATGTCTATGTGGTTGAAGCAATTCTGAAAACACTTCAGTGTAGAATACACACAGCAAATGCGTAACTGTGCTGACGGCGTCAGGAGCCTTGGTTCTTACTGTGAAGAAAATAAGAATTATAGAAGGAGTAGGCAAAAGCAAGAAGGAAGCTCATTTAAAAGTATAAAAGTGTGTGTGTCTAAATAGGTTTATGTGTGTATACACAGCTACAAATATACTTATGTGTGTGTGTGTACATATGTATACATATAAAACTTATTTAATTAATCTCCTGCCTCTGTTCAATGAGTCTAGAAATAAAAACATTCTAGCAGCAATGAGCACACCTAGTGTGAGCTTTAGGGACTGATACCATTATCCACTAAATGGAATTAGATCTGCCTGGAAAATCCCGTCAGGCTTTGGTCAAGTAACACACAACTTGAGTTTGAAACATCTTTCTATATCAGAACAAAAAGCAAGCATTCATGTTGGCCATATCTGGACAAGTAGAGCATAAACATAATTAAGGACAGTAATGAATTATAAACCTTTAGAAGAAAGAGGTATTCTAAGTCTGTAGAGATCATAGATAGATGTTGATGATAAATATTGATGATAGATAGATAGATGTAGCTAGTAGATAAATGAAGTGGGTAAGACGTTGGACTCTTGCTTACCCTAGAACACTAGCTTCTCAGTTGTAAATGTGGAAGGTGTCCTGGAGTTAGAAAGTCGTACCATTGCGATCATCACGTTAAATATTAGTATGGCATATGACACCAATGTGTATTAAAGCTGGGGGGTTGGAAGGATTTTTATGCTATGTAGTCTGTTTGTATGGTCTTAATTACTTATTAAAGTTATAAGAGAAATTAGACAATGCCTTGACTGGATGATCAAAATAAGGACCCACAGTGAGGGGCAGGTAAACAATGTGTCTCCAGGTGGGATCGGCTGAGAGGGACCCAACAATACATGGGACGTGTCCCACTAGGGCTGTGTGAGGGGACTGGCTTTGTCATGATGAAACAGAACTCGGACCCAAAATGAGAACATTCCCTGAGGACCATTCTACAAAAAAGGAGGGGGGTAATATAAATGTCAGAACTGTGAAAGGGATGTAAAGCAGCAGAAGGCTGAGGAATCATTGCAGGTGGAAGGAGATTTGTAAACATGCCATCAACATGAAATATGTCATCCTAGCTTGGATCCAATCCTGGACAGAAAAAAAAAAAAACACTATGAAGACATTATTGGGTCAGTGGACAAAATTGGGATATGGAAGATTGATTATAAAGTTATTAATTTCAGAAAATCTAACATTGATACATGTTATCACATAACCATACACTTCTTAACTCATATCCATATTTTTAGGAAATATAAACTATTCAGCAGTAAATGGACATGATATGCAAGTTATTCTTAGGTGGTTCAGAAAGTAAAAGAGAGAAAGTGTGTGTGTGTGTGTGTGTGTGTGTGTGTGTGTGTGTGTGTGTGTGTGTTGTGAGTGTAGGGAGAGGGAGGACAGAAGAAACATGATATGGACTGGCCAGCGTGGCTCAGTGGGTTGGAGCATCGTCCTGCGGACCAAAAGGCTACCGGTTCAATTCCCAGTCTGGGCTGTGGGTTCGGTCCCTGGTTGGGGCGTGTGTTTTCTCTCTCACATAGATGTCTCTCTCTTTCTCCCTCCCTCCCCCTCTCTCTAAAATCAATCAGCATGTCCTCAGGTGAGCATTTAAAAAAGGAGTGATAAAACACAGCACAGAACAACACTGGGGACTCTGAATGAAAAACAGAGGGTATACAGTGCCCCATACGCTGTTCATGCTGCTTTTCTGTACGTTTGAAATGATTTCTAAAGAGGAGTTAAAACAAATATATTTTTTTAATTTCCCTGCAAAGGCAGTATTATCAACACGTTATTTTTATTGCTGTTGACACAGGATATGTTTTGAAAACCAGATGCCTTTTGAGAATACATGAACCCGTTGTTCTTAAACTGGACGTTGAACGCGATATCATATGTTCAATCGTCTGTGTCCCATTGACTGGCTGGAGGTGGATGTCCTGATAAAATTAGAGACTGCATTGTGATGGGGTAGGGAAAAAGAAATGATCCCAGCAGCAGTGAATAAGGGGCCACGTGAGGGGCAATGATGAGGGGCAATGAGCCGGCGGGAGGGCACCTGCATTGACGAGAGGAAACAGGATATAAGAAAAAATCCCCCCCACCCCATGTATCAGCACAGTGTCCCTGCAGGGACCAGTCGTGATCAAAATGATGTTTGCCACGGCAGCTTCCTTCGCACTTAGTTCTGTATCACAGGCTCAAAGGCACTGCACAAATAAAACAAATTCCGGAGCATATTTATTTGATGGGACTTTTAGAGTGAAGGGGGTGATAGTACTTGGCTGCAAGTCCTGGATTGTGTCCTCAGCCACGAGGGACTCCACCATCCCAAGTCAAACTGGTCAGAGCCTGTTGGACAGTGGAGAGAAATAAGACAGATGAAATTAGCTTCGAACAAGTCGATATTTTGAAAACATCTGTAGGAAGAGACACTAAGGGCTGTGACTGAAGAAAATAAATCACAATTAGGTCTTGTTCTGGAAAACATCACCAAGATCTACGTTGGTAAGGCTTCTCTTGACAGAGGAATAGTCAGCAGTCCCGAGGGAGGGTTTTCAGGCAAATATGATTTACGGATTTTTCTGCATTCATTTATTATGTTCAGATATCAAAAAGAACATGCCTCCATGGGACATAGATTTATACCTAGTTACAAGACTAACCAGGTATCAATTTTGCTATAACTACATATCTATTTTTTGTAACTACATATAAATATTTTCTAGTTTCCCTACCAGCTCTGGTTTTTAAAATGGTTAACTACCCCCTATTTAATAGTATCATCTACTGAAGGTAGTCATTTATAAATAGCATAACTTCAGTTTTTGATGCTTGTATCCATGTTATAATAATTTAGACGTATGGCCTAGTATTCCTCTCTTTTGGATAGATTTTGTTGCACAACATTTATTTCATGTAACGTTGCATAAATGCCTTTCTCTCAACCTTCACACCTTTGGAACGCTACAGACAAGGCAACGTTGAGAAAATGATATCGTGACGATGCCTCTCTAAGAATGAACTCTTTAAAGCTACATGGGTTTTGCATTTACATATCAGAGGATTCCTAAACCTTCAGGAGAAAAAGGCTAAAGTACTGACACAGTATGCAGATTCAGATTCTGGGAACGAAACGATATTGAAAGCAATTGAGATTGAGGGTAAAGGTAAAGGTTTGGAACAATTTATAGAAAATTACATTAGATGCGCAGGTATATTTCAGCAGAGATTAGGAAATGTATTTCAATTTCCTCACCAAAGAGCGAGTCACATCTTAAAGAAAAGCAGGACAGAGTCAAATTTTGTCTTAAAGAGCATATCTAAAATGAGGTATTGGCCCAGGAATGTGATCTGTCTCCCTGATTACTAGAACTGGAGCAAACGTGTGGATAGAATAAGCCAATACAGCATTATGCATGAACTCCTATAGATACCGAAGCAGATCAAGTTTTTTAAAAGTTATTAAAATCAAATCCTAACCCTAACTCTGACCCTGACACCTCCCCAGGCTCCAAACTCAACTCCTGCTCCAGTCCTAACCCCTAAGGCTACCCTGTAGTTGCCTAGTAAAACCCCAACATGTAACAAGAACAAAAAGCATATAAGATCTGTTTAATAATCTCAGGATCACTTAAATGTTAATATACTCATTTCTTATTGACGTCAAGTCCAATGTAACACAGAAACTAAAGCCATTTCTCAAATCCCATTATTGATAAAATAGTTCATTAAGTGTAAGTAGAAGCAAATTGCGATGTCAAGTATATTATTTTAGAATAGCAATTACCAATAGATTTTTCCGTATGTTAACATGATTAAATTAAGGTGTATGTTAAGGTTGATCGTATTATGAATGTCTTTTTTTTTATTCATTCATTACATTTCTGTTATGTATTCAGTAGGCATTCCAAGAATTGATTTTTTTTTTTTTCCGGAAATCAAGAAACTAAAGGTGTGGGCGAGGGTGATCAGCTGTTCACCAAGGCCCTGTCCCATTCTTCCTTGTCACACAGCCGATATCCGCCCTCCCTTGCAGTTAGGCAGAGACACCTGACCCTTTGTGGCCATTGGAATGTGGGCGACACGCACCACTTTCTGGCAGGCCCTCCAGTTTGCTCCTTGGAGCCCCACACTCTCTTCTCCTCTCTCTGCCAGCCAAGGGCGGTGGAGCCCCACGATGAGAGAGCTGGACCGGACCTCCATGCCTCCGTCTCCTGCCCAGCCCACCATCCGTGCAGGGGACCCGACCGCAGGATCGCGTATTGTCTGCTCCGAGACCCACCTTCAGGAACGCTCTCCTCTCTCTCAGCTCATCTCACCCTCTCTCCAGATTTCCTCTGTAGCACACGAATAGGCCTTTGGGGGTTTGGTTCTGTTTTTCTTTTTCCTTTGAAAAGCTATCTTGATCCCCTCCAGGGATTGCTCTACTCCTTTGCTCTCCTTTGTTGCAAAACATCCTTTGATGTTTTGACTTCTGTTCAGTTCCCTTTTCCGTTCTGTTCTCAGGCGACTCCAGCCTGCCTTTCACTGCCCCAGTCACCATTGCACTGACCTGCCTTCACAGTTTAACCGTAGAGCATTTCCTCCTCCCTGATCTACTTTCTTCCTGCGATTTCTGGGAGCCACGTTCTTTTGGGTTTCCCCCTACTTAACTTCTTCCTTCTCAGTCTCCTGTGTTGGTTTTTCCTTGGAACCAGCATTTTGTTAGAAAACTCCAGGTCTCTCTCTCTCTCACTCTCTCTCAAATTTCCATCTTCACTTATTCATGTCCTTGGAGATTCCAGGCTTAGGCCATTAACTACCAGGTATTTTTCTTCTCCACCTCATTTGCTTTCAACTCCACTATTCTGGGCGATTACTACAAAGATGTGGAATAATTATCAACTCCTTTTTAAATTTCATATATCATATTCCATCCATTAGAACATGCCGTTGCTCAACCGCTTACTGCCTCGCTGGTCTGAGACGCCAACTATTTCTTGAATGATTATAAAAACTTACACAGATCTCTCTATTTCTATCCTTGCACCCCTATGCACGAGCACAATTATTTTTTTAAAAATACATACACCAGATCATATAACTATGCTGCTGCTCAGAACTTTGCAGTAGTTCACTGTTTTATTCCGGGTAAAAGCCAACGTCCATATTCTTGCCTGAAAGGACTTATAAGAACTGATTCCATTACTTCTCTTATCTCGGCTCTTCTCTGGCATTCATCCGCTTCAACACAGGCACACTCCTCCTGGAACGCTGCAGGAATACCATCGCCAGAGGGTTTCCAACTGGGTATTTCATCTACCCAGAATATTCTTTCCTTCGATCCCCTCTTGGCCAACACTCACCTGTGTTCATGCATTTGCACAAATGTTACTATCAATAAAGCCTATCCTATGCACCCTCTTTAATTCTCTTGCCTGTTTACACCTGCTCCCAGGCACTTCATAAGCAGCCTTGCCTCACTCTACTCTCTGAACAACTTTGCAGCAATTATGGCTTTTTTATTGTGTTATGTAATTGTATAATATGTAATGTACTCACATATTGTGTTTACTTGTTTTGTCTGTTTGGAATTTAAACTCTGTGAGAGCTGGAATCTTTGTTTTTAAACCAGCTCATGCTGAGTGACGGACTATAATAGCCCTGGATATGTGGCAAGTACTAAAATATTTGTTGAATAATTATCATGCCAGAAAAAGACTATATACAGAAAATGATTTTAGCTCAGCCTTTCCATACTATCCCGCCATCATTCTTGTGTTGAGGTATTACTGTTCTATTAAGGCTAATCTCTAGATAAGTACATTAATTTTATTTAGAGGACGTCAACTTCATCTCTTGGTTTGATTGTAAATGCAAAAAATTATTCTCTGTATCTACCCATCTATCCATGCCTGTGTGTGTGTGTGTGTGTATACAGTATTCCCTCACTTATCGCAGGTATTACGTTCTAGACCCCCCTGCGATAGGTGAAAATCCACGAAGTAGGACCCTTACATTTACTTTAGTATTTATATCTTTTTTAAGGCTTTATAAACCCTTCCCACAAACTTATAAACCATTCCCAGTCCCTTATTAACCTTTTCCATACTTTTATAAACACTACTTATGTTCTTAAACATACTCTACACCCTTAAACCTACGTAACTTTAACAACATACGTATATAGTACCGCAAAATCCTGTGATACAGCAAAAAATCCACGATAAATAATTAAATATAATATTTTTTAGAATCCCGCGATACAGTGAGGCCGCAATAAGGGAACCGTGATATGGAGAGGGACTACTGTATATATAAAATGAACGGTGTTCTTATGTGCTCAAGAATTTCATAAAGTTGCTTTATTTGAGAAATAAAGCATCTAGTAAAGAATAAAGTATTATACTAGAATATAATTGCTATTAATAATAATATTCTGATTAGGCCTACATTCTGACACCTGGAGATTGTGAGTCTATTGCTAAGCATGAGGCAACCATGAAAATCACCTCCTAATTTAAAAACAGTAACCAGAAGAATATAGACATTTTGAGATTCTTTTAAAACCAGAACATAGCTGGAATATTCTATGGCCCTGATATTTCTTCTCTATCAAAGTTATCAGGATTTGTTATATTGTTTCACCCACCTACATGAAATGGCTAAAGAACAAAATTATATTCAATAAAATGAAAAGCAAGTGGTTTTATATAATTTACTGGATTTTGGAACTTTGGTGCCTCATGAATATTTAAAGGGTAAATGTAGCTAGCAATCTGAATATAGATGCATAATGATAATGCTTGAGACCTTGGCAAATCAGTTAACCTGTGGGCATTTGATTTTGAATAAAGGGGTTATTATTTGTTGGCAATTATGTGGCCATTCTAATTAAAAAGCACTTGCTAACCCTTCTAATTATTCATCCTATAAAGCATCCTCTTGAGGAAATGGTTGACATGCCTATTTTATCAGTATATTGGGAAAAATAAACATAAAATAATTGATCTGGGACAAAGTCCATGGCGGTGGAAGGACTTTAGAACCTAGAACTTTTCCATTTAGCAATTATTGAGATTATTCATTCCTATGAGAGCCACTTATTCTCTTTGAATTAATTGTATAATTTAAGAAATTTCTATTTTGAGACTATTTTGTATACTAAATACATCCTTTACTTAAAGCTTAGGTTATACTTCAAATATCATGTTCAGATTTTGTTTCATGAAAGAAGCTATGACATCTGGACCTTTCCTCACGACAGCAAGAGTGAAAAGATTAGGTGTTTCAGCAACTTTTGCATGATCACGTGTTGTCCTTGAAGAAACAGTAATGAATCACTTCTTATCATGTTCCATTGTAATAATAGTACCACAGATGCCCCGTGACATCTGGGAATCTTATTTAAAAATAATAACACTCAATGTGACGTATTGTTTCCTTATGAATGAGAACTGACATCTATTCACAACGTTAGAATTTTTACCTTGGGGGAAAGGTGTGATGCTCGTTGGTCATCTATCAGAGACTTTGCAGAGAGCCCTGAAAGGTTAAAGCACAAGCTATTTTTATTTTTCATATGAAGGTTTTCTTAAACTTAACTTGGCTAGGAATTCAAAATTCTATGAAGCATACATGTGCCTTCATCTTCTTGCACTGCATGTAGCCTCGTGTACAAACATGGCCCTGACTACATGGCTCTATGGTACACCAATGTAGCGGAGTCTCTGGGGTATAATGTGGCCTTTCTGGCAGCTTCAGTTATTAAATTGTCTGGAACAAACTCAGAAATAAACCCGTATCATACTCAGCCTTGTGCTTGAGTGAACTTAACGCATGCAGGTTTTTACTTAATTGATATTTTATTGAATGTGTATGGCCTTAAACAGTGAGCTTAAGTATGGAAATAATTAGTGAATTTTTTAATTGGGGTACTGCTTAATGTACCTTTTGTAAAAAAAGATTGTTTGACTACTTGAAAAATCCTTTTTAGATCAGTAGTTATGTGATACTGTAACATGAACAGTGAACTTGAATTTCCGAGAAAAACAATGACCTACAATTTTGCAAATGGATAACTTTCAACATTTCTTTTAGTGGTAGCCATTTATGACTGTACTGAAAGGTTACTTTTTATTTTTTGCTCTATGATGTATGGAGATGAAGAAAATAAAGTGAAAAGAGGAGTTTCATTAAAGTGTTAGGTAATCATTTGCTCAGAGTCCTTATCTGCCACTGCATGAGCATAGTAACAAAAACTTTATTCATTCAGAATGGATGGATAATTATCAACAGCTGATGATTATCCAAGATAAGAGGTATGTCTTTCATATGACTCTGTGCTTTAATTAAAATATTAGCCAAATATCCACAAGGCATTTCCACAGTCAACTTATAAAATGGAATAGCCTCAATTCAAAAATACTAATTAAAGACAGAATGTGCTTCAATAAAAGTCACTGATGGTTCATTAAGGGAAGAATGATCAGACTTGACTGAAAATATATAATACATAAAACCCTAATGAGGGAATATGCGCTCTGCGGTCCTCCCCTGTTACTAGACATTTACCAACCAAGTATTTAACCTTGAGAGAAATCAAAGAAGCTTTCCTGAGCACATACCACTTCTCAAATACTGAGCTAGGCCATTTAGTGTTTCTAAATCATTTCTGAAGATAAAATCCTCACTAGCATTAATTTATTAGTGAATGGGAACTCCAATGCAAGAAACAAGACCCGCCTTAAACGAAATGTCTTTTCAATGTTCTCTTTCTTCCTTCTTTTTTGCCCTCTTTGCTACTTATTCGAGGTTGTTGTTGAAACTATAGGGTTTCATTATCCTGTTTATTTTATATTTTAAATACTCAACACCTGGTGGTTACTGTTAGCTAATTTAAAGTGTGTCTATTAGTATGGAGTGTCATCCTATAGGTTTACATTCCTCTTTAGCAATCTAGGGCCTTAGAATATGTACCAAATCCCAGCAAAAATTACCAGAAAATTACAGATCAATATATATATATAATGAATGTAGACCCCAAACTACATTAGAAAATTAAATGCAACAGTGTGTATATAGAGCTAATACTCAGCAAAAGGCTTCATGCTGGCTCAGTGGTATGTAGTCTTTTTAGCAAATGGTGCTGAGACAAGGATATCCAAATGGGGAAAATACACACTGACCCCCTACCTCACTCACACGCTAAACAAAAACTAAATTAAAATGGATTATACACCTAAAAGTAGGAGCTTGTATTTTTTAAACTTCTAGAATAATACCTTGGAGAAAATATCCACCATTTTGGAAAGTCAACAATTGACTAGATGGATTTAAAAGTGGACAAAAGTATCCTAGACAGAAACTAAAAGTGTCAGTTCTGCACAGGATACCATAAAGAAAGTGAAGAGATGAGCCAGAGACCGGGAAACATATCTCTGCTGCAAAAACCTAGCAAGGCCCCATATCCAGGTGCGCTGTGCCCTTTTTCCCTGATGAGAGAATCTTTGCTCCGTTCATGCTGTATTGGCATCTGCTTCTCAGAGGACCCTGACTAACACATTGTTCTTCTTTTATTTCTTATCACGTATATCATTCTGAAAAAAAAATCCACTGATGTATGTTATCATTCTGAAGTATTGTCCTAACGGAATAACAAAATGTTTTACCTACTGAATTTAGTGCTACTTTCCATATAATTTCAGTGTTTTCCCCGGACAGCTTCTAATCTACTTATTTTACTTTCTTGGTAATAAAAACGAGTATGGATTCAGGCTGCTGGGTTTTAAGGGCATGTATAAACACAAGGCAAATAGAAGGTAAAAGTAAATTCCTTAAGGCAATGAGGATTCAAAACTTTAAATGTAGGTAATTCTCTTTGTGCCTTTGTAATTAAATACTACTTTTCATTGTTTTCAAAGTAAGTTAATACATTATTTTTTAATGTTTCACTGCATGATACAGTGCAGAAGATTTAATATTTTGAAAAGTATACAGGAAACTATGCTTAGTTTAACTTATGTATATAGAAAAGCAAATACTAATTTATTAACTACTGACACTCTTTTGTGCCCAATAAGAAAGCAGGTAACAGCCCTGGCCAGGTAGTTCAGTTGGTTAGAGTGCCATCCCGATACACAGAGGTTGCAGGTTAGATTTCCCGTCAGGGCACATACAAGAATCCAAGCAATGACTACATTAATATGTGGAGCAGCAAATCAATGTCTCTGTCTTTCTTTCTGTCTCTAAAATTCAACTTAAAAAATTTTTTAAAGAAAAAGAAAGCAATTAGCAGCAGTATTAACACTCCCACACGTGTTTCTAAGTTCAAATAAAACGTTACATTCTTTATCTGTGATGTAAAGTTAGGCCCATGACTTTTCGTATCACTGGGCCCGCATAAAGCATTTTACAGCGGATGTAGTAGGAGGAGGTTGAAAGCTTAGGGATGCTTCGCTGTGCAACTGTGCATTCGTTAATTTACGCCCTTCAGACTAATTTAACTTTTGGAAGCCTAGTTTGTGGAAATTCATGGATATACTTAAAGGTATGTTCGTCCGTGTTCATGGAGCACGCTTTGTACTACTACAGGACTGGAAACAGCTGTCTGTCCGTAAAAGGTGTATGGGGTATAGGACGGTACACGCATGTGATGGAAAATGATGTACGCAGCTGAGAACGTGAGGAAGACATCTAGGTACCACAACAGAAGCACGATCCTGGTACAGTCTTCAGTAGGAAAAAAGAAGTTGAAATGTCATATGTATTATATGATACAGTTTTCTAAACATAAATTACCTTTAGATACATGTGAAAATCTGGACGGATATGGGAAAGAAATCGTAAGCATTGAAGACATATTTTTAGACAGGACTCTAGCTTTTAATATTAATACATTGAGGTAGTCAAACTTTTAAAACACATATGAGTTTATTTTAGGATCAATTTTAAAATCTCCCCATGTGGAAAACAAAGGCTCCTCATTCCTCGCTCAGACTAACTTAAAGGTACATGCATTACATGTTCCGCAGTCATCATTTTAAGTTTGTTTTCTTCTATGAGTATGAAAAGGAACCAGAACTTTTGGCATTGTGTTCATAAAGGAGTCGTGATTAAAAACAAGTATTTTAACATATATTTAACCATTCTCATGCCCTCAAAAATTATAACCTGTTTTTACTATTTAAATTAAATGAAATATAAACTTTTAAGATTATAGTGGGTACTCAAATGTTTGGGACAAAAAGAATGTCCTACACAGCTACATTATTTATTCATTAAAACAAAAGACAGACTAAGCAAAACATAGTTTTCAACAGGTTAAGTTATACATGATCTGGTTAAAAGATAAATGAATAGATTCATTCATTTGAGAATGGCTTAAAATGGATTGTAAGATTTTCCATTGACACGCATCTCTTCGCGAGGCATTTCAAGAGTGATTTCATGTGTATTTGATGAGTTAAGTACCTTTGGACTGAAGATACTAGAAATATTTAGTGAGATTCCTAGTGCCATTTAATTCTTACTACATCTGTTTATTTGTGACTCTTTAGAAATGGCTAATTGAGCCCTGTCATCAAAGTGGGCATAGTTACAGATAAGAAAAGTTACCACAGTGGGGACACAATGAAAAAACTGTGTTGTGAGGCAAGGACTCAGGGGACACTTGCTAAGTATTTTCTTATTGAGGTGCCTGCTTTATCTGTTTCCAAGGTAATCACCTTAACATTTTAACCCTATTCTTCTTAAAATGTTTGCAGCAAAGTATCCTTTCAATAAGATAGTAGATAGGGCATGTTTTTGCTATAATTAACATAATTTATGATTTAATTAAAATTATCCTATGTCATTGACAGTAACCTAAATAGATTACACGAAGGGACTATTAAAAGTTTAGGATATTTCTCTTCTAAATGTTTCATTGGCATAAGTAAATTTAAACAAATAACACAGAACTGTAACTCAGTTGTTTTGCAACTTGATACATCACATATTGCTGTTCCCCAAGGAACTTGCTTCCTAATTATGTTTTGTTCTAGATAATATTCAAGTTCATTGACATTCCCATAATACATAACAGGATGTCTGCATGAAAATTGCCTGGGAGAAATACTGGATGATGGGAGGAGGCTAGTTTATATTTAAAATTAACCATTAAGGATACATCAATAGACAAAAAAAGAGTTAATTATATAAGTACTTATCTCACTTCCCCTTTGGACAGGTTCAATTATTGTATTCATTTATTATAAATTGAATTCTTCACTGGAAGATACGTCACCTATCTGTATGAAAACAGGTATCACAAGCAAAGAGGGTAACTATATATTCTATTCATCCTTCCAAACAGTTAATTTAAAATAAAAATGCATGTTTCAAATACAATTTCTTTTCCGGCTGTGAAGGAAAGTTGGAAACTTTGAAAACCTGTGACAGAATTCAGGGGTTGCCTTCCCTTTAATGGAAATCTACCCTGATCTTCATGCTCATTATTTTGTTTCCTTGTTGAAAAGAGATTCCAGAGGGCAGAAGGTTCCATGCAACTTAATTGTAACTGTCAGTTGAAAGACCTACCAAGTCAGTTATTGGGTTTCTTATCAAGCCAGTAATGTGGTACAGCTGCCGTGCTCATAATGAAGTTTTAATTAGCTCTCAAAAACACTGAGAGCTTATTTAAGACCTCTGAATTGAATAGCGCATGCTTAGTGAGAAGGGAGGAGTGAATGTGGCCCAAACCTGTCCCAAGAAATGTCAATCCATTGTATGCACATTAGAAGATAATAGCCAGAAGGCTTTACACATCTGTCTTAGAAAAACTGTGTATGCTGGTTTTAAGAATACCCTTCTTTATTATTTTAGCAAACATGATAGACAGGCAAATGGCTCAGCGTATCTGTTTATCTGAGTGGCATTGTCAGGGGAAAAACGCTTTTTAACCAAAGTGTGAGTTATTTTTGTTTCCAAAGGGAACAGTCTGTATTCATAGCCATTCCAACGTAACACTTATGTTTTCCTTATAAATACTTATTGCTTGTTTCCAGCAGTCTGACCCACGAGAAAGGGTGCCGCCTCCTCATTTCCTGATGCTTAGGTCGCTGGCAGATGCAAACATTTAAGTAATTGATTTAAACTCCCACCACTGGAGAATTCGTTTAAGTCTTTTCAATGGGGCCCATGGATCAGGCCAGGGCTTTCTTATTCATGCTGTTCGTGATGCGTGGTTTAAACGAATATTCCTGGAAATAGCCCCTTGCGCTCCCACCTCTCCTCCCTACACACGCACACAATAAGAATGGGAAGCAGGGGACAGATTTTGTGGCAGCAAGAGAAGGCACTAAAGTGAGTTGCTGCTGGAAAAATAGCATGTGTTGTTTGTACTGCTGATTTTTCATCTGTCCTCCCATCATCTCTTTTCACCAGCCTCTCTGGCTCCTGTTTTGGTCTTTTTCGAAGGAGGTGCTCTGGATGTTTCTTGAATGAACACGTTAATGCGGTCCTCGCTGTGCATCAGATGCTTTGGGAGGTGCAGAGGTCAACTCTGCACGCAGTTCAGAGGCTGCACGGTGACCCCTGGGGGCTGGACGCAGAGGTCCTGCGGATTTGGATTTTGCCTGCGAGTGGGTCCCAGGAATGGGAAATTGGGCGTGCGCGTGTGAAGAGTTGTCAGCTCAGAGAACAGCGCATGCAGCGTGTGCGGGGGGCCACAGGTGTTTCCTATGTTCCTAACAGAATGCACCGGTGGGTCAGGACAAAGGCACAAGGTACCGTGATTGCAGTCAGAGCGGGCAGTGATGTTTCGGTGTTTGGTTTGTTATTTATCCGATTTTGGGATGCTGGTTGGTGACTTCTGTTCAAACTCAGGTTATTAAAAGGTCACACAAATATGGGGCGGCTGCAGAATCTTATCTGTTAACATTACTTTAAAAATATGGCTTATAAATCTCTATATATATAAGAAATGTGGCATATTTTGTGCATCGAGTAGATTAGGTATATATATGAAATGTGGCTTATTTTATGCATCTAGTAGGTTCGGATTTGGAGAGGACACCAAATTAAATGAGGATTTAACAAATATATATATACTAACACATTTCAGGAGACCTGAGGCAGAGAGAGGTAGATGTATTGGTGAAGGGCCCGTCCTGCGCCCCGCTCCCGTCCCTGGTTAATAAGCTTAGGGCAGCCCTGCGCATACGTTAGGAATGGATGATCTAAGTGGGTGTCAGGAGTCAGTGACTTTTTTAAAGACTCTGCCATTTCTCTTTTCAAAACTCCTTGACCAGAGTAACTTGACCCTCTGAATACAACCCAGACTCTTCCTGGCATGCAGGCAGCAGGCGGGTGGGAAATTGCCTGCCGCGTGTCCCGCGGGCCTGCTCTCTCCTGCTCCCCCTACCCCCACCCCGCTCCTCACCTGAGCCTTTGAGCTGCTACTCAGGGAAGATGAGCTCCGTCCCCGTCGCTGTACCTGCTGATCCTCACCAGCCTCCCTTCACTGCATCAGCCCCTGTTCAAACCTCACCATCTGGGGCATCTGCAGCCAGTCACTGCCAAGTGTCCCGGGTCTCTCCCAAGCTTCTCGTTCTGTTTGACGTCGCTTTATAACATGGATCTCGTGTGAACTTGACGTGTGCATTTGTTGAATACCTTTCTTCTCCATGATAATCAGTGACCGGCCGATGTCCATGCCACCATCGCAGGCTCCTGCGGCAGCACCGCTTCTGACTGCTGCACGGGGCCATCCAGCTCATAGAGACCCTGCTCCCAAATCCATTCTAGCCCCTACTGCTGGTGCTCCGGTGTTGGCATAGGGGATGAGCTCTATTGTCATCCTTTTTTAAAAAAAATTTATTTATTTTTAGAGAGAGGGGAAGGGAGGGAGAAACATCAGTGTACAAGAGAAACATCTATTTTGCACATCAGTCTGTTGCCTTTCATGTGCCCCCAACTGGGGACCTGGCCCGCAACCCAGACACTTTCCCCAACTGGGAATCGAACCAGCGGCCTTCAGTTTGTGGGATAACGCCCAACCCACTGAGCCACATTAGTCAGAGCTACTTGCATCCTTTTCTAAAGCATCTGAAACTATTCTTGACTTTTAACCATGAAAATTAAATTCATCATTTTACATAAAGTATTGCTGGCTGTTACATGGTGTTGAACATTTTTCAAGTTAGTTTTAATATTATAAACTTACTAAACTGTAAAGACAAAATGGTAAATCCATTTTTTATTTTTGTTTTTTTATGAATTCTCTTATGCTTTCTACCGAAATTATAGTAGTAATAATAAAAATATATACTATTTATTGGGCATCACTGATGTTACAATTGTCCTAAGTGTTTTATAGGACTTAGATTCATTTAACCTTCTTATGTCCTATGAAAGTACTACTTCCATTTCCCAGGTGGGAGGTGCAGAGACTTTAAATAACCTGCCTGAGTTGAAACATCTACTCAGCAGTGGAGATGGAGTTTGAGCACAGGCCCCGAATACGTACAGAATTCTCTGTCACTGTTATGTTTCCTTCATTATCATTCCAACCAGGAGGCTTAAGAACGCTATTTCCTAATATCTTCTTGAGAATTATGTGTTGAAGAGAAGACATCTTTGTCATCCTTGGTTTTTCTATTCATGTAACAGTAAGAGAAAAAGATTCTCATTTTTTTTTTTTTTTTTGAAATCTCAGTGTCCACAGAGGGCTTAGAATCTAGTTTATTTTATTTTAATCTGATACCTGAAAAGATTCAGGGGATAAAATATTATCCTCAGATGTGAAAGGCTTTAATAACTCCAGAAATGTCTTCAGAGACGTGTTCGCAGAATCCTGGCCTTACATTTGCATAATAAACCTGCAGCCTTTGAATGATATTTCTAAACCTGCTGGAGCTAGGAAGTGAACAAATTTAATTTTCAAGAGATATTTATAGGAATTATTTGTATTACTAGCCAAGTAATTATTAGAACTGACTAGATTCCAGGGAACTCTTTTAAAAAAATCCTTCCAGAATATTGAGCCAAAACTGCTTTTTTAAAAACTTCCATCCAGTAGACCTACATCATATAAAACAATTCCAATTCTATTCACATGGTACTAGAGCTTAAGCAACTGAACTATAGACTGTGTAACGTGCTATAGGGAAACCTAGTAAAATGGTGTTGGTTTTGTTAAAACAAGTCTATGTAAGTTTACTTCTCCATGCCTTATTTATAAGAGCAAGGTGTAAAATTAGCTGGCATCTAATTTTTCTCAGAGATTTATAATTTTGAGATTTATGTAAATATGACAATTTTCCTGCCAACACGATGTTTCATTGACGTCCATCGTAAAGTAAAGCTGTTTTTATTTGATCATCTTCACAACCTGACTGATTTTCATTGAGGTCTTTAATTGTTGATACCTGCTATTTTTGCTTATTTGTTTGTTTCCTTTGGGTGAGGAGGGGCTCACGACCCTGGATTAGGTTGAAAGATCAAATGCACCATTGATTATGTATAGCTTGTTGGGTTACAGTCTTGAGTTACAGACTTTGATTTCCCTGGTATGAGAGAAGAAAGACCATGATCCCAGATACATTCTTGTTCATCCAATTTTTCATCTTTGCAGCTGTAAAGAAGGAAACATCTTACAATGATGAAAATTTAAGAATATAATTTTTTTGCATCTCTGAAGTATGACGATAAAGACACATCAGGATAAGATTAAAGTA
The DNA here is from genome assembly GCF_987537825.1 of Furipterus horrens. NCBI lineage: Eukaryota > Metazoa > Chordata > Mammalia > Chiroptera > Furipteridae > Furipterus > Furipterus horrens. The sequence continues at coordinate 98,129,581 of NW_028327179.1, forward strand.
AAAAGAATAGGCTGAAAGATGAATACATTTCTAAAATAGGAGAAAATTTAGAAAAACACAGAAAAATCGAAGTAGAGCTAAAATCCACATTGGAGAGAGTAAATTTGCATTGGGTAGAAATGCTGTAGAATTGAAATGAATAATATGAAGTTCCCCTTTGCAAGTTCACCAGTAATGCAAAGGTTAATGAAAAAGATTTAGAATTATGAAATAAAAGCAGACACCAAGGACAACACCTGGATATACAACTATATCACTGATTGAAAAATAGAGCAGAAAGAGTCATCAAAGATACACTAGAAATATGAATCAATATTTTTGTCTACTGAGTGGGAGTCGACGTGTGGGCTATGAAAATACAGATGAATAAGACAAGATTTCATCTTTTGACAGGTTTAAAATCCTGCAAAGCTCTCTTTGGGTTAAGGCAGATTTTAGAGTGTTCTTATTGAAAACTTTCTGTATTTCTAGGAAAAAAATGATAATCCCCTGTCATCTTTGTGAACTAAAAATAAGTATAATTACATAGAAGCATCCAAGAGGGACATAATACAAATCCAAGAAGGTATAATACACATTCACAATAATTTTTTTTAATTGTAAAAATGTAATTATCAAAATTTTTCACATTAGCCCTGACTGAGTAGCTCAGTTGGTTAGAGTGCCCTCCTGTGATACGCTAAGGTTGCAGGTTTGATCCCCTATCAGGGCATATACAAGAATCAACCAATCTTATCTCTCTCATCAATAAATAAAACTTTTATAAAATTTTCTACATTACTGATAGATTAGAATGAAGAAAGATCTATAGCCTTTGAGAGGAAACATTTACTTTTTAGTAATTCCAGAGCCAGCCAATTTGTAGTTCCATCTGTGAAAACAACAAAAAGATATTCCATAATTTTCAAAAACCAAGAAAAAACACAAGTCATAAAAATTTACTCAAACTGACAGAGAGATGCATAAATATTCACAAATATGAATGAACAAATACTGCTCAACATGACTTGAACTGAACATTGAATTTAGATGTATATTAAATCTAGACAATTTTGCAAACTTGGCAAATCATGCGTACATTAGATATAAAATGATAGCTTTCTGGTATAGAAAGCTACAAACTGAAGAGATAATTATATAGAAATGATTTTAAATCTGTAATTCCAGATTACCTTATCCAAGACCCAAAAGTAGGTGTTTGCTGTATAAATTTGGGAAGAAAAGAAACAAAAACCTCATTACAGTGCCTAGGGTATGTAGGGGTTCAGGGTAGAGTTGATTTTATTACTCATAATATTTAGTGGCATATGGGCCCACATATTATATTTTTAAAAGCCTTCACTTTATACTAGTGATTAAAACCAAGCAAAAGGGTTTATATATTTTCCAAAACGGGAAACACAGTGAGTAACACAAGAGCAAAGATCCATTAACACAGCATGCATTTTAAATAGTTCACATGCAAATTATTGAAAACTTTCCTTAAATGAAAAAGATTGTCAAATGTGTTTAAAATTAAATAATATATGCATAAATATATACCGACATCTATAGTAAAAATCAATTAACATGCAAAGGCAACATATTCTGAGAAGATATTCCAAAAAATAACCTATTATAGCTAGGTAAATTTAATCAAAGGACCAAGAAGAAAGAAAGGATATTCCGCTATATGCTCCAGGAGGCCAGGAATTTTTTGTCTGTACTACCACCATTGAATTTATACCACCTAGGGGACTGTCTGGCACGTAGCAGGCACTCAAAAATATTTCTTAAATAAATGAATAATGTTTTTAAGACAACAGAAAAGCAATAAACAGGAGAAAGAGGATCATCTTATATTACAAAGTCAGTGTTTATAGGTAATATGTGTGTCAAAACTTTCTATGCTGGTTAGCATATAATATGCATCTCAAAAAGGCAAAATACATGGAACTTTTATAGAAATTACTTGTGAAAGAAATTTTAAATGTTCCAGTATTAATATATAACAAATCAAGGCTATAAGATAGAAAAGTATCATTTAATATTTAAGCTATTAAATCTGTCTTCCTATGAGATGAAAAGCAAAGAATGCACCTTCACTTTAAATGTGCCTTGATCACTTATTAAGTCACAAAGAAAACAGGACAGATTACATATCAGATACTACACACGTCATAGAGTTGTACTTCAAAAATAAGAATATACAACTAAATTTTGAAAATGTATAGATCACTGTCAGCAGCCCCTCAAAAAAAAAAAAGTTTCATTATTTAACAATGCCTCTCAAACCCATTAGTGGAGGGCTAAAAACTCAAAGTTGGAACGTTCATTGCCACAAGTGTGAGAGGCTTGGAGTGCTGTCTCTCAAGCCCGTATGGACTTTGCTTTATTCAGGGTAAATTCTTAGCTCTTGTTTAAAATAAATGGGGCATTCACTCAAATATGTCACAGCATAGAAAAGTAGGAGGGAAGACATGATAAGGGAAAGTGAAGAAACATTAATAACTGTTAAAAGACATCTGCCACCATCTTTGCGGACCCATGGGCTTAAGGGCCAGCAGGAAGCGTAAGACATGGCACGTGGCTCCAAAGAGGACAGTGGCCTTTGATGGAAAGGTACTGCCACGGATCTATAGAAATAACAAATAAAAACTAAGAATTTAAGTCTTGTAAACATAATTTACTTGCTTTGATCATTTGGATTTGAAGATGACACTACTAATTTTCAGTGATAAATCTGCCATTAAAATGTTTTAATATTCAGCTTTTCAAGCATAATGTATCCAGGTCACTGGTAATGAGAGGGAGTCCGATTGATTAAAGTTATGAAAAAGGATTCTATATTGTGTTGGAAGAAATGGGACTGATTGTAAAAAGGAATTTCATAGGGGCAACCAAGAGGTAGTCAAGGAATAAATAATTGATCCCCCAATTTAATTTAAGTCTTACATTTAATCCTTCAATTCAGCTGTAAAAGTTTTCATTTAAAAACTTACATCATAGGCAGTTCATTCATTTGTGAAGTAATCCTTTTTTTAACACTTTACTTAATTCCAAAAGTTTCTTGAGGCACTGAAGATACATCTGACAGAGGAGACACTTGACCGGAATTCAGCATTTCCAGATAGCAGATTTGCAAATGACCTTATAGATCATGCTGATAATGACTGTCTGTGAATAGGAAGGATTACTAGATTATTTCAGGGTCAACTAATTTAGCAGATATGAATAAATGATAAGCCTTAAAGGCAGATAAAATAGTCCCTAGTAAAGCACATTTTTAATTTTTGCATTCACTCATTTGACAACTGTTTTTGATTGCCTGTCCTATCATGGGACAGGCATTGAGCTGAGGCTATAACACAGATCCATCCCCAAGACTGATAAGGACTTTCCCTTAGAGCGTACACTTAACTGGGGAACATGAATAATAACCGAACAGCAGTAATGCTAAATATATACACATATGTTGTTTTCTATATCTACAGATTCCGTCGGCAGCCTTCCGTCTCGAGAGACGATGGTGTAGCTTCTTAAGAGTCTATCTGCACCGCCGAGAATGGCTGTGCAGTCCGACTCGGGAGTGACATGGTATCTGTCTCCTCCCATGTTGAATCGACATCTTGCGATGACGCTGGAGTGTTCTCTCCAGTGAAGCTGAAGCTACAGAGCCTGGGCAGGGTAATATGGAGGGTCTGCTGTTGCCCATGCAGCAGACCCCCCCTCTCTTCGCAGCTGAAGGGTCCAAGGGAAAGACGGAGTCGATACAGCTTGGGTTCAGGTGCGCCGCAGGAGTTGCCGGTGTTGACTACAACGTCAAACCGCCTTAGGGACTCCGGCTCCGGATTTCCTGTCGGGGTTTACTCCCTTAGCCTTTCCCCTGAAGAGGTATGCCGCAAGGCAGCGGAGGTTTTTTGGAGTCAGAGTTTTCCTTCTCTGATGTACCCTGACTGGAAGATCGAACCAGCGACACTTAGCTCGCAGGCCGACGCTCAATCCACTGAGCTAAACCAGCCAGGGCAGATCTACAGATTACAACACGAGGAAATAAGCAGAGTGATGTTAATGAGCAACCAGATCCAATTAGACAGGAAATTCAAGGAAATGTTCCTTGAGAAGAACCCTTCATTTGTGTCACAGAGGGTGGATCGGAGCCACGCTTGCCAAGGGCCAAAGGAAGCACAGCTCAGGTCCGGAAATAGGAGCGTGAGGTTGTAGAGGTGAGAAGGGCTTTGTGATTCAGTCCTAGACAAGGATGAGCATCGGAAATGAAGAAGAGAGTATCTGGGAGAGATTTGGAGCAGGGTGCAGCAGCAGGATCACAGGAGGCGTTATTAAGCCATAAACGGGAGTTTGCATTAATTCAAAGATAATCAGAAAATCACCAGAGAATTGTAAGCAGGGAGTGACACCTGACTCATATTTTTAAAAGAGCAAATCTGGCAGCTATTGCTGAGAATGAGTCAGAAAAAGACGAGTAGGAAGCAAGCAAACCAACCAAAAATCGGATATTTATTGTGTACTAATCGTGTGAATGGCGATATTTAAATGTCGAATTGCATCATGGTATTGGCAATCGATTTATAAAGGTCAGTCAGGACCATGACAATGCACATACTTTAGAGATCATTCATTCTGTCCTTGTGCTGTATGTGCATCTTTGAACCAGGAAGAAAAATGTCCCCTTTCCTGCACAATATTTATTTGCAGCTCACAGGGAAGGCAGAGGAAGCCTGAGAAGGAGCAATGGAGGAGTGAAAACATGTTTTGTATTGTCTGTGCAGTGTTGTCAAAGCACCTTATCTTCCAGGGCATCTGTAAGCCTCACGGCACTGTCCTGGGAATTCAGGGAGACATTTCAATTCCATCACTGTTACTGAGCACAGCCGTGGGCAGACACTATTCTAGGCATAGACAACACAGCATTCCTTGAGGGGGGCTCCATCCCATTCTCGTGGGGTTTACACTCAGGCGATGAATACACACATTGCACCTGTTACCGGACTGATGGAGGTCCGTTTGCCTGCACACATCAAAGCCCAATAAGACAGAAACAGGAGTTGGTGGCAAAGAAAATGGGGGGTTGTTATTTGAGGAGATGGTGTCATGCCCTGAGTCACAGGTAAGCCCGAGCTCAAAGACCTGGCTCCTCAATGGCTTCCGAGGGATGGGTCATATAGGGGAAAAAAAAAATCATTAAACATGGTGACTAAAAGGGTTAAGGGTGTGGTCATGGTTGTGGTCTCTACTGATTGGTTGGTGCCGGGGGCCGGGGGTAGTTGATTATTCCATCTGGTGCAGATGTCGCTGTGTCTGGTTCATTCTGCTTGCCTGGGTCTGGAGCTGGTACGCAAATAAGGCCAAGATGTTGTCTTTAGTGGGACTGAGAACTTTGTCTCTGTGGTCAGTACGCCCGAGGCTTTGTTCCTAAGTTCGTTTCATGTTGACCAGGACCTCCTTGTCCTGGGGATTTAATGATTAAGGGAGGGGACTTGCAAGGGAGAGGGAGGTGAGTGAGCCTGGGCGCTGGGTGAGGCCCGTTTGAGTCTAAAGAAAAACAAAACAAAAAGTAAAGGTCCTATTAAAGAAAATAAGGTTTCTGTGTGCTGACACACAGCAGGGACAGGGGAGTATGGGGCCTGCTGGAGCGCAAGTGGAGGGCCACTTAGGCCTTCGAGGAGAAAGCCACATCTAAGTGCCGACAGATGAGCAGAACTCAGCAAGCGAAGGAGGGGGAGAGAGGAAGCATCGCACAAAGCACTTGTACCTGATAAGATGTTCCGCAAAATGAAAAGTGTAATAATGGCAACCATTCTAAAAACTTGTAAACCACATTGACATTTATTTTCCTAGTTTCCTTTAAGTGTTTTACAGCTCTCAATGTCAAATAGGCCCTTTACGAGGAGAGCCTCTGGAGGTTTAATGACTGCATTTGATAAGCTCAGAAGATCAATGGTCTGACGAGAAATTTTACTGTATTTAACATCATATTCACAGACCCCAGAAAGATGATTTACATGGAAAAATTGGTACAAAAGTCATTACGTTAGTTACGTTAACTACACTATATTTAGTATAGTTAGGTGCTGAAGGACTTTTTGACTATTAGGAAAAATAATACTTTTAGAGGAAGCAGAGATAATGTACACAGAATGGAATTATATCTTCATTCCAAAAGCTATTTTTAAATATAATTCTTATGTTAATGGCAAGAAGCAAGCAAGCAAGGAGGCGGTGGTCTAGCCTAAGTGATTCCATGGGGCAGTCACGGTATTGACTTCTACATGCGTGGACAGAACACGGGGCATTGCCTGGAGATCAAAACGGTGACACATCTGGCAGAAGAAGCCCTTTCTGCATCTGCTGCAAAACTGCACACAGGCTGCACCTGTTCAAGTCTAGCTCCTTCCTCCCCCTCCCCCGAAACAAAACAGGAGCAGTAAGTGATGGGGCAGATGATCTACATGGACAACTTTAATTATGTAAGACTTTAATCGTACATGGAATGTTGCAGCAATTATTCTTATTGCCTTCGGAACTTCTTCTGCAAGGAAACAGTAGAGTTGAATGGGGACAGAAAAGATATAAATGATAATATTTGTCATTTTTAATTATCATGTTCTCTTGGACCGTGCTTTATTAGTGTTTTGACAACTGACCTCTCACTGAAGAGTTTTTCAACATTAACTGTACGTTAAGCATTTGAGTAATACTTGTGTTAATTTTGCTCAAGATATAAATTGTCATACTTTAGTTTGCTATTTTTTTATTCTCTGTGTGTATGTGTTTTCTTCGGTTTCCTAGGTTTCAAGAATACATGCATTCAGGTATGATTACTCTAAGGCAAGCTTTTGCAAACCTCTGGCTGCCTTTATAAAAATTTGATGGATTATGTCTTAACACACCCCTCGACCCTAAAATCTAAGTTGATTTCAAAAGGAAGTTGTAAAGTCAGAAGCCAAAAGAGAGTTTGTTTGTCTCATAGGTTTTTGGCACCATTTTTCCTAACCTTTCAGAATTCCTCTGACTCTAAGGCCCTCCCTGCCTGTGCCCACTTTCCTTCTACTGTTAAGAAAATAAGAAATATTTCTTATATGAATATCACCCAACCTCACGTTCAGAGCTGCCAAAATCTGCTATCCTAGTTCTTTTGTTGTTCTTCGTTGTTGTGGCTTAATTTGTTAAAAGACAAGCAAACAAAACTAATTGCAGTGCCACCATTGTGGTTGGCAGCTCTATCGCTGTTCACACTGTGCCTCCTCTCAGCAATGAGACGATTCTTGCTTCAGGACGCAGGGCAGGGAGAACACGGGAGAACATGGGGAGTGTCTGACCCATACATATTGTTTTCTAGGTTTTAATCCGATGTTCTAGCAGCTTCTGATTTCTCAGTTTTCAAGTGAAGTCATGCTCTTACCTTTTTCCTTCCTATAAAACTTACTCATAATCAGCTGTTTCATTCTGAATGGCCTCCTCTTATTACATGAAGCATGTGTTTCCACCATCATTTTCTAGTAGAATCGCCAACAATGAGTTTTGATTTATGTTATTATTTTATGTTTACATCCCTTTATTAAAATCACAATACTTGGTTCTTCATGACGTAGTCTCAGTGCAGAGACAACAGACTATAGCATGGTTTTCTGAACTCCTTCCCTGGTACATTATCATATAAATTACTGGGCACGTCTGTATTGATTATACTTTCCTCATCGCTCGCCATATCCTTCTTGGTATCTGGTGGTATAATTTTATCTGGGGCTTCTTCCCTCTCTCTGATTCTAATTTAGATCTGAGTCTTACTGATGACACTGGCAAGTCTCCAGACAGACATCTCTTTCCTGGTCTTCATTAGAAGCTCTCAGGCGCTCTAGGCAGGCACCCATCACTCTGGGTTTATTCATGGGATAAAAAGCCAAATCACATGAAAGGGCTGCCCGCCAGCAACTCAGCCAGATACTCACACGCACAGCATCCTTTATCTCCCGAACTTCCAACTTTCCCTGGGAGCAAAGCCGGTAAACCACCTGTGACCCGTGGTTCTTCATCTCCAAAAAAGGACGTAGGCGGAGGTGGGACCCTGATTTTGTCTTCTCCCAAAGAACATTCAGAGGCTGTCTTCAGATCTCTAAAGTATTTTATTTTGCACATCATTTCATTCCAGCCTCTTAAAAGTCGTGTGTTAAGCCTGGAATCCTTGTCCTGGGCTGTCAAGTGAGAAGATAGGCGGAGGAGTGAAGTGATTTCCCAAAGCCACACAGTTTACGGCAGAAGAGATGCAGAATCCCGGTCCGATGCTCACCTTGATTTCCACCACTTTCTTCTCAACACAGAAATAAATCCTTTTTATTTTCCCCAACAGTTACCGCTTATGTTGTCTACTTCACCCACAGATGCCATGTTTTGAAATGTTTTTCTATCAAACCTCATTTACTAAGTTATAATTAATTTTCCACCTTTGCTCACCAAGCAAGTATAACGTTTCAATTAGAATTTCTGATAAATGTAAGCTAACAGAAGTTATTTAAGAGAACTTAAACCCAGCCAAAAGAAATGCATCTCACTATTTACATTAGTTCTTATCTAAGTAAATGGAAACTTTTCTTTTTGAACATCTTGGAAATGACAATGACTTTGTTTCTACACTGGGAGACCTCATTCACATACCACAGATGCTAGCAACAGTGTGCTTCTCTCTGATCAGACATCATTAATTGATATTAGTCCTAGAATTAAAAGACATATTTGCACAATGTTTTACCCAAGTACATTAGCTGAAAATGTGTGGCATCCTAGGTGAGAAAAAAAAATCGAAATGACTTAGAAGATAGATTTCACAAAAAATCCTCTGCATAGCTGAAATATCAGTTATGTATGTTGCTCTGGCAAGTCAAGTGTCTGAATGAATTCTAATAGTTTCATCTTTCTGGTGAATCCTTTTTTACAGTCAGATGACATTATGGAGGATCTCCTCTCTGGAATATGATAGTACCCAAAGTGGGCAAATCACTAAAGGTTGTTAACGGCAAATCCAAAATGCTAATCACCCAGAATCAGGTTTCCCATGGAAACAGCAGTCTCAACAATCCTTGTCCACCTGCCGCTCCAGGGAGCCACACCTCATCTGTGAAGTTGGCACGAGGCCTCATTTTCTTTCCTAAGTATCGCTGCTTTGGTATCGCTGACAGCGTGTGTGATACAGTTTTACATGAACTGCATACAGGTTCTAATGCCCATTGCCATTTGTACCCAGCTACTGATGTTTGTGGCACATATGTGACTTCCAGTTATCGATTGCTGCCTAATGAACCCCGCCGGCATTTCATAGCTTGAAACAAGGACAACATTCATTCGTTCTTGAGTTTAAATATGGGCATGTTGGGGGTGACCGCTCATTGCTGCTTCCTGGGGCGTCGAGTGGAGTGGCTCAGCCTGGAACGCAGGAGCCTCTTGCAACAGGTGTCCCCACAGGGCTGGCAGTCGCCGAGGGCTCGATGGGGTCTTCAATTCCTCTTCACGAGTGGCTCTCCGCTGGGCTCGCTCCATCTTAAATAGTCCACGCCCTGTCACTGTCCTGCAATTCTATTGGTCAAAGCAGTCACTTTGAAGAGGCGGAGACATAAACTCCACCTCTCGGTGGGAAGAGGGTCAAAGAATTTGTGGTCAACTTTGATTCACCAGGATGTTTTACCTCAAGGTAGGAGATGAGAGGTGACAAAGTATAACAAGGTAAGGTGACCGCCTATCCAGTCTTCAAACATTAGCCATCGTTCACCAAACATTTTGTCAGACAGACAGGGAGGTAGCAATTATATTAGGTAATTCCTTTAGTGATTTTAATTTTTGGTATGTAAACTACACAACTTGAGCGAGTAAAATGACTGTTTACAAAATATTCCAGGTCTGTACTTCTAAAAGGAGGTTTCTTAAAGACTCGGGCTTGGAAATTTTAATCTGTATATGCAGAACAAAACTAAGACTTTATAATCATATCATATATGTAAATTCACAGGGAAAGTTATGGTAGGTCGTAGTGTCAGAAATTGATAGGGAAAAATACATGTATTTCCCATATAAATGTTTTATACATAGGGTGTCATGTGGTCTGGTATATGCGTAGTTACCATAAACACATTTGCTTCATACCTTCTTTATTTGTCTTCTTCTTGTTTTTTATTATTTTTTAAAATTGAAGTTATTGAGGGTACGGGTTTCCAGTGTGCAACTCAATAAAACATCACCTTCACACGGCATTGTGCGTCCACCACCTCAAGCATTTTGTTATCTATTTCGGTTCGGGGAGAAAGAGGTCTTATTGTGTTTCCACCCAGGACTGATATATGACAGGCTATTTCATACATTGTTTCATGGCGATGCACAGTACAGCGTCATACATTCCCTTCCGTTTATTTAATTTTGGGCTTTGGGTTTTATAGTTTTGATCGACAGATGCCTACCAGAGGACATTTTTAATGCTGAAGAAAGAGGATCAGAAATGCAGCGATGTGGTGGGCGTGTGTTTTCAAGAGGGAAACACATTTCCTCTCCTAGAGCAGAAGCATGAACAGGTTAAGGAAAGGACATTTGGAAACAGGAGAGCGGCCGAGTGCCTGCCGAGGTGCCCGGCTAGCCTCCTGACTGGCAGGAAGTTTAGTGAAGGACTGATCAGTGTTCAAAGACGGGATAGGCAGCCATCATAACCAGTTCCTCTGCCTTTCTCTTTAGTAGGGTCTTCAAGGGATCTAAATATCACTTCCGTCATCCTACATTTCTTCCTCCAGGAGTTATTTGGGTGTCTGTGAGGGAAGAGTAAGACACCAAACTCCCATCAACTTACAAACAGCTGAATTAGAATAAGAAGCCCCGGACAAGATGTAAAAAGCTGTCAAAGGTGACTTGTTTCATATTTGGGAAGACAGATACCCACAAGCTATGTAAACACTTCAGAGAAGTTGACATTCTGTCTGTCCCTTAAACTTAGTTCTTGAGATATGTGTTGATGATTGATTTAGAGGCAATCGTGGATATTGTGCACAGAAACCGTGGGAGGGCCACAGGTGCATAACCAGCTATTGCCACTCAATTACAGCCCACCAGTGACCTCATACCCCACACCAAGCAACTTTTTGAACCACTTCTTCCAAACGCTTCCACCATGTACCTGGAAAGGGCATAGAGTAAACAATATTTCTTCTGTCTCCTAAATTTCCAGTGACATATTAATGCCTTTGAGATATTTCAGTGCTCTGGGCAGCTGTTCCCTAACCCGGGTCAGTCAACAAAATAAGGGCCAAATTGCTTTATATGGGAATCAATACCCTTCAAAATCTGTCTCCATTTATATTTCTAAATTAATCTTCTGTGCCTAATCCTTCTTGCACCCTGGGCTTGAGCAGTTTTGAGCACTCTGGTTGGTTGGTTTTCTGTTATTCTTTTAACTCATTGTTTTCTCGTGCCTTCATCTTTTTGGTGCATACAAGTTCCTGGGCGCAGAATATTGCTTCCCCTGTAGTTCCCCAGGAGAACTAATTCAGTTTAAAGTGACATTTTTGAACAGTTTCCTCAAGTGTAGTTACCCTTTACAGTGTTGGTTTTGCTGTTTGCTCTGCTTTTTCTTCCCTCGTACATAACGTCTGTAAGAGCAGATAGTAAAATGTTCTTTATACTTAATTACTTGTCTCTTTGAAGAATCTTATTTTTGTAGGTTATCTTTCTATTCCCATCAGCTACCATGTAACTGATGCTCAATAAATATAAATTAATTGTATTTGCTGATGGCTGACATGGACTTGAGAATATTTAATAATTGAGTGGTTGAGGATTCTAAAGAAATCCTTGAAAACACTACGGAAATTGTCAGCCTCAAAGCTGGCCTTGTGTGCACTCACTTCTTGCCTAGGTTCTCGTGTGCTCCTAGGTATTTGAACCTACTATAAAGGATTCTTTGATATTTATATTGTACTTGGAATCATATCTATAGGGAACAACTTTTCCTTCTTGTCCTGCAGTACTTCTATATCATAATGAAAGAAGACATGGTTCTAAATCTAATATTTCTTAATGCCTTTAAGACATTTATAATTTATTAGGCTTTTATTTTTCTTTTTTTTTTTTTTAAGTCATTTTTTTTTTTTTTTACATTGCAAAGCCTTCCAAATCAAAGCCGTTTTGACTGACTTTTACTGAGAATCACCTCTGATCTAAAGGTATAAATAATGAGAAGGGATTACAAGAGTTTATGTGTTGAGTACAATGAAGCCTCATAACCAAGTTCTGTATACCTACAGTTGTAAAAACACAAGATTTACACTCTTCGATGTAAATGAATTTAGAGCCATTTGGAAATGTATAAAAATATTACTGGATGAAAGATCGCTCTTAGGTGAATACAACAGAATTATGGACACCTCTAATTTTTTTAGAGAAAGGAGATTTTCCTTTTTTTAAAAAAGTGAAATACCACAGGATACCCTCCAACTGATCATAGTTCAAAAGTTAACCTAGTATCCCCTGATTCGTAAGGACAAGGTTGAGGTCTTTGAAATACCAAGCTCTGGCAGAATAAATCCCCACTTCCACTTTAGTGGCCGTAACTCTGCACATGATGAAACTTACTAAAGTATCTGTCTGTGGAGAATTTATCATAACAATACTGCATTTTCACCACTCCTGGACATCTGGATATGAGCCAATAAGTCAAGTAAGACCTTGGATGGTCAGTTTGCTTCCTTCAAGGACTGAGTTGCTCTCTCCCACCTCAAGGCTGGGATGGATTGTGATGTGGAATGCCGTAAATATAGACAACTTTAGGGCGAAGAGACAAAGTGAGCTTCAGCGGTGGAGAACAAGAACTGAATCACACTACAATCCAGGCTGATTAATTCACATCTCCAACGTAAATAACTTCATCTGTCAGTCTTTGGTTTTCTATGATTGCAACATACGGAAGCCTCACCTAGTCTCCTCCCCATCCCCCACCCTCCTCCCCTCCCCCGCTCACTGACACACGTCCTTTCAGGCAATGCCTGCTTCTTGCTCTTGCAGGAATGACTTTCTGTTGCCATCTTTTACCTGGATGACATCCTACTTATATCTCTTTCTGAAGTCCATTTATTATCTACTCTAGGAAGCTTCCTCTCCAGTCAGTTTGGGTACATAATTTTAGTTCATTCTTCAGAATATCTTGTGAGTATCCTTCTCCATGTTTAACATTTTACATTATAATAACTTTTTCATGTATCTCAGCCACTATACTTTGAACTCTTGAGGGCTAGACTGTGTCTTCACAGAAAGGAATAAAGAGAAATTTGTCAGGCTGATTAACAAACCAAGCAGCATTAAGTGGAATAGAAACTAAACCCCAGTCAAGTGCATTATACTTACACAACTCTGATATTTGGATTAACTGGCTTAATTTCGTCTGTTAAACTATCATTTTAATGTAATAAAATTATGAATTCTAGATAAATAAAAAATAAACACTAGTCAAAAATTTTGTTTATTAATGTATGGACTTTTAAGGTATTAAAACTGGGCTCAGGTGCATTTAAGTAGTTAAATATATATAGAGTATTTGAAAGTGTATATTAAAATATTTTGAGGTGAATTATAAAACTACATAATGTCTAGCAGAGAAATAAACCATAATCTTTCATCCTAGCTATTCCATTGGACAGAAACTGGTTTCATATATAATGTAAGTAAACTCAATTTCCAAGTGTCTCTGTTAGACAAAAATATTCAAGTTTCTTAATATTTTTTAAATTAATTTAGTTTTTTCTCTTACAGTCATCCCGCTTTTTCCCCCATTGCTCCCCCACACCCTGCCCACCCCTTCTCCCACGGTCAATCCCCGTCCCATTGTCTGTGTCCATGGCAAGTCTCTTAATCTTAAAAAGCCCTCTAGAAGTATAAAAGAACCGAGTAAATGAAAAATAATGCCCACCAATGCACTGAGCTAGTACCCAATCATCTATTTTACCTATTTGCAAGTTTCAGATAAATTTTCTTGCACTTCTTATTGTTTAAGTAGAGGGTCTCAAAATCAAATGCCAATACACAGCAGAAAGCATTTGAGGCAATGAAATAGGTAGCCCATTTGTAAGTTTGGAACCCAGCACTGTCTAATACGCTGGTGTTTTAGAGATTCCTGGTATCAGAAATACAGTATAAAAACTCCCAATTTTAAAAGGTTGGTACTAAATGAAAAATACTTTGAAACACTGGGTCAGACAATCCTCTGTGTGGTTTGTGAAGACTGAGAATTCCGCTGAGATTTTTGTGGCAGAACCCCCAAAAAGAAAGCTTTCCCACAGAAGCGGAATCCCACACATGACTTTCTTGCTCGGTACACGCAACGGATTTGTTTTTTCTCGTCCTTTCAGAAACGCCATTGGAGAGCCAATGTTTGCCCTAACAAATTTTTCTCGGCCCTTTCTTATTAGCTCAGATCGGGGATAACAGTCTCCTACCGCTCTGTTCTGCTAAAGGAGTCTCGGAAAACATCAATAGCTCCGCCCACCCAGCCCACCAAATCCACTGAGCCTAGTGAAAGTTCAGATCGCTAAGAGATATAGTTGTGGAAGTTTAGTATGCTTTTAAGAATTTGATGCTTCCCTGCAGATTAGAGAAGGAAATCTTTTGGAGCTTGACTTAATTTTTTCCCCATAATTTTCTTTCAGAAAGACATATATGTTAATATCTAGGAGCATGACTTAGTGAATGTCAATTACAAATGGTGTGTGGTGTATACATCTCATTAGCATTGCAGAAATATTTTCAAGCTCCTCTTAAGTAATGGCTCTTAAAATTAATCATATAAGACATATGGAAGTTCTAGTACTCTTTTCGAAAGAGCATTAAAAACTTGAGATGCAAAATTAACTATAAACTATACATAACTTATTGCTGATTCAGAAATGATCTTATTCTGCATTTTAGTATACATTCACAATATTTTCTAAAGGTTTAGGGATTTAAGGGATAAAAATAGAGACTATCTACTGTGACTGAAATTAACCAGCAGGTACGATTTTTTTAAATATTTTAATTTTCCATTTATATTTTAGTGAATATAAAAATACAGAACAAAGAGATAACTCAGGAATAGGATCTAAGGCATTTCAGTATTCATTTCAATTTTCAAGATGAAGAATTTTCTCAGTATTTGTTTTTCCTAGTTAACTAAGAGTTTTAAACACTTTATTTTTCTAAATGTATTGATTATTTTAAAGAGAGAGAAAGAAAGAGAGAGAGAGAGAGAGATCTATTTGTTGTTCCAGTTATTTATGCATCATATATTGATTCTTGTATGTGCCCTGACTATGGATTGAACCTACAACCTTGATGTCTTGGGACAACGCTGTAACCAACTGAGCTACCTGGCCAGGGCCTCAAGCACTTTATTTTAAATCGCTGGTGCTCCTGGAGAAGCTTTATTTTAAAAACAAAGTAGTATTTTAAATTAAACTCCTACAGTCTAAGGAAGTGAAACCTATGGTGTGTGTGTGTTTAGAGGTGGGAACAGAGAGTATGTGTGTGTTTATTTTAAATGATCGTACAAACTATGCTCTTATGGTTACAAGCTGCATTGAAAAATAAATATCAGATCCAAGAACCTATTTTTCTCCATCTCTGTGGAAGCCGGTCTCCAAGACAGCCCCCGTTGCTTCAACCCCCAGTCCCCACTCCTGTTTGCAGCCACTCCCTGTACTCGGGCTGGGACCTGTGGGAACCGATAGAGTGCAGTGCCCAGGAAGGGACACGTGCCCTTTTCAGTCCTGAACCTTAAAAGTCCTGGCCCATCTCTCACTTTGTGTTTTAGAGACTCCTGAGACCCTTTATTAAAAAACCTGATCATTCTGCTGGTGAGACCACAGGGGAACCAAGACTAAAAGAGAAGCATGTCTGCCCTGGCTGATATGGCTCAGTGGATAGAGTGCCGGCCTGCAAACCAAAGGGTCACTGGTTCGATTCCCAGTCAGGGCACGTGCCTGGCTTGCCGGCCAGGTCCCCAGTTGGAGGCACATGCAAAGCAACCACACATGGATGTTTCTCTCCTTCGCTTTCTCCCTCCCTTGCCTTCTCTTTAAAAATAATAAAAATTTTAAAAATAAAGTGAAAATATATATTAGAGAGAGAAAGAGAAGCATGTCTGCTAAGGCACTAGATAGATGAAGATATTATCTTGGAAGTCCCAACTCTGCTAAATCATGTCCAAAGTCCTGACTCGCAGACGCATGAAAAGTAATAAAATGGTTGTAATTTGACGCCTGTAAATTTTGCATAGTTTTTCTGTGCAGCAATAACCAAAACAATTTATTTTCCTCAAAACGAAAGTCCCAGATTTACCGGCACACCGTGAAAGATCATTTATTTTAGCGTTAGAAAGCTATCTTGGGGCTGTCTGGAAAGACGATGTACAACCGTTAAAATGTAAACTACCACCCCACCCCTGACCCCACTCTAGGGCCTGATTGGTCAGCTTCTTGTCACCTGCATTCCCTGCCTTCTTGCTCCCGCCAGGAACACTCTATGGAACCTGTTTTTCTCAAAAATGCTCTGTCGCCTCCTCATTCCATGAACGCATTTAAGTGAGTCACTTATTTGACCTTTGTGTGGAACTGGACGCTTCCCTTCAATCCCAGATCCTTCCATATCTTCTCCCTTCCTTTCTTCTTCATCCAGTTTTTCTCCCGTTCCTTTGAGGACCTGCCTTTTCTAGAGAATGTCCGTGTTTCCCAAAGGTCCGTTCACGGCTCTCTTCTCGCCTACACGTTCTTCTCGGTTAATTTTATTTAGGCCCATGGCTTCAAGTACACGTTGTTCACTTCCCAAATCCCGGGTCTCTTCCCATCTCCTGTGCTCAGCTCCAGAACCGCCCCCCCCCAGTTGCCTACAGTACAAGTTTATTGGACTTGACTCCAGGGTCCTAAGACCAACCTGCTCAAATAGAATAATAGAATAAATTCTCATCTCTCACCTGCCACAGGTCCGGCTCCCAAGCCTCTTCCTGTTCTGCCCCGGAACCTTGGAAATAGAGCATCCAGTTGCATAAGCCAGGCACAGCGGTTCATTCTTGACCCCCTTCACTCTCCCTCCATGCACGTCACCTTGACTCTGTGACTCCCGCTTTAAATTTGCACCTGAGTGTTAACTTTAGCAGTTGGGTTCCTTTCTACCGAACAACTCCCGATAACATAGGGTGGTTGTGGCAGAGAATGCACACTAGTTAATGGTTGAGTGATGCTCTGTGTCCGTAACTGTCTGGAGTCTCCAACCAGCTCTGGATGGGAGAGCTGGGGAAAAAGAGGTGGAAAAGCTAAGCATTAGGGCAGGTCCTCTGTCTGGTTTCCCATGTCCCAGCAATACACCGACATCTGGAGGAACCACAGTTAGTGCAGGAGCAGAAAGCTGCCATGGGAATTTTGCCAGAATCAAGTACCCCTGACAAATTCCTAGCAACCTGCTCCATGTGCCGATGTATCGTGACAAGAACAAAATGGTCCCAGGTACGGGACCTTCTGGATATTAACCAGCACCTAATCCTGTAAAGACAGATGCACCTGTGGCTGGAGGGGGTGGGTGGGTGGGGAAGAGAAGAGGAAAACAAGAGTTTTTACTCTGGTTTAAATTTACTCTCAAACAGTCGATTACAAATCAATTATATTTTCATTTAGTATTTGGTCACTTTTCACAAACAGATGATTTAAGCTGTAAAATCAGTACCATTTGTTTGTGAGTCTCAACTGGTTTCTCAAAACGTACCGAAAACCGGAGATTTGCTATGCGTGCTCTCGGGAGCTTGCTGCCCCTCAGGATGTTCTCCTATATCATCCTGTAACATGACCTGTCCCCTGTCAATTCTGTCATGATGACATCTCTGGAGGAGATCTAATATTCTTCATCTTTCTGTTTTACTTTAAGCCGTGTTATGATCCAACTCCAATTCATTGAGTAATTTCCTAAATAGCTTTTCTGCTTCCAATCCTGACCATCTGTCAGTCGGTTCACCATTAGAAACCCTTCCAAAAGCTAAATGATACATGTATGTGACCATCCCTCCACTCCTTGCCACCCCACCCCCAAACCACTCCATGCCCTTCAGTTCTCTCTAGGGTAAAATCGGAAGGTCCTGCGTTCCTGGAGTGGCTGCCCGGGCTCTGCCTGGTTAGTCCCCAGCCTGCATTTCCTCTCCCCTCTCTCTATCCCTATCCCCACGTCACACTCCACCCCGACACGCAGCTCCACATCCATTCTGGTGAACTGCTGTTTCCTTCTGCGTCTCTGCATCCTGCTCCCGCAGTGCACAGTGCCTCCTGCACGCCACCACATGCAGGGGCGGCCCGGCCCCTTGTCTGCCTGGACTGAGGTTCAGGGCCATCAAGACTGTCTTACTCGCCCACTGCTGAGCACCATACCTGTCAACAGCAGACACGGAAGAAATAGCAGTTCATTAGTCAATGAACAAATGAATCCCTTATCCTCTTGATAAAGCATTTTATTTTACATTCTAAAACCATCCTTCAGAAAATACAGGCCCCAATAAACGCTGTCCTGATTAAAATTGTAATAATAATAATGGCAGTAGTAATAAAGTTGATTTATCTCCTGGCCTGTGCTGTCAACACTGGGGTAGAATAAACACCTGTTTTTGAAGATCTTAAACTGAGGCTAAAAAACAGAAAATCTATAAAGTGCAAATAACAGCTACGGACCAAAATATAAATAGAGCAATAATACAGAGAAAATAATTCTCTATAGTTCTTAATTCACCCAAGCTGCAGTGCTGACTGCTGAGTAAAAGCCATATGCCCAGGGAAGTTTTATGTTTCTACAGAAAACAAAACACGCAAAATTCTTTGCAGGTGTTTACTAAGAATAAAATACCTCATCTCTGAGTCCCTTTCATATGGTCTAAAAAGTAGCTTTCTGTATAATGACTCAGTTGTTCTGAATACATGGATCAGTACACAGGGAGAGAATTAAGAATTAAATACCATTACAACTGATCAATATTATAAATAATTGAACATTTTCTGTATGTCTTACAAAACGAAACCTAACCTCAAACCGAAAAAGAAAATGAAAGCCAAAGGACATGAATCAAAGAAAATCACTTTCTAAAACGGTATCTGTGCTCTAAATCCTGTATGGAATGCTCAATAGAAAAGATGTGAAGTTAAATATTTGATGACTGCATTACAGTCCAGAGGGAAATGTCGGGACCTACTTGGATTGGCTGCCGCAGACTGGAAGACAGATGATGTCACTTGTATCAGAAGCTTGAGAAAATATCAGGGTCCTGAAAACAATTCTTTTTAAAACATCTAAGTAAATATACTTTGTATTCCCTGGCTTTGGGCGATGTGAACTCAGAGGAAATGCATATGTTGCCCTTCAAGCCCTTTAACTTTTTGTTGGACATCCCTCCCATTTTCACCTTTCATTTCTTTCTCCACAATCCTTTTGCATTCAAGAAAATTCTATCATTTGCTGGATTAATCACCTCAAGTTATTTTTTCCCATACATTCGTATCTTCTTACTTCACTACTTCTTGAACATCATCCTTTAATATTTATATACTACGGTGTGTACCATGTTAGCTAATGTTTGCTAAATTAAAGGCATTTATATATACATAGGTGTAAATAAATAATTTTTGCATGTGTATTTGAGAATTTTCCAGTGTTTAGAATATGTCTGCCTTGCACAGTCAAATGGAGATGTTGAATCATATTAATCCAGTTACGTATTAAAAAGCAAATAGTTACATACAAAATGTAGACTGGTTCTGGACCGCAGCTGATTTTACTTGTTCTCCATGAGGTAAGTATAGACATTGGGGTTGAGAGAATGGAAACATTATCGCTGTCACTTTGCTACACCGTGGACTTACGTCACTGAGCAGGGCATAGTCCAGCTCAGATGACACCACTCTCCTGTGTGAAGAGCGCATACTGGCTGCAGATAGTATGGCCAAACATCGTCCTTGAGGAATTGAATAGAACCCTGGCTTTTTTCACACCTGGTAGTTCTAGGATATTTATAGTTTCTTAGCTCTAAATACCAACCCTGTTTTGACTCTAGCCCTGATCACTCTTTTGAACTCCACCTTTAATTAGCCAACTGTGTACTCAGTGACTTCATTTGGGGACTCACCTCTTACCTAGAGGATCTTGAATTCTTCCTCAACCTTTGAGGGATGTGGGATTTCTTATAGGGTTTCATAATTTTGCCTTCCCTCAACACACCCTTCTGCCTGAAACCTAGGAAATTGGGGAGTCTTTCCCCTTAGGAACTCGGGTTTCTTCCACATTCTCATTGCTTCAACTTCAATTTCTTTCTAACATACAATAGAATTATTTTCTTCTTTCTCTTTTTATTTGAAAGCCCCTTCCCTTTCATCCTCTCCTGAGTTCATTCCAGCAAGGATCTCAAGTAAAAGTTTTTGATCAAAATTGGCCAAGCTTAGCTCTTGATTTTTAAAGCCATCTTATGGAATTCCAACATTACTTTGATCTTTCACAAAGAATAGCTTTCAAAGCCTTTTTCATGCAGAAACTCAAAGAAATCTGATGTGTCAGTCAAAAGACTTTCCTTGATAGCTGTCATTTGCCCTCCTTCTGAAGCATGGGACCCAGGGGCCATCAGATGACAAGCCAATGGGCATTATTTTAGAAGAATAAAGCCACAACAATTCTGATATTTACTAAAAACAATGCAATTTGGTTCACAGTCCTTAAGAACATCGTAACCATTCTGTATGTGATACATGGTGATGTTCAAGTACCTCAAGCACACACTGTATTTCATAGAGGGGAATAAGTAATTGTGGTAATGATCCTTTTCCTTTGATTCAGAGGAATTTTTATAGTGATCATCATTATTAAATGAGATCACTATTTGCATACAGTACAGAGTATGATCCTTTCATTAAGAAATATTGTTATTTTAAAAATATGAATCAGGGTTTTTTTTAAACATTTGATTTTAATGAGTCATTGAATATGTATTTGCTTTGATGAGATGCCCATATTTGGAATGTGGCTGTGTTGGGCAGCATAAGAATGATTTAAATTTCCTTTAAGTAGACTATTAGGATGCAGCTGTTCTTGCTGACAGGTGCTTCCAAAGCATTACAAAAGACGTAACTATAATACTCTGAAAATGTAATACTCTTGCCTTCAATACCATTAAGGTAAGCAGATTTCCTTACTTTTGTCAAATACATATACTGATACAGATCTATAATAAGTGTGTATCACTTATGTCTAATAATTGGAAAAGTTCATAGCAAGATCAAGAATAAGGAAAAATAAAAATCAATATAATATTTTTTATGTGGAAAATGCTACATTAGCTATTGAATGATAAAAGTTTTCTGGAGCCTTGTTTCGAACTCATGTTTTGAGATGATCTATAATTGACATATAATTATAAGGAATTAGCTTTAATGCAAAGACTGTGTTTTGCTTGATTTATAACATCTCCCTTAAGCTTCAAGTAACACTGTTGACTCCAGCTCCTATGATTCGCTGATAAAATTCACAACCACTTTTTCCATTTGTGGCATGATTTTCTTAGACTTTAGACATCATTTTTCTACACAGAACACGTTGAACTATTTTAATGTGATTCAGTTGAGAACAGGAATGAAAACAGTGCTGTTGCGTGAGGACCTCCATTAAACCGGGCACTGCGCTAAGGACTTTGCACACACATCAGAGTCGCCGCTTATTATTTTGATCCTGTCGATAGTCCTTCTTTTGATATGCCCCGTGGAGTGTTTGCTCCCTTCGCGGGTTGATTTTAGATTTTGCAGTTATATGTAATTGGCATCTTCAGGAAAATTATCGGCTCCTTTGATGGTGGCGGTGATGGAGTTGGTAACCTCTCGTAATAGCAGTAAAAACAGCAGATGGCATCTATGGAAAACAGTCAGCAAGTGTCATGGGGACAGAGGGGCTGGGCCTGGCCCGCTGACTGAGCGCCACAGAGGCAGGCGAGGAGCGGACGCTTCCGAGTGTGTGTGGAAAAGGCACGCTGCCCAGGTCCTTGTTGCTCATGGTCGCCGCAGGGCGTGGGGTCTGCGAGGGAACAGTTGGGGTAGGGAGGGCTGAGGCTGTGGAATGAGGGTCTGCACACCCAGAGGGCACGTGCTACCCCCACCCCCTTTGCGCTGGTGACCCCCATACTGTTGTCTATGTCAGTGTGGTTTTGTTTGTTAGCTTTTCCCATTTGTTCATTTGTTGCTTTCGGTTTTACATCCCACATACTCTATTGATAATTTACACTCTACACAACTGAATGTTCATTAATCAATTTGTACAGTTTATACAACTTATCCCTACATCTTCTATTGCATTGCTTTTTTAATATAAAATGTATGGTACCTGTACTTAAAGTGCCTCATTGAAGGTTGGCCTGCCCACTCTGAGGCTTGAGGACTTCATTTAATCTTTCACCTTGGAAATGCCTTCAAAGACTCAATTTTGTTTAAATCTATGAGTTGAGGGAAAATCTGATTTTTTCTAATTTACTTGAAAGTGTGAAAAATGTAGGTAATATGTAGATATGTAGTATGTAGACAATGAACACAGAAGCCAATAAAATGATATTTTCAGGGAATAATAAGTACTAAAAAATAACACAATGATCAAGAACACATTGTGGGGCAACATTATGTAAGTCGCAAAGAGGGACTATTTAAATCAAACTCAAAAGGCTACATGATATATCATTTCACACATACTGACATTCTAGGAAAGAAGAACTGTAAGGACAGAAAGCAGGTCATTGGAGTTCTGGGGCATGAAGGGGAAGGAGGGGTTGATAGCAAAGGGGTTCATGAATTTTGTGGGTGAAGGAACCATTCTTGACCTCGACTATGGTGGTACTGTATGTGTTTGTCAAAACTTACAGAACTATGCATTAAAAAGGAAGGATTTTCACTCTAACTAAATTGTAAATAAGTAAATAAGTAAATGAAGGGTTGAAAGGATATTCTGAGAACATGACATGAGCAGTGATCTAAATGATGAGTCCCAGGTAGAAGGATCTGTAAGTGCAAACCGAGGCAGGAACATTCTTTGAGGACAGGAAGGCAAGGCTGGATGAATCCCCTGAGAACCAGGATGGGAAGAACTGGGATCTGGCACCACTGGGAACTTGATGTTAAGACATGGGCCTCACTCTGGCTGAGGTTTGTACATAATCTGTGCTGATGTAGAAGGTCATTTTAGATCATAGACATCCCTGAACCTAGAGGAGGAAACAGATAACAGAAACTAGAGCAGTAGAGAGAAAAAAAAACACTAACTGAATATAAATCCTCTCTTAATGCCACACCTATCCATAATGGATTTTTAATTTTATTGTATGCATTTAGAATGCTATCCTATCAGATCTATCTTGTAATAATGGTGATTATTTCTGTTGACATGATGAAAATAAGCATTCTTAATACATAAACAAAGAAGCATGTAACAGTATTTACATACTTGACTGAATTTAGAAATAAATGTACATATAACATGATAGTTTTTATATATTACATTTCCTCTATAATTTCCCTACATAATATATGCTGTGTTCAAAGAAAATACTTAATAAAGGAATCAACACCACTTTTAACCTTTTCAACTTTCCTTCTGTAACCAAATTGATTTTGCTATTATTGGTGTTGTATAAATTTCGTCACATTCACAAACTAAGTGCAGGCATTATCTGCTGATTGATCCACGTATAAAATACACAGAAGTCCCCCAAGTGTCTGAGTGTAGTGGTAAGCCAAGTGTCAATACATCATGTGAACGGCTCCCTTCACTCTTTTAATGTATATTGTTGTTTTTAAAGGTCATTTAGTCACATTTATTTATAAAAAGTGAAAGTGAAAACACAATGGTAAGTATTTTAAGAGCAGATTGCCTCAAAGTACAAGAAAATTAAAGAGAAGTGGTATGACATAGTGGTGTTCATGAGAATTTTAAAATTAGAGAAAAAAAAAATGGCTCAAATTTCCGATCTGCCATTTATTTAACTCTGTGACTGAAAAACGTTACTTCATTTCTCTGATTCTAACGCCTCACTTATAAAGCGGGAATAATAATAATAATTATAGTGTTTCTTTTTGAAAGTAAAGTTAGATAGGTTGTTTAATGCATTGCCTGGCACAGCGAATGTTAGTTGTTTTTATTACTTCGAGCGGCACATTGGGTTAACTCAAGTTATAGCTGACATTTTGCACTCTGGTAAATGAGTGAGAAAAATGAATGAGCCATGTAAAAACATGTGTTTCTTATGCGCATTGCTGGGGCAAAGATCACAGGAAGGCATGTTTGATCACATAAAAAATATGTTTTCAATCGCTTTTTTGCGACAGTATAGCAGATGTACAAGGGACTTTGAAGCCTTACGGATCATGACTCAAATTACAGCTTTGACGCTTTTAGCCTTGTGATGTGAGGCAAGTTGCTTAATCTTGTAAAGCTCCGTTACCTCTTCTGTGCAGCCAGCATAATAGCATTACTCTCCTCACAGGGCAGTTGTAAGAAGGAAAGGGGAGGATGCTTTTCAGAGCATCTGGGGCGTCATCAGAGCTCAGCAAATGCAGGGATCAGCAGAGGGTGCAGGTGATCCGTTCATGCCAATGAACCTGAGATCTATTCAACGTGTTTACTGAGGGTTTTCTATGCACAGGACATTGTGATGAAAATGTGCATAAAGTCTAAGATGCACACAGCATTGTCTCCGTGTTATAGAATTCAGTGCCTTAGTGACGGATTGATGTTCATAGGAGAAGAGACTGAGTCTTATTCTCCCCTGTTATTCCATTGCCTGGCACGGTCCCAGAATATAGGTGTGCAAAACATTTTTAAGTTAAGTAACCATAATGGTAGGTATACTTATCTCCTTTCTAGTGGAAGCAATTTGGGGAAACAAAGATAGAATGGTATTTACTCCAAGGAATGGAGAAACCCCAGTCTTGGGTGGTGGTTTTTCCTGCTCCAAATAGTACTGTGTTTTGGCTGCTTTTATGAATTGTCCACTATGGCTGGCGGACTTTGCTCCTGTTATGATTATATTGGTCATTATAACTACTTCCCACTTCGCCGCTGAATAATTCCACTCATTTCATGAGGCTACCTCTCCTTCTTTAAATACCGTGGCCATTAAAATATAATGCCTGGGCCAGTACCAATGTCATCACCTGACACTGGTAGACATGAGCATTCCTGGGCCTCCCCTAGACCTAGGGAGTCAGAAACGCTACAGCTGGGGCCTAGAATCTGTGTTTTAAAGAACTTGTAGGTAATTCTGACGCACGCGAACATTTGAAAACGTCTGCTTTTGCAGCTTCCCCAAGCTGTGATCTAACTCTGACATGTGATTTGTCATTGTGCTGAAATTCTTGAAACAAAGATAGAATCCGAGAGGAATTAATTCTTAGAGCTGAATGATGTCCTTTCCCCCCAGAGTGGGTTACACAAAGTCCCAAGCTAAGGCATGCTTTTGCAGCTTTCTCTTCTCCAGAGAGTCTTGGCTTTTGCAAATTATCGTCTCTAAAACTTTAGATGGTTAAAAACCCCTTCCTTCTTTGCTTTTGGTGTTACGATCTCTTTTTCAAAGGTTTGATTATTTTTCAATTACAGTTTACATTCAGCATTATCTTGCATGAGCTTCAGGCGCATGCATGGTGGTTAGACAATTACATACTTTACGAAGTGTTCCCCTGGTGTTGCCCGTACCCAGCTGGCACCATGCCTGGTTATTAGAGTATCATCGAGTACATACCCCATGCTGTACGTTACATCCCCTCTACCCTTCTTCCTGTGAGAGAGTTAGTGTTTAGGGGTACATTCTGTATCACAGAAGAGCTGCACCGCTTTTTCCTGGGGGCTTAGCCTGCCTGAATGCAGTCAGTCTCTGTTCTTCGCCCCACAGGCAAGCCTTCCTCTCTGCGTTCACGAATCACAGAATATATAGTAATATGTACAGCCATCGGGGTTGAGAGAATGGGAACATCATCGATGTCACATTGCTACACCAAGATTCGTAGTTTCTAAGAGTCGGTCTGAGGCACGCAGAGGTCAGAGTTTATCTGCACTTGGAGGTTATCAAACGGGGCTCCTTGGAGGTGTCTTTCACATCTTCCTTTAAGAACTTGGAGAGCCGTAGCTGTTAGAGAAGGTGAAAGAGTAAGATGATAAATAGAGGACTTGGGAAATAAATGTCGCTTTCTCTTCCTGACAGTAGGAGGGCAGCTTTTCTTACCTAAATCTTTAACCTGTCACAATTATTTAGGAATGAAGTTTACCCATCTCCCTCATAGCTCTCACTTAAAAAGCTGAAGGCATTTTGGTTTGTTCCTTTGGTTTTTGTTTGCGTTTAAGCTGTGTTAAAGCTCATCAGTCAGTCAGATGCTGTATCTTTTGCTATAAAGTGTTTCACCCCAGGACACTGAAGAAAAATCTTATCATGTCAATAATTTCGGTTGCATGCAGGATTACAATGCCCTACAGAAAAACAACTATTAAAAATATGTGTTCTGGTTGTTCTGCCTTGTTCTACCTATTTTCCCTAGATCTTCAAATCACCACAGAAATGGCTAGAGATCAGTCCCACACACCACATTGTGGATAGTTGTAAGTTCTAGCATAAGAACATGATATTGACATATTCTAAATGTCTTTTACACAGAGAACATAATGCTAGAAGCACCTATCAAATTATTTTTTTTCTCTGAAAATAAGAACATGCATTATTGAAATAAAGAGCCGGATTAATCACTGGCAATTTTCCCTTCGCGTGCATAAACGCAGCCTTTATTTCTGGCTTACACAGAGGGCACGGATCAAAATGAGTTCCGCAGGTAAGAGTGAAAGCGGTAAGAATGTTCTGTCAGACGCATCGCCAGGATGACAGACTGTCTCTGAGCGCGCTGCGCTGTGGATTCTCAGCTACGGACAACTTAAACCATTTGGGGTATTGAAGGGAAAAGTAATTGATCAAAGTATATACCTAGCAAACCGACAGGACTTCAGAAATAGGCTTTAACCTGACCTTCAAAGATGATCTCCCCAAGCCTGACAGAAGACCTGGATCATTAAGAGAGCTGCCATCGTTGCTCAGTGCAGCCTGGGCCACCTCCGCAAGCCATGCAGGTGGATGCACGGCAGGCCCTGTACTCACGGTGGAGTTCGGCCCCGCCTCTGCGATGCGGCCGGTGCATCTATTGGCATAATGCAAACCACATCCGTAAAGACATCTGGACAGTGTAGCTTTATCTTTCCAACCTCTGCTCCCGGGAAAACACTTATATAAGTTGGAGGTGGCCGCTGAGTCACGTGAGCCACAGCGTGGTGTTCTCTATAGAATCTAGAAGGCTCTCTGCCAACCCATCAGAAGGTTTGTGCTTGGTTTTCTGATGATAGTTTTAATTTTCCCTCCAAGTTCCCTTCCTACCCTTGCCTCCTTGACAGAAACAGCCTCCTGTGCTCTCTGGCCTCCCTTGGCTTCTGCCCACAGGGGCACTAGCAGGAGCTGAGAGGAGGAAGTTTAGTGTTTGGGGGTATTTACCCCTGATGCCTTTCCCCAGGGATGCTACAGGATGGTTGAGTCTCTTGATAAAAGGTGACCTTCAGTCACTTCCATCAGGTGACCAGCTGCACAGAGCCTTTCCCTCCAGGCTCTGCTAGCTGAGGAAGAGCAGTAACAGAGACTCCACAGAGGGGTATGCATTTGCCCATGCAGTCTCTTATCCCCTGCTGCTACCTTTATAAAGAGTCCCTTTCTTAAACACTTAAACACGTCCCAATTACTTCAAGTCCAGTGTGTTATTCCATACCAGGGGCCTGGCTCACAGATTGATTGATTGATTGGTTTTCGATAGTTCATTTTTATTGTGTTTTCCATTAGCATTTAGCCCCCCTATACCCTCGTCCACACCCACCCATCCTCGACCTCCTACAATCATCACACTGGTGTCCGTGCCCATGAGTTCTTTTTCATTCTTGTCTTTTTTTCTTCTCAGTCCCTCCAATCCCCCAAACCCCCTGCCCCCAACCCCTAGAGCTGTGAGCCTGCTGTCTTATCAGACTCACAGATTTCTTGATGTAAAAATAACAACAAAAACAAAACAAAACAAAACAAAAAAAAACCAACATTCTCTATGGTTAAGGCACATTGATAATAATGAACTATTCAGATAAGGAAGCTGCTTAAATTAAAGCCTCCATATTATAAGGCAAAAGACTTTGCAACTATGGTTTTGGGGGTAAATATAGATTCTCTAAAAATGCAATGCTTTCAGCACTTGGTTTTAAATGGTATCCATTTAGAAATCATCAAAACGATGTAATCATTTTTGAGCTTAATATGTTAGAAAAGTGTAAAACCTATGAGTCCAAATTAAGTTCCATTTATATAACTTTATAATTTACAGAAACAATAGTTACACATAACAAAAATGTTGTCATTATTTTTCAAAGTTATATTTTGCAAAAAATTGAAAAGTAAAAAAAATAAATAAATCTACTCTGTGTTTCTAAGAGACCTGGCATGTATTTGACAAATTTATGATTTAAGTAGGGGAGGGAGCCAAATATTAACAATTATTCAACCAATCTACTCTCCTTGCAGTGGGAAAAAGGTTCTAGTCAAACCAATTGTAAAGACATTAATGATAAAAAAAAATTGCTTGGCTTCCTCGTTTGTATTTCCATCAATTTTTATATACCATGTAGAGGAGAAGTGGATTTTGAATTTCAAGACCTTGTTTGTAAACTTTTACAAACTCCTACATGAGTTATAAAAGTAGCTTAAAAGAACCTATCATTTATAAAATATACTCTTACAATCAATAGTGTTCCTAGGCATCACATATTTTTGTAAGTTCATTACTACATCACACCAGAAAATATATTACTTCTGTCTTTCAAGACAACTTTAGAAAATATGATAATCAAAAGACACTAATGAAGAGTTTTAGTTTTCAGAGCAATAATTAAATATTCTTCAGGATATTTTCTAGAAAGACTTATTGTTTCTGCACCTGGAGACTGTTATTACTTCTGGTCACTATTACAGATTGAGGGGTGGTAGCAAATTTCACTGACCTTCCAAGAGTGGTCAGGCACTAAGAACTTTCAAGCAAATTATATCTAAATATGCATCTATCGCTGGACTTAAGCAAAAGAATTCATTTACTCTCATTTAAAATTAAAATTGAGGATTAAGTCGAGCAAGGTGACGTATGTATTAGAAAAATACCCAAATAGGAAAATAATATGTCACGAACTCACTGAAGAGAATTCGGCCCTTCACAATGAAAAAGTTCATAAAGAGTAGACATCGGTGAGCTCCAGTGCGTAAAGAAGGGGTGCGCTCTGGCTCCCCTCCAGACTTGATAGGTAACAAAGGAAACTCTAATAGTATCAGAACAAATAACAATAAAAGCAGGTACAACTGTTTTACAACTCTCTAAACTCCATTAAATCCCGGTTTTCTGTCTTTTGATGCTCTGACAGCACCTTGGGTGTTTACCTGAGACATAAGCCATAATATTGTAGCAGCAGTAGCAGCTGACCTGGTCAGGGTCAGGCTGTGAAATCCTTCAGTAAGCTTCTGAACACAGGACCAGTGCAGATCTGAAGGCCAGGGTGAAAGTCCATAGGATTAAAGGTTATTGAATTCTCTCGATTCCTATACCCTATTCTTGTTGGGGCAGGAGTACTTTTTATGACGTTTCTATTCAGACCAGACTAGAATGATCAACCATTTCACTATATTGTTTGAAAGAATACACGCTTGTTCTTATTTACCAAGCCTCTGACACTGACAGAAGACAATGATATATAAAATGATTACAGTAACTGCCTCTGGTACTTGTCCTTTTGATTAAAAAAATTTAGTTGCTAGCTAACCAATCTTTCAGAACATTTAATTGTCAACTAATCATGAATTTTTGTATTTCTGATCAGGCCATTTCAAATTGTATATTACAGTTAATCTGAGGGGTGTGTGTGTGTGTGTGTGTGTGTGTATGTAAAGACCATGTAACAACAATTTAAAAATTTTTGAACTTATTCTCTTCCCCCTTTAATAGTTTTCTTTCCTCACCTGTTCTTAGCTGCGAATATGTAGGGCGTATTTAACCACATTACACCCACCCACCTTATGCAGAACAATTTTCTCTCTGTTATTAAGTTATAATTCCCATGGAGTTTCATCTCTGACATTGAACTTTTGCATCTCTATTCTCCATCCAGACTGTGACCTTTGTAGGTAGGAAGAAAATGGGCACCTAGTACAATAGCTGGCACATTACAGACCCCCAATAAATATTTGTGAATGAATGGATGAGTTGTTGTAAGATCTTCCTTCTACAATTTCAGTGCTCAGTTTGTAGCCAGGCTTGTACTCATTATATCTGTAGTCTTTGAATTTTATCTAACCAAAGCATTCTTTAAAACAATAAAGCCATTTAAATTACTTTTGTTATGGTAGTAATTACATTACAGTAATGTAGTAATACAAATATCGTAGAGGTGCAAGGAACTCTAAAACAAAACAAACAAGCAGTTTTTCTGTATAGGGACACAATACATGTAGTCATTTGTATTGTTAGAAGATTAAAACATTGTATAATGAATGTATATTTTGATATTCTATTCTCAATACATACAGAAATAAAAATAAGAAATCACAAATAACTTGGATTCAGCCTTGAAAATTAATTGTGAACCCAGAGGCCACTTTTCCACTAACCATTAGAGCGGAATCCTTGAGAGAAATTTCCAGCGAAGAAACTATTGACACAAGAACTTTGGGTTAGTCCTTTGTCTTTGCTTATTTAGATAAAGAAACAATCTTGGGAGACCATTTACTGTAAGATTTCAATAGAGTCTTACTTTTTTTAATACCATCAAAACTAATTTGCTAAATCCGTTTACTAGGAAGGGTAAAGGTCTTTTCTCTAAGACTTGGGCATGTGTTTCAATAGTTCCAATGACTGGTGGCTTAAAACCATGAGGCTAGGAAGCTTTTATATTTGTCAAAATTATTGTAGAAAATTGTTTTTATTCACTTAATGTTGAAAACTAAATTTACCAAAGCTGATTTTGCTTAAGATCTTGTGACAGTTAATCCTTGACCATGACCCCAATAATCCAGTTATAATTAAGTAAATGTGATGAGAAGATTTACCCTGGCTGGTTTGGCTCAGTGGATTGAGCGTCGGCCTGCGAGCTAAGTGTCGCTGGTTCGATCTTCCAGTCAGGGTACATCAGAGAAGGAAAACTCTGACTCCAAAAAACCTCCGCTGCCTTGCGGCATACCTCTTCAGGGGAAAGGCTAAGGGAGTAAACCCCGACAGAAAATCTGGAGCCGGAGTCCCTAAGGCGGTTTGACGTTGTAGTCAACACCGGCAACTCCTGCGGCGCACCTGAAGCCAAGCTGTATTGACTCCGTCTTTCCCTTGGACCCTTCAGCTGCGAAGAGAGGGGGGGTCTGCTGCATGGGCAACAGCAGACCCTCCATATCACCCTGCCCAGGCTCTGTAGCTTCAGCTTCACTGGAGAGGACACTCCAGCGTCATCGCAAGATGTTGATTCAACACGGGAGGAGACAGATACCGTGTCACTCCCGAGTCGGACTGCACAGCCATTCTCGGCGGTGCAGATAGACTCTTAAGAAGCTACACCATCGTCTCTCGAGACGGATGGCTGCCGACGACGACGATGAGAAGATTCTGTGGTTTCTCCAGAATTAAGCACACAAAGGATGATATTAGCTTGCAAAACTCACGTTGCAAGTAAAATACATAAGCATCTAACAGATTAACTTTAAAACATAGTGCAAAATTTTATTTGTATAAATATGTCGCTCGTGGAATAAAATAGCATGCATGCGTTGTCTTTTTAAATCAAATAATGTATATATATTATTTTAAAGAAATTGTCTTAAGAGGTTTACAACTAAAAACGGCATTCCTCACTCATTCCAACCCCTTGTCCCCACTCTCGAGAGGCAATCTCTAGCCATTCTGCAATTTTTATAACGAATGCATCCTTCGTAAATAATAGCCTATTTGCATTTTATCCATCTCTTAGTTTAAGGTATTTTCTACTGGTTTCCATTTATGCCACCTCTCTGCAAAACTTGTAAATATATTTCTATTAAACTTACATGAACTTGACACCATTTTTTTACATCTGAGCCCTATGGTGTAGGAAATGATGAAGTTTCTTTTATGAATATCCTCTTGTTTTTATTTTCCTAATTGCTGAATTTGGTCTTAGCACCTTTTAAAATTTACTTCTAAACTCTCCACCAAAGTAGTCAGTGTCTTTCGATACAAACTTACCTGTGTGTGTGTGTGTGTGTGTGTGTGTGTGTGTCCTTTGAGCCCTTTCCCGGAAAGAAAACCTCGAGTCGTTGCTCTTTCCCATCCTGCGAACTCCCCAGCCCCCGCAATGGGGGAGCTGGGCTCTCCCCCGAACCCCTGCATGGGCGCGGGGTCTCGGGCAGGCTCCGCGGTTTCCCAGGAGCGCGAACCCTGTGCCTGCAGGGGGCGCTGTGCGGCCGCTCCGGGGGCGAGAAGGGCGGCAGCGCAGCGCCAGACGCGGGGCGGGCAGAGGGCGCGGGGGACGCGCTCAGCGCCGGGGGCGGGGCGGGGCACCGCCGGGGAGTCGGCTCCGGGCTCAGGTGCAGCGACCACGCCTCCCGAGGAAAGCGGATCTCGCGGGATCGCGGGAGTCCTGGGATGAGAAGCACGTGGGCTCCACGTGCCGGGGGCTCCACGTGACAGCGGCCCCACGTGCCGGGGGCCCCTCGTTCTACGGGTCCTGGCCTGAGTCCCGCTCCTGCCGACTGCGAAGCAAACCGCAGCCCTCCAGCGCTCCTGGCCTCTCGAACTCGGGGTCACAGTGAGCTGCCACCGGGCGCCCAGGGCCGGCCAGGTACTTTATTTGTGCGCGTGCGCGCGTGTGTACGTGTGTGTGTGTGTATGTGTGTGTGTATGTGGTGTATGTGTGTTTGTATGTGTATGTGCATGTGTGTGTGTATGTGTATGTATCTATATATATCTATCTATATGTCTATCTATCTATCTATATATTAAATTTCCCCCTGGACTAGCCTTCCGGGTGGCTTCCAGCTCTGACCTTCACGTCTGTGGAATTTCTGAGCAGGGGTGGGGCTGGGGTGGGGCTGGGGGGGGTCCGCCTGTGGCCCAGGACCTTGGGGTGCAGTTGCTTCTTATACAGAATTTCACACGGCGCCGCAGCCCAGCCTCACCTTGACCTTCCGGGAGTCCCGGTGCCTTGATGTCCTGAGCCCTGAGGATGGGGTAACCAGACCCAGCTCTGCCCCCCGCAAAGCCGCCCCTTGGAGATTTCAGCCCTCTCGGCCCTGCTCGGCCAGGCAGCCCTCTGCTTTCCCGAACCCCATTGGGGGACTTCTTTCTATCCTGTCTTTTCTGCAGTTTGGGCCACATACAGTTTTGCCTTTAAAGAAAACGCCTTCACGGTCTTGGCGGGATTTCGTAAAACACCCATGGCTTCTGTTCAGTCTCCTCTGTTCCCTTTAATATTGAGTGGGCGCGCGGGACAAGTCCATGGCCTCGAATGATGTTGTTTTTGTTGCATTGGGTTGGCCAAAAAGCCCGCTCCGCTTTTTCCTTACGATGGCTCTAGTAGTGCTTAGTTGTCTTTAACTTCATTCGAAACAATTTAGTTCCATTGTCTTGGGACAGCCTGTCCTATCAGCATGTATTTTATAAAAAACTTAGCAAAATGGGTGAATTTCTGTGCAGCCATTTTAATATCGAAGATGGAAGAAGATACGCAATCGTTTTGGCATATTATGCTTTATTATTTCAAGTAAGGTAAAAACAACTGAAATGCAAAAAAAATACGTTTGCACAGTATATGGAGAAAGTGCTGTGACTGATCAAATATGTCAGGAGTCGTTTGCAAAGTTTCTTGGCACTACTGACATTTTGGCCAGATAATTGTGTGCTGTGGGGCTGTCTCATGCATTGGAAGGTGCTGAGCAGCAGCCCTGGCCTCTGCCCATGAGAAGCCAATAACGGGAGACAGCTGACATACTCAAAATATCCAATTCAATAAATTTATTGGTGAAAGTGAAAAACGTGTCTTTTATTTTACGAAAAAAAATATATGGACTTTTTGCCAACCCAATAACGTTGATAAGCAGAAAAGAATGGATTCTGGCAGGGGGTCCCCATTGGTAGAGTTTGCATGTTCTTGTGTCTATGTGGGTTTCTCCAGGTGCTCCAGTTTCCTCCCACATCCCAGAGATGTGCAGGTGAGGCGAATTGTGGCTAAAATGTCCCGGTCTGAGGAGTGTGGGTGTGTGTGAGTGACCCTGTAACACAAGGGTAACCTGTCCTGCGTTGATCCTGCCGGTACCTGAGCTGCAGGTACCAGCTCTAGCCACCTGTGACCCTGACCTGGGATAAGTGGGGTGGAAAATATTGAGCTCACTTGTTTTTATTAATCGCTCTTAAATGCTTATATGGCTCACATTTATTTTAATGTTTGATATTAGATGTGTTTGGGGGGTCTTTATAAGTTTGCACATGTGTTAGTGACTAGAAATAGACAATAGAAACTTAACTCTTGTTTCTATCATCAAGCCTATCTGTGGCAAAATTGGTTTTATTATATACTGTCAAAGTCACAGTTTTCAAGAACCTGTCACAGACTTTTAAGTGAGGACTTACCGTAAGTCCCTATATTTCCCCTGGCTAAATAATATTCAGCTATGTTGCTATGCCATACTTTTTAAAAATGAAACCTTTGTTGTTAGTATATAAGTTGTTCATTTAAAGTAAATATAGTTTAACAGCCATTTATAAAATCGTTTGTATTATCTTTTAAGCACTGTGCTAGAGGTATAAATAATATTTATCTACTGAAATTTTAACTGCAGTAGTTCTAGGGGATGGGTTCATAGGTTTTGTAATTTCACCATTGAACTATTTCCAAATTTCCAACAATGGACACATGTCTACATTTATAATTTTACGGAAAAAAAGAACTATACATACTGTTCTTTAAGCTTCTAAAGGAAAGGCATTCTTTTCACGGACTCATATTTCATCAAGTTCAGTGCTAGGAAGAGGGACTAGTGACTATTAACTACTCAGGCGTATCCAGGCTCTAACTCTTGCCGACTGAAGAGAGACGGACAGCATCAGCATGCGCGGGGCTCTGGAGTGAGCAGGTGCCACATGAATGATGACCGTGCTACTTCATGGTGACTGTCCTTCTGGAACCGGACGACCTCCGAGAAAAGTATACAGCAATCAATAGACTAAAACAGACCGTTCGTTCATGTGGCGCAGGGATGAGAAGCACCCATGTTTGGATTTGAAATATGTGCGTGCGTATGAGTTCCAGGGTGTTGGTGGCCGTTTTGTGATATCAAGAAAAGCTGCGTTTAAGTCCTTTGAAAACACTGTTCAGAAGCTTCTCAAAAATGGTCTCACGTCAAAGAGATTTTAAAAGGTGGAATCAACTCTTAAAACTTGTACACTATGGGAATGATGAACGTTTTAAAAATTCATTTGGTTTCGCAAGAGCTGGCTCCGGAGTTTTTGTTTATTTCTGTCAAGAAGAAGCAATCTGGTTGTGGCTGTAGAGGCCCGAGCACATTTTCCTTAAAGCTGCACTTGTCTGGGTTCATGGGGTATATTTTGGCTTAGAAGGAGGGGCTGGGACGAGAGTATGAGGTTGGTGGTGACGTACCCACACCTGTCCTTGGGGTTGCCTCTGGTTATCTCCCCGGATTTTATTTTACAAGAAACATAGAGGCAAAAGAGATGTTAAACCCATTGTAATTATACATATGATATACATACATAATTTGTACATTTTAAAATAGAGCTATATATAACATATAGAATATGCTATGCTATACTAGATACACACTATGTTGTATAATATTTCTTTAGTATATTTTCTTAAAAACTGAAGAAGACCGGCTACTGCTCATCAAAAGCAAAGCAAATCCCTCTAGTCCCTGTTTGTGTTGCCGCTGTTTGCCATTAAAGCTTGCTTATTCATTAAAATTTTCAATTTTGTTCACTCTAGAGTGCTCTGTTTATATTTTGCTAATTCTACTTTCTGTGTAGATTTACTTTGCTCTTTAATCTTGCAAAACATTTCTGAACTTGGCATGCTAATCTTATTATTTTGTATATTCCTCATTAGCCCACCAGCTTCTCGAGGGCCAGAAACTTACGTGATTCCTTTTTCTCCTCTTTGCCCAATACAGTGCCCAGTTCACGCGTCCCACGTGTATTTGTTGAGCTTAGGAAACACTAGGCCAAGTGTTAGACATTGGTAGCCTGACAAACTAAATGATTATGGAAGGTGAATTTACGAATTTGTAATTGTCCAACCTGAGGTTGAGTGGGGAGAAGAAAAATAGCTTCGATGCAGACTAGCTGTAATTTGCTGTAGGACAAACAGAAACTTGGTATTTAAAAAATATATAATTTTGAAATGTATCTAGGCGGTCAGATCTTTGGCATTACCAGTACAGGACATAATAAAACAACTTAACAAGACTAGGTAGCGATCAAAGGAGAAACACATCACCAAGTATAAACTCATCCTCACGGGAGAAAGTGCATTTCCGCCCACGTACAAAAGCACCGGTAGGCCTAGGCTCGCATTCGTCTACAATTTTGCTCCTTGCTTGACAGTGTGGCTCAGAAATTCACAGTAGGAGTTCGTTTTGAATTCTTCTGTGTGGCTCATTTTCCACTTGGGGAATCCATTTCTCATCCATTTGTCCGAAACTATGTAGCAAATGTGTCTACAGCAAATTCAAAATTGCCTCTCATCCATTTGTGAGCAACACATAAATAACAGAGGAGGCATTAAAAAGTTCACTTTTCCTCTCCTTTCTCTGAAATATCTCTTCCAGGGAAAGGAATAGTTTGAAATAATTGTCTGTTCAGCAGCAGCGTAATAGCTGTGGGAACGTGATAGTCTTTCACCTCCCAGAACTTCAGTGGCCCCATGAGACAGCATATTTTCTATTAGATAAAATAGAATCTTTCTGAGTTCCTCGATACACCTTTTCTTCATGATATACTCCATTCTTAACCCCTTTGGTTTTTTAACATGGATGCAATAAAGGAAGCTGAGTGCCTGGAGCACATCCCAATTTTGTGATTACAGACTCTATACTGAGTAGTCAAAACGTTCCTTCCTGAGCCAGGGCTTGGTGATTTTAGGACCTGGAGGAAAATGAAATCAACTCAAGAAAAACAGAAGCCCATGGGAAAGCGAATGCATTAAAGATGATATTTTTTTCAATATTTAGAACTTCTTCCTTAACTGACCATAAATAAAATTTTTGTTTTTTTCAGTTTTAGAGATTTTATTTCCAGCTCTTCTAAATTTGTATGGGTATTGCTAGCTTGTTGAAATCTATCTTATGGGACCGACGCTTGCAGCAGACTTTGAAATGTAGCCAATAATCTGGAGATCTGGTTTAAATCAGAGAAAAGGGTGTTTCAGCATAATTAGCAATTCGTAAATTCAGAGGGGTCACCATTGTAATACAGTTAGAATGTTCTCCCTGTACTCTTCTTCTTTTCACTTTGCTTTTATTGTTGACACTATTGCAGACGTCCCCATTTACCCCCCTTTGCCTACTCCCCTCCACCCCCCTTCCCTCTGGACATCACCACACTGTTTTCTGTGTCTGTGGGTTATGCATGTATGTTCTTTAGCTAATTCCTTCACTTCCTTTCATCTTCTAAGTATTTTTTAAAATTTAGTCTCCCATTAATGTCATGAAAAATGTATACATGCATCATACTTTGCCTCCATTCCTTTTTAAAAATAGAATAATAATACAATCAATAGAAAGGGGGCAATCTTAATAAATTGTGTGTGTGTGTGTGTGTGTGTGAGAGATGGCGTTACAGATGTAATGGTGGGAAATCATTCTCACAGCCCCAACTATGGGTTGAACTAGAATCCAAGCTCCACAAAGACTGTCAAGTTTTCTTTTCTTTTTACTTTTCACATTCCATTTTCTTGGAATCTAGACAATTCCTAATGGGTGCATCATTATATATATACACACATACACACACACACACACACATATAATTTTGGTCATTTTCTTATGCTAGTTGAACTAGTAATGTCATTCTTATTTGCTCAAGATCAAGAACAAAGATCTACAGTTGTGATTGCTTTGTAGTTTACCCTTCCTCCCAGATTTACAGGCTTACACTTTCCATGTTACATAAAAGGAGTTACCCTGGTTTTTGTTTTTTTCCTCTTAATTTTAGAATGGCCGTTCCTCATAGTGTCGTATATGTTTTTTTGTCTAAAGACAGAAAGTGATAATTAAAAATATTTATCTTTAGCCCTGGCTGGTGTGGCTCTGTGGATTGCGCACCAGCCTTTGAACCAAAGGGTCGCCGGTTCAATTCCCAGTCGGGGCACATGCCTGGGTTGCGGGCCAGGTCCCCAGCTGGGGGCGCACAAGAGGCAACCCCACATGGATGTTTCTCTCCCTCTCTTTCTCTCTCCCTTCCCTTCTCTCTAAAAAAATAAATAAAATCTTTTAAAATATTTATTTATTTATTTATTTGTAGTTGTCATACCTCAGTGAAATGCTGATGGCTTCCCTGGCTCTGAGGTCATTAGTTGACATCATCTGAAATTAAAAAGGGAAATTTATATTGAAATACATTTCTCTCCTTTTTAAAAATCCTCAGTTTGCATTCCAGATGTTTTTTGTGCGTGATAGTTGAGAAAAGGGACAATAAAGAGAGGGGGAAAAAACTATATTTGTAATTTTTTTCCTAATTAACTCATTTTCAATTACTTTTTCATGATTAGTCAAGACTTTAGGTCTCTTTCAATAGATGATGTTTTGACAAACAATTGGTGAGATTTCAAAGTAGCTATCCATTTGAGAAATTAGAAGTATAATTTTTTTTCCGTTTCTACAAAAGAATATTAAAAAGTTACCTCCAAATTGGTATCAATATAAACTATAAAAATGACTATGGTACTGATTTAGCCTCATATTTTAAAGTTTTAATTTTAACATTCATCATTTGTACCTTCTCAGTTAAGTGTCTGATGAAAAACAAATCAACTAACAAAGCCTAGAATAGAACTTTGTGGCACCAAACCGTATGACCTCCTTGTCACCTAGCATTGTCAATAACGAATATTGTAATGATGAACTATGCTAGAGTAACGTTAAGTGAAAAAAGTAACATACCAGCCAACAATGCTCTTACATTTGTAAGAACACACACACACACACACACACACACACACACACACACACACACACAGTTCTTGTCTCTCTCGACTTGTATAACTAACTACGGTCAGCTCCATGGTGCTAACAGTGGGGATGCTGGTTTTCTTAGAATCCATAAGGATTTTAGGTCATGCTGTTTAATCCCTTATTTTACACACAAGAAAATGAATTCAGCAAAAGTGTAAAAATCCTCCTGTCCATCACTCAATTTCTATCCATCAAATTTAGAACAGAGATACTGGGATGGTTCTTCTAGCAGTGAAACTAAAAGAGATACTATTCATATTGTTATTTCTTTAATCCTTCCTCCCTTCCTTCCTCCCTCCCTTCCTCCCTCCCTCCCTTCCTTCCTCCCTCCCTTCCTCCCTCCCTCCCTTCCTTCCTTCCTCCCTTCCTCCCTTCCTCCCTTCCTTCCTTCCTTCCTTCCTTCCTTCTTTCCTCCCTTCCTCCCTTCCTCCCTTCCTCCCTTCCTCCCTTCCTCCCTTCCTCCCTTCCTCCCTTCCTTCCTTCCTTCTTTCCTTCCTTCCTTCCTCCCTTCCTCCCTTCCTCCCTTCCTCCCTTCCTCCCTTCCTCCCTTCCTCTCTTCCTTCCTTCCAAATGCCCTTTTTACTACCTTGCAGAATCAGAAGAGCATCTAACTCCTAAGGCTAAATCCACCAGTCTAAGGAAGGTTCAGAGACTTTTACTATTTCTTCTTCCATGTCTTGTTTTCAAAAGCACAGAAATAATCAAGTTTATCATTTTGCCATGATTATTTATCTGACTATATCTTTATAAGATAGCTTCAAAAATAATCCTAGGTACTTATATTTATGTAATTGATAACAAATACTATATAAAGTGCATTAAAATCTTCATTTTAAAGGAAGAACTCAAAATCTAAAGATTAATTATTTAGTTTTAATAACCTTTCCAGGGTTGGGGGAAGCTTAATAATTTGAAGAGCTTTCTATTAGAAAAAAATAATTCAGAATTGCTACTAAGTAATGAGGTTTAAAAGTCAATACTGATTTGGAAAAGAAATTATTTCAAGTTGGTCATTTAAAAAGAGCAGACAAATACAAATGTCCACAAAATTTAAAAATATCTTTTTAAGTAATGTGTTTCTATGAGGTTCTTTCATTATCATTTTTCGTGACAACTTCTAATAATTTTTATATAGGTAAAGGAAGATCATTTGGCCATTACCCTAGAATGTATAATTTTTTTCAATTTTTTCATTGATTTTTAGAGAAAGAAAGGAAGGGGAAGGGAGAGAGAGAGGGAGAGAGAGAAGAGAGAGAAAGAAAGGGAAACATCAGTTTGTTGTTCCATTTATTTATACATTCATTGGTTGCTTCTTATATCTCATTACGTATCCTGACGGGGGAATCGAACCCACAACCTTGGTGTATCGGGAAGATGCCCTAATCATCTGAGTTACCTGGCCAGAGCTTCAATTGTTGATATTTAAATTATTTTTCTCTAACTTCTCAACTCGTTATTAGTAATGTCATACAAATTTGTGCATTTTTAGGGTTTTTGTCAACCTTGTGAACACTGCTTTAAATTCCTTTTACTTCAATAGGTCTATGCCAAAATATTTTAGAGCATTTCAGATTTCAAGTACTCTTAATTTCATAACCATTTTTTCTTGCCTTATAGAGGCATAGTCTAGGCTTCATATTAGTGTCTTTGTTCATGTCAATATATTTTGCCCAATGGGCAAACAGTACATTTGAGTCAAATGAGCAAAAAAGTGCATCTTTCTCTTTCCTTAAATATACTTATTTAAATGAACTTATTGGGAAGTAATGAAGTTTTGCTTTTAGTAAGACCTAACATAGGGGTTAAATTGGTCATAGCAAAAACAACATGTGACGCGTCTCTGAGAACATGGGTGATCTGTGTTGATAGTCTAAGATTATATTCAGTGGGATATGAAATTACTTCTATTGAATTTCTGGGACATGATTGAATAGATCAAAGAACTTTTCTACTCTCAAGGTCGCTTTCAATGAAGGCGGGATCTGTATAGAATAAGACATCGCGGTTACTCTGTGCTATTTTAGATCTGAGTAATCAATAGCAGATAATAAAGGAAAGGAGTCATCTTTTAAGTGGTCTTCTTGCTGCTCAAGAAGGTATACAACTCAAAGACCAATATTATTCAAGAATTAGAGTCACCATAATGTAGCAGAAAGTCTGTCTCCTTAGGAAATGCACATGTGCCCGTCACTGCCTGTGTGACTTGGGTAATTTCTAAGCTTCTCAAAGAAAATATTATGTAGTTTCTAAGAGCAAGGCTTCGTGGTTTGTGCCCAAAGTTCACCATGTATCTGCAGTCTGATCTTCAGATAGTAACTGTGATGTTTAATTTTCTATGTCAGCCTGACTGGTCCATGGGGTGCCTAGTTATTTGGGACAGATATTATTTGGGGTGGTTACGTATTGCAAGGATTTTTTTTTTTTTTTGGATGAAATTAACGGTGAAGTCGGTAAACTTCGTAAAGCAGACTGCCCTCTTTAACAAAGGCCTGAGACACCGGCCCGGCCGTGGGGCGGGAATTACACTCTCGGCTGGCCTGAGTCTCCCTCCCGCTTGCCTGTCACCCTGCATTGCCTGAAACTTGCTAGCCCCCATGATCACATGCGCCAGTTCCTTATCATAAAGCTTCCTACATACCTGTCATGGCCTCTGTTTCTCTGGTGACCTCTGTCATACATTCACTTCAGCTAGTTTCCTCGTATTTAAAGAGAAGGTGATGGGAATACTACCGGAGAGGATTGTTTTCTAGATACAACACCGAGT
Organism: Furipterus horrens; assembly: GCF_987537825.1. Classification (NCBI taxonomy): domain Eukaryota; kingdom Metazoa; phylum Chordata; class Mammalia; order Chiroptera; family Furipteridae; genus Furipterus; species Furipterus horrens. Next base: position 98,171,694 of record NW_028327179.1, read on the forward strand.
TTTGCATAAACCTGGCGTTTGGTGTTCCGTCAGTAAATGCTGGCTATTATGTTTTCCTCTTCTGGAAAGCAGGGATTAGTAACTTTTTAATAGGTTTGTAAGTAAGGTGAGAAATCTTGTTCGTAATGAGAATAAGGCAATGTCTTATACATCAGAAGTGACCAGATGCATTTCCTGCCGAACAAAAACCTTTACTTAACAACTTTAGTCCTGGCCTCTCCCTCCAAAGTGGTTGTTGGATAGTCATCCTTTTAATCCTCCGCGTCTAGTACATCACCTGAACCAAAGCCAGCAAATGCCGAGCGCACAGCGACCTCAGCTCTGGTGTTACAGTCAGCACACAGGAGAGAACCGGCCTCGGAAAAGTTCACCGCCGGCTACAAAAACATGGTGAGCAGGCTCTAACGGGTCATAATCAGACCCGAAGTTGGAACTGTTGAGTGAAGTGTTAACATTTGTATAGATATAACTGCCCGACCATTTGATTTGGTGTTAATTGAAATGAATCACCCACTCAGAAGCAGTTTCCAGGGCTGGGAGAATGTATCTCTTATTTATTTTATAACAGCTGACACTCCATAGCCCTGATATTTACAGTGATTGTAAACTATGGGAATTATCAATGCCGTTTTGTTATTAACAGTAGAAAGTGAGTCCACCATGGGTCTCATTGCCAAGGTTAGGAGTATGGAAATATAAATGAAAGGCAGGAGGGCACTCCTGGGTATTATTTCCAATTTTTGCTCATAGCTTTATAGAATCTACTACTATTATGATACTGGTACATAGTCTATAGTGTGTGATTTTCAGATAAAATTAACTCTGATTTCATTTGTTTTTTCTTAAATTGCTGCACAGATAGGAAGAGGCTTTGCAGTCCTTATTTCCTGCTTTGAAATTTTATTTCTTGCATTGTTATGCCTTTGCAGTAAAATTTCATGAACATATAATCTAACCCACAGTGGTTTCTTCTAGTGTTTCATAAAATGTCATTAAGGGTAACTGTTATTTTTTCCCTAAAATTAGGGTGTCATGTCAAATGGACACACAGCGGGCGCATTTCGTGTTTTGAAGCGTGTGCTTTGCTGGAGCAGAGTGAGTGTGGTCAGTGTAATGAACATGCTTTCCCCAGGAGCTCGTTAACCGGGAGGGAGTGCATAGATGAAAATAATCCCACATATGTTTTCACATGACTGAAAGGGGCAGAAAGGAGGATACATATGGGGGGAAAGGAAGGCATACTTCTTTCCATAAAATTCCTACATCTGGAAGGGAATTGCCTAATCAATCAGGAACTTGACAGTGGGACCCCCACTGTTAGAGAAGATACATTTCTGATTAAAGGATCTAGTGAATTCTTAAAAAACTTCCCCAAATCTGTCTTGTTTTTCCACATTATTTCTGTCTGCCACATGTTCTGAGTTTCATGGATCGAATTACGTTTTCTTTTCTGATGTGTATGTCATTGCTCACAAGAAAAACCCTCTTAAAATTCCAAAAAGACACTCTATTTTCTCCTAAAATTTAAGGATATCGTTATACAACCTTAATGCACCCGAACTTAGTACATGATGTGCAATACAGGTCTAGCTTACTCTTTTCATCTGTGTGTGTCAGATGTTTCCAGAAGCATCTGTTGAAGAGTCCATTATATTATCAGTGATTGGTAATACCATCTCTGTCTGAAATCACACGAAGTTCTCTGATGTCAGTCCAAGGAGCAGGAAGTAGCCGGCAACCTTTTGTAGAAGGAAAGGAAATGGAGATTTCCAATATCTTGGTAGCTTGACCTTTATTGAGAATTCTTTTCATTTTTGTGTGTGGTGACCTTTGACATGTGATGCAACCTTATTTGGCATCTGAATTGTGTGATTCCTTCCCGTGTCACAATGAATACAGGGTCCCACTTGAAGGAAATTGTTAATATAGTTTTTGTGTGATCTTTGACCATTATCACTGACCCCCCGCAGTGTCCTCCTGCCTCTGTGTGACCCCCTTCAGCTCTGGATCAGTGACGTTGTTGCCAAGAGGTATTTCCTTTTAGTGGCTGGTAACATCTGTCTGTTTTTTTCCTAAATCTTACCCATATCCAAGGAGACTAAGTGTATTTATTCCCATAGTTACAGGATTTCCTTCAAAAGCTATTGATAATGCTCTTGGCACTGAGACTATGTGGCACTCAGAAAGTGTCTGAGAAAGTTAAAGTCACCCAGTGCCCTACTAACATGGGATAATGAAAGATACTGGGGAAAAAATCTTATTTTCCAATTAACAAGGCAACTTTGAATATGAAAAGCTTATCAAATATATTATAAAAGTGTACATTTTAGGATAACCCTAGAAATAATTCTTTCAAAGCATTTTATGTTTGTTATCACACAATGCATTATTCCTTCAGTATTCTTTGTTGAGATCTGTGGAACTTAGAATTATTCGATTGCATCAGATATTTAATTTTGTGTTTGTTTTGTTTTATATTAGCAGTTCAATTTATGTAGTGTAGAATATGAGAGATAAATCTGATGGAGAGTCATCAACACATAGCCTCTGGCTGTTGACATGAATACTCAATATTAAATATATTAGTCATCTTAGTAAAGTATATTCAGTAGGTTGGTAATTCACATATTATAGAACACTGTTCATGATTGATAGGTTTCTATCCCATCTTATTAAGTGGAGGTCTTTCTTTCCCCAAGCAGTAAATGCAATTAAATCTGAAAAAGAAAATTGTTGCAAGTATGCCCAAAGCTATGGAGTAAATGTGAAATGACTTCAAATTTTTCCAGGCCATCGAAAATAAAGGTTCATTGCTTACACCACCAGGGAAGAGGGAAGTGTTGGGTCAATGACATTCTTGCAGTAGACACTGAAAGATTATTTGAGGGCTGTAGAAAGTCACTAAGAAAGAATTAGAACAATTAATACTGAATTGATAGATTTATATGTTTGTACACAAAACCATTTATGCAGTATTTAAATATTTTAGATTAAATGAAACTTTCAAGAGTGATTTGGATATACAGAAATTAGACACAACCATTAGAATCTAACCTGAAGGTAATATACAAGTTTACTGTATAAACAGTTTTGAAATTGCCTGTTGACTTGGCTTCTGTCACATGGTAATGTCAGGGAAGAATTGGGGAGCATCCAGAAGCCACTAGCACTTACTGTGTCTAATACGTGACAGAGGAGTTCTACATAGTTGCCTCCTTATTAAGGGGCTGCTAACTTTATGTGGAGTTGGGATCATTGAGAAATGATGTTTGATCTCTCTCCAGAAATGCAAGTAGGAATCACCCCGATGGAGGAGGGGGAAGCAAAAGCTGTTCGAAGAGGCACAACTGTTCTCACACATCATGTATAAAACACAGAGGACAGTGGCACATCTACATTTTTTGTAATATGTTGAGGCTTTAATTTTTCTTCACAGAATATTTTCCTGTATTTTAAATGATTACTTCAGTCACTGTCATCTGTCTTATACATCCTCACTCAGTATTTAGATTGTCGCACAGCACATAGTAGGTGTTCAATTAAAATTAATTGAATTAATGAAGTATAAAAGCTTCTCGCCAGTAGACCTTATAAATAAGCTTAAATTTAGAAATCCTCTCCTCATTATTTTTCTTAGTCCGACTCACACTGATAAGATTGCCTTTCTATCATTTCCTGTGCCTTTCCCCAAGACTTTATGGTTCTTTGAATCAGGACCAAGATATTACCATCTAAAGAGAGAAAGGACTCAGATCTTTCTCTCGTTTCTGTGACTCGGCTTAACATGAAACCTCAAGTTCATAGTCACGACCACAAAGAATACGATTGAGAAATACACACTACGCTAGATTTCCAGGCAGGGTGTACAAAGCGGGAACGTGACCCAGAAAGCAAAGGGTTCAAGAAGGAGAAGGTCCGACGTAGCATATGGGGCTGCAGTTGTCAGCCCGAGGGTCAGGGAGGAGTTACTGGAGAGAGGTAGGATTCATGCTTATACATGAAAGGAGGGGGCGTCCGTAAGAGGGCAGGGATCCAAAACGTCATCATCACATGGCATCTCTTTTCCTCTGCCCGGGGTCACAGGTTGTCCTTGCTCACATATTCTCATGTCACTTTCCTGGACATCTTACTCTCCTGCCATTCATTGTTGACCACTCCACTACTTTTCTCTGGGAATTAGTGTCTCGGGGACCCAGGGACTGTCATCTCTGCTCTTCCCCGTCTTCCAGGCTACACCTAATGCCTACCACTTCTTGCCTTAGCCTTGCCTTGCCTTTCGCTAAAATCACCCCTAACTTATGCAGCCCTCCCTGAGGAAACAGGAAAATAAACAAGAATTACTCTCTCCCCATGATGTATATATACAATATTTAATATTCCCCTTCCGGTCCAAGATAAACATCTCTCCCTTTGCAAATGGCTATTATGCTTTTTTTAAGCGTTCTTATTACTTATCCTGGGAACGTTTGGATTTTCTCAGGATTGGCCTATTATGGCCTTGGCAGCTGGTTACGATAGGGAGGCCAGAGCCCGAGGAAGCCTCGCAGGCAGGCTGGGAGCTTTCCGTACTTGTCTGCGGCCCCGTTGGTTCCACGGTGGCTTGGCTTTCATCACACCACTGTGGTCATTTGAAATACGGTACAGCATTCGGAAAAAGAACTTCTCAGTGTCTGCAGCTATACATCCAATGGCCAGCAGTGATGTCAGACAGTGGGTACAAGGATTTAACCAAATGTTTATCAACAACCTGAGACCCATGAAATAGACATTTAGTGAAAATAAGACTTGTTCTGTAATCCCTACAAACATTAGGAACATTCCTCCATGCAGGAAAATGAACTAGTGTTCTTCTAAACTCTCAGTTTAGTTAGTACCTTGGTCTAGCTTTTAGAATTTCAGCCAATCCCAGGTTGCCTCCAAGATTGAAAGATATATACAGTATTTTTCGCACTATAAGATGCACCTGATCGTAAGGTGCACCTAGGTGTAGGGGAGGAAGACAAGAAAAAAAAAATTCTGGACCAAGTGATGTACTAAAATATTTAATAAAATATAACAGAATAATATTTTAGCCATGTCAAGTGAACAGCAGTCAACAGCGGTATTAAGAACCATCATTACTGTCCTTAACAATAAGAGGAGAGACTTGAAGGTTCAAGTGCTCTTCTAGTTTTCTGAGAACCCCAAGAACTCATCATCGCTAGTGTCAGAATTTATGAAGCTCAGTTGCTCACAATCACTGATATCCCTTTCTTTGCCATCTTCATACTGACCAGACGCCCTGAGATTCAGCAGTAAAATGGGACATTTAATGGTCCCCAGGGGTTTCGCATGGGCCTACCGCTTCCTCTTCTAACAGCTGTCGCCACTGCTAACAGATCAGGTAATAAACATCACGGCCTTTGACACAATATTCACTCCATAAGATGCACAGACATTTTCCCTCTACTTTGGGGAAAAAATGTGTCTTACAGAGCGAAAAATACAGGGTGTGTGTGTGTAAATTTTTTTTTTTTTTTTTTTTGCTTCTCATGGTCACATCCCAGGGAGCAGCCCCATCATAGACATACTGAGTATGGGGATCCTGTTTTAGTTTTGACTTCCAGGTGTGGGAGTATAATCTTCAGGTGCCCCAGAGCACTTGCCATGGGCACCCCCCAGCCAGCCACTCCTTTTGGATCCTTTGTCTGTTTTAAATGGGCAGGTCTCATGCGCTCATTCTCTGGGCGTTGCATTGAGAATGATTGGTTTTCTCCACTATTATTTTAGACAATTACATTCATCATGAGAAATTAATCCTTGAGGGATCAGTGATGCGTGCTCTTCTCCCGCCTAGAGGAACAAAGCTATTACTCATTTTCCACTTGACATCAGTGACCTGTGAACCCATTTATATTCTCGTTCCTTGCTGGTCATAGCATGAACACACGGGGTTCGTCGGCCGGCAGTGACCCCTGCAGGGGCAGGGCTGGAGTCTCAGGGAGCATCGTAGGCACCATAGTGAATGCGACCACTCGCAAACCTGTAGGAGCCTAAATAACCTTTGTCAAGGTGATGTGTCTGCTATGTGAGGTGAACAGTAAGAACCTCTGTGACATATAGTTGAGTGGTAGAGACAGAACGGAGCAATCAAGAAAGCTATTAGGAGAGGGGCTTTGTTATTGGAACTTCTCTATTTTCTCTCCAAGGGGACGTGTCTTTTCTGTCCACAACCTATACCCTAACGCAGTAGAGGTGGTTACAGTAACAGCTGACGATAAGTTCCAGTCGCTGCCTCTGTGTCCCATCCCACTGTGTTCTGTGAGAGGGCACGGGACTCCTCTCCCTGGAGGTTTTCACGAGCAATGTGAAGGCACGTCATGTGTGATGGTGGAGGGACAGGCAGCGGATGTCGGAGAACTAGGAAACGCTTCGGTGCCGGGCGCTGGGCGCAGAGAAAGGCACTGTTTCCAAGGCGCTCGAGTGCGTTAGGACGTTGCAGGGTGATCTCATCCTCCGGAAGTGAAAAATGAACCCCTCTCTGGGACATGGGCTAAATGTGACTCCTGAAGTCACCCCGGTGCCTGGAACTACCGTCTCGGACTCCGCGGCAGATGCGGAGTCGTCGGTGAGCTGGCTGAGGTCTCGGAGAAGTTTAGACCAGCGAAGGACGGTCCGCGTTGTCTGCGCCATGATGTCAAGTGACACCCGCAGTTCGGACGTGCTTGCTTATGTGACCTGCTTGGATAACCCCAAACACCGTATTTCTCTTCCTTGGGCTTCATAAATTAGTCATCCTGTGTAATGTGTTTGTGAACATGAACGTGACCTTTACTTCTGTGAGATTCTTGGGGACAGTGGCATCCTTATTTCTTCTCTTTATTCCAAATGCATAGTTCAGGGTCCCCCATGGGATAGATTTTTAGTAAGTAAAATATTATTGAATAAAGGAAGGAATGCATAGTATAGAGCTGTGTTTTGTGGGCCTTTTTTTCTTTAATGTTTCTGTTGTTATTACTAAAGACCCTGGTGTCGCAAATACACCTGTCAACCTGAGCTTGTATCTGAGTCCAAAAACCTCCTTCTAACTAAGCAAGAAATGCTTGAAATGATGTAGGCTTGAAGGTCTTAAAGGTTACTAATAACCTAGTTTCTGGTCAGCTCAGTTGGGTAAAAATGAAGATGAGCTAAGAGACAGAATACTGCAGTGATGTTCTAGAATGTTTAATTAAAAACATCTCACAAGTAATGGAGTTCAAGAATTCAGACCCACTCCCAACTGCACTCCACAGGATAGGAGTATCAGATGTTTTGAAGAAAGACAGGACTATTCCTAAAATCACAAAGGTGAGCATGAAAGATGCATCTAAGCTTAGCTTTCAAGAGAAGCAGAGTGGATGTGCACCGTTGGGGTGCTCAGTGTGGGAAGGAGCGGGGGTGCTGGACAGAGATGCAACACCTCACCCGAGGGTCATTGAGGAGACTGTCTCTGTAAGGAGCAGTTTGGCTACTGCAAAAAAAAGTCAATTTCAAAATAAGGAACGCAAATGAAATAAAAGTTTTAATTTTCTAAAATTTATCTATTTTTATTAGAACTTAATACTTCTCTAAGTGACTATGGGACATATATTCATTTACAATTCTCCTTGTTCAAAAAGCAGTCTTTTTATCCCAAATTGCATGTACCTGCTCTTGCGTTAGAAAAATTTTGTTAGAAGAAAGAAAAATGCCCTCAGCGTTTATTCATTTAACTTTCTGATTTTCCCAAGATGCTTTCAGTACTGTGGTCTGGTTTCTGCCCCGCTCTTGCTTTTATATTTCCTACAGTAGAGTAACATTGGATTCCCTTTAACCTGCTTATTTTAGAGCATTCACTGCAGTGTCTTAAACGGGAAAGCAGTGAATTTAGATTCCTTGCCAACACAGGGGATAGTGCTTCAATATATTCCACCAGGTTTTAGACAGGGTAGGTAAATATAAACATCATCAAATGAGACGCCATATCGTTGAAAAACTGAGTTGGCGTTCGTTTAATCTTTATTTAGGTTTTTAAAAATTTTCCTCCAATTGTCCTGAGGCAGTCGCTGAGCAATTAAAGCATTGCCCTCCTCGTCCAGCTGCCCGGGGCGCGGTGCAGTTGATGAAATCTGAATGGCTCGACACAGCAGGATTCTGATTTGCAGAGAAACAATCTGAAAGCTCATCTTCCTGGCAGGGAGACACTGGTTAATTTATTTCACTGTATTAGGCGAGACAGGATAATTCCTTATGTTGAGCGGTTGCCTGTTGGAAGATGAGATGATTCAGGGGAAGAGCCTCTGAACAACAAGCCATCCCATTGCCGTGATCACTGGCGGTCGGGGCTGCAAATGAGAAAATCCATGATGTTCATCTTGATTTATTAAGGTCCACGTGTGAAATCCCAATCAATTGGAAACCCTCTCCGCAGCCTTAGTCCACTAGTCCAGAATTAAAATGACTTTTTAGTGGTTTTATTTGGAATACTATCCTCTCAGTTAAGACCAGAGCTTAGTGAATATTTATAAAATAGTGGAAAATGTTTATAAAATAGTAAAATGTTACCAAAACACTCCAAATTGCCTATCATTGTCATTTAACCGAATGAAGTATCTGTTTTGGCAGAAGAGGAGCATGTAACGAAGCTTTCTTTTGATGTGTCTTTAAAACCGTTTCTTTTAAATTTAATCCCCAGGTGTCTTAACAGAAGATGGAAAAACCCTAACACAAAAGTGTGCGCCAAGTGTAGCTTTTTAATACCCAGAACAGATCCGTTTCTTAGCTACGGTCTTGGATGGCATCTTGCACTGAACTGATCAGCTCATATTAGGATAAATCAGATCATCAGCTTCAGTGTTAATGCACGTTAGTTTAGATGTGGAACTCAGCTCTCAGGAAAATTATGTTTTGTTTTGTTTGTCTTTTTCCTATGAATTTAGAAATAGCTTGGAGCACGTTTTAAACTTTTGAACAGATATTTGCGCCGTCGCCTCTTCATGCACAGCAGGGGCCCACAGACTCGAAAGGGCCAGATATAAAAATTGGCTTCACGGCTGAATGATCAGTGTCTGTCTCAGTGCTCCACTCTGGCACGGGGGCATGAGGAAGGCCACGGGCAGTACCCGGACGGGCAGGTGTGGCTGTGTTCCAAAAAATATATGTTATTTACAAGAAGCCGTGACTGGCTAGATTTCGTCTGGGGGGCCACCCTTGCTAACTCCTAATGTACAGCATCGCGTTGAGAGTAATTTAGGAGATAAAGTTATACAGTTTATGTTGTGCTCACCCAAATTTGGTTTCAAGGGTTAATGATTCAGAAAGCATTAGAAAGAGGATGCAGACAGGTAATAGACATGTCAGGTTGTTACAGAACCCCTGGGCTACTCCAGTTGAAAACAAAACCCACGGGCTCTTTAGTTAGGGGCCCGATTGCCCGCCGCCAAAATTATAACTCTCAATACCAGAGTTTAGTGAAAAGAAAAAGAAGTGTTTATTTAACAGTTATATAGATTTAGTTATTTGCGGATTTCTGTTATTAAGTCTTATGCTGTTTAAAACACCCACAAACACATATCCTTGCCTCCCCCCTTCCAGACCAGGCTAGTTTTAGGAAAGTTAGAGAAACCATTTCCCTACTTTCCCAACACAGTTCAGCTTTACCAGCAGCTGCCAATCATTCAAATCTGATTGGGGAGGTCCTTTCTGTGCTGTGGTGCCCTCCAGCTCTCAATGCAGGACCGCCTGGATTCTCAGCCTCCTTGTAAACTGCCTTCTTCCTGTAAACCACATGGATCTCCTCTCCTTCTCAAAACTACATGGTGAGAGCTTCTTCTTAAAGCAGCCTGGAGACCCCTTCTCCAAGCCACATGGAGGGAGCGCACGAGAGCCAGTGAGCGAGAGAGTGTGAGAGCGAGGGCGCCCTAAAATGTCTGCAGCTGCCTATATATCCCTGACTGTGTCCTCTGACGCAGTGGGCGTTGCAAACAGTTCTGACCATTCACAGAACCCCACGTAGGCTCTGTGTGCTTTTTCCATACCGTCCCCTGGTTCAAGACTCCTCCCATCCACCTGAGGCTTTGGATGCATTAAAGCCATCTTGCATAAGAAAGACACTAGCCACCAGCCCCAGGCATGTGGAGGCATTCTAAAAGCTGCTTCCTTCTCCCCATCCCGCAGCCGCAAACTCCGGGGATTTTTGGACTCCCCTGTTTCTGTAACAAGGTGACCCACACCGTTGAGTACAGACCAGGGGACCTTTGCGTTAGACCACACGTGGCAAAGGCTTTGAAAACATCCCACTAAGCCAGCAAGATTTCAGTCTTGCAGGTGTATTCCCCCCAAACATGTTCATGGTGGTTCAGAGGTAACTATGTGGGATGCTGGGTTGCTCTGGCACACGTGTGCCTCCGCTGCTGAGGAGTGGGAGGCCGTGTTGTGTCCTGGGCCGGGGGCTCCACAGTGGCTGCTGCTCGTGTTCCCTCCTTGCGCCCCTGGGGTTGGAACTGCCGATGGAGACCTAAACCTTCACCGTCGGTCCCGAACAAGATGTCGGTTCTAAGCCTTTCCAGTCTTTCCCTCGCCCCTTCCAGTATCCGTGCAGCCTCCCCAGAGGCGGGCAGGGAGAAGTGTTTCACTGCCTCAGCAGGGAGACCGGTGCAGCTTTGTCACGTAGCTGCACACGCTGACACGCAGACTCGTGTCCCGCGTGGACATCTTCCGCCGGGGGCCATCCGCGGTGCCCGCGGGGCCTGCGAGTGCCTGCAGCTCCTGCCTCTGTCTCCGCAGTCCCGACACCTCAGCGTCTCCTTCTGCAGTCTGCTCTCAGTCTGGGGCCCACGCGGTCCACGCGGTCCACGCGGCCAGTATCTATCTTTGCCCCGCCTTGAAGGCTTCCGTCGCTGTCCCCGCCCTGCAGAGGACACACCCTGAGGCCCCTGTGCTCTCGGGTGCAGGCAGGGGTGCGAGTGGGTGGGGCTGGGGGCCACCCACCCCCAGTTCTCCGGTGTGAGTGTGCTCAGGAAGCGGGGGCGCCCAGGGGCTCCCCAGCATGGCTGGAGCCCAGACCAACCAGACGCAGAATAGCACCTGTTCGTTTTTGCCTCATGAGTGGACAGTGTGGATGTGGATCATTTCCATGATCACCGACAGTTCTGTGGGCTGGGGGTGGTTTCCAGTGTACGTTCTCCTTTGCATGTATTTTTAGTCAACAGATAGTCCATGCGATGTAAAGCCCTCACCGAAGTACTGATTTTAAGCACAATTCAAACACATTAGCATATTATTTTGAAGTGCCAGGACACACACAAGTCCTAAGCCATCTGAGATGGATCCTTCAGGGTTTTTAGAGGCATATGGATTAAGAAGTAGAATTTCAACTATAAAATTTAAAGGTATATGGTAATTAGCAGAGAAACAAAGATAATATTTAAATCAATAAAACTCAGAGAAGGGTGGGGGGATCTAGGAAGACAGTAGAGTAAGGAAACTAACTGCCTCACCTTTCATGGCACCAAGTCAAGTGTTTACTGTCTAAAGGGATTGAGATAGGAAATTCACATAGTTATTTAGGCAGTGTTACGGGCACTCACAGCAGAAAATAGAAAAGCGGAACCATTCAAATACAATTTAAAATATGGTGCCAAGTTTGTTGGACGTCTGTTAGTTCAAGTGGTGAATTAATATAAATTACAAAAGAGAGCAAAGAATTACTTTATGACACACTGCAAAACTTGCAAGGAGAAATGAGTAAAGGATAATATTTCATCATACTTTTTAAGTATAATTAAACACAGACACATATGTACACAAACACAGCACGAGAGGGAAGGAAAAACATCAAGATATCATTAAATATATGTATATCTCACTGTTAGCTGTCCCTAGCTCAACGCCCCATAAGAATGAACAAAATAGGAGGTGGTTACAAATGCAGGAGGACACTAAGAGTTAAGAGCCCAGGAGAGAATGGAAAAAGGATCATTCAGGAGTGAGCACACATGAAATGATGCCCAGGAAACGTTCGCTCCCTTTGATGACACGATAGTCTTTTGGCCGCACACGAACAGTAGCGCGCTGGGTGGGAGACATGCTGACAGGACCCTGCTGAAACTGAAGCTGAGCTTGTTGAGGTCGACGACCCAGCATGAAATAGGTATTCTGTTTTATTAGACATTTTCATAAACTCTTACATAACTGGAACTGCGGAATGAGCTGTTTGAGTGGAATGTTCTCCTAGACACTATATTTTGTGTTCTTAAGCTTTTTAGTTCCCGTGTTTATTTTGGTGAGCAAAGGGAACCTGAAACTGTCAGGCTTGCTGCCTTCTCTCTGGTCACAGTCTCAGGCCTTCAGAAGCTCAAATGAGGGCCTGCAAAAGCTCAAATTGGGTGGGTTGATGTGTAAGAGAGATAAGTAAATAAAACTCTAGTAGAAAGATTTGTGTTGGTATCACACACACTGGGCTTTCTTTTTTTTTTTTTTTTTTTAAGGGGATTTAGCACTGTGCAAAGAAATTGAATTTTTGGAAAAGATAAGACTCAAATAACTTCAAGCATTGAAGCAAAAAAATACATTCTCCTTGAAGTTTCTCCATGTGGAATAATACCCCAGACCAGCTGTGGTCAGGAGGCTTTTGTAGTTAACCAAACTATTAATTTCTGTTCTACCCTTTTCAGCTAAGCTATTTAGGATCTTCTTTGAAAATATTAGAGAATACGATTTTTCTTAAAGACTGCAGTTAATTTCGCAATACCAGAACAGATCTGTTATACAGGAGTTTGTCATTCGTCACTACACTGGACGTGGTGCTGGTGACCCTGGCCTCCAGCCCAGTGTGGGGCCCCTCTGCACCCTGAGGGTGCAGGGTGATGATCACCAGCAAAAGCACCCTTTCAAATAAGACCTGGAAGTCTTGCCCTGTTCCCAGCACTGCGGTTTCCAGGAATCGAATGCCTCCAGCAGTCGAGGCTTGGTTACATGTCTTCTAACTCTCTGGGGCCATAAAGATGACTCCTACACCTGTGTACATCGGAACATACACGAGCATTTGGGATGTTCCCTGGTTACCAGTTCCCTTATCATAAAATACTAATGCCAAACCGCATGGCCTTGAACGTTTTTCCTAAGTAACTATCTCAGGCACGGTCATTCTAACTTTACCCTTGGGAATACGTTTATAGAAGGAATTAAAAGGGGTGGTTTTTTAGGCTTCATTGTGCACAATATACACATACGGTTAATTATCAGCTTACTGTTTCATTGCATATATATATATATACACACACACACACACATTGAATCAGTGTTACATGCTAGTCTCCGATGACCCAAAGATAAACAAGAAAAGGGCCGGCCTTTCAGGGAGCTCTCAGCCTATTTGAAAAAATAAATAAGCAAAGATAAATTACACGAACATATGAAGGCGAGTGTGTAATGTTTTGTCACAGTAAAGAATGGGAGGATATAACCTTGAAAATAGGGAGAGTTTGACTAAAGTTAATTTGTGTTTTAGATAATAGCCCTGGTAAAGGTTCTGAAGATCTATCGATTTTCTTATTGATTTTCTAGATTCAGACAAAACATTAATATCTATCTATTCCAAGCCCCATGTTTTGCAAATGTGAACCCAGCAGCCTGAGAAACGGAGTGGCTTCCCCGAATGTACCCTCTGCCAGTGGCAGGGCCCTGCAGGTCTCTCAGCCTCTTGCTCACCCTGTGGTCTCCCCTGCAAGTGCTGGGCCAGCCCCTCCGCGTGCCCAGGGTCCCGTCACCTTCTCGGCCTTTCCTTCTACTGCACAGTCAAGCCACACCGGCACCCCCGCTGGCTGAGCTAAGATCGCCGCCTGCCCCCCAGGGATCTGCACGGCCGACTCCCCACCGCTCAGGTGTCCTCTCCGTGCGTCTCCTCGGGGGGCGCTCCGTTGTGTCTCACACGTGCCGTTGCGCCATGATCACCTTTCGTTCCATGGATCCCATCCCTGCTCTTGACGTGTTTCATGGTCTTTGCCTCTGTCTGAGATTACTTTTATGTTCATCAGCTGCGATCAGTGCTGTGGGAAAGTTGATGGAGATCATAAGGACTGCACTGTATTCTTTCTATTTGGCAACAGAGGTCCAGTTGGCAACTATTCTTGGCTCATTAAGGCAAGTGGCTATACCAGGTAAATCCCTGAAGGACAGTGAGGATTTGCACTGTCACGGGATGGTCCAAGGAAAGATGGTGTTGGTTGGCAGGTAGCCCTCCCTCTGGGGATTCAGAGGCCGATTGCTTCCCCTTTAGCCCCCTCTGACCATAGTAGGACCACGACTCCTCTTCCCGCAGTGAGTTTGGAAGAAGGGATACGAGTAGGCCCTGCTCACTGTTTTTAAGCTCCTTAGAAGGGACACTTGTCACTTTTGCTCGCAGTTCCTTGGCAGGGTTCATGGGCCCCACGTCTGTGCAAGGGAGCCAGAGCGTGTGGCCGTGGATGGGGAGGCGCACTAATGACAGGTAGGAGCCAGCCTCTGGGATGGCGCAGAAGCCGCAGTGAGGCCACTTCTGTGTCACGGCGATTCTCTGAGCCCCTGGAAAAACAGGGCTACATAATACGTTATGCCTATTAGAAGAGAGAAGACATGTACAAATTATGGTACTTCGCCACTATTTCTGATTTATGCAAATGTTGTGATAGAAAGTAGATGAGAGTGATGGAAAAGGTGTCCCTGTATATGGCTAAGCCAATAAAAATGTAGACTCTTTTCACTGATGTGTATCATCTGCCTATTTTCAGATGACAAGCAATTGCGTAAGAGATCCCTGCTTCCAGAGTAAAGGCTGCTGCCGTCTGGATTAAACCACTTGGATATGTATTTATCTTGGTGGACAGTCTAACCCACTCAGAAGATAGTGTGGCCTTTGTAACTGAAGTCTTACATTCTTTATTTGCTTTGTTTTCTGCCTTGTCATCTCTTTTTAAACATACTTCAGTTTCTTTATTGGCTAAATAATTTGTGCTCGGCTTACAATACTGAATAACAGGAACTGTTATTTCTGTAGAGGTTGGGGAGGAAGAAGAGCCGGGGAGGGGGGCAGTTACGTTTCTATACGTTGTGGAGTTAAGAATTAAATTTTAGAAGAGTGTATGTCTGAAAAAGGTTTAAAGCAAAACTACTAGACTTAACCTTAGTATTTCTACTTCAGATGAAGTAGGTGAACATGATATAAATCAAGAACTGGAAAATGCTGTTTTCAAAGGGAGTGGACAGAATTTTAGGATTTGCAGAAGTCTATCTACGTCACAAGTGCTCAGTCTTGTCATTATAACATATAAAAAACTCAGTTTAGAGCTAATTAGGTAAGTTTTATTTAAAAATACGTGAACTAAAACATGCTATCATAGCCTGCATACTCATTTGGGATAGAAATTGATATAGTATATGTCTCATATGTAAATGAAATTTGAGACGATGTTATGTACTATAAAATTTTAATGTAAATATTAACACCCACCCCTTTTTGAGCGATTTAAATTAAGGAAACTATAAGCAATCATCCTAGGTCAGTGCAGAGGGAAAGAGACTTTCAATTCTACACATGTTTAGGGCCCTATGAAGGCCTTAGTGCTCAGTTAGGGATTTAGCAGCCACCAGGTTGAGACGTGTACATGTATTGGCAAGTGTGCAAGACAGAGTGAGAGACGGTGTCGCAAGTCAGACCTCCGCGTCCCTCTCAGACGCCAGGGGCTTCGTCGCCCTGGGCAACGGACCATGAGATCCTCAGGCCTCTTCTGCTCGGCTTCAGGCTCGTTGCTCCTGATCAGACACAGCGTTTCATTTCCAGTATCACAGGTGACAGAGTAAAACGCAGAATGTGTTGCTGCCAATGTCACAGGGTCCCGAAAAGAAACTACAGGTCTACCTTCTGTGTTTAGATTAACAACAGTGGAAAATAAATGTCCATTTCCAATTCTTTGGTCTTGTTTAAGTTTAATCTGTTTGATATCTGTTCGTTATTAGCTACATGTGGCCAGGGATATTTGCCTGAGCTGCACAAAGAGAGGAAAAAAAATAGAGATATAGAAAAGATCTCGGCATAATGGTTTATGAGCTTAATTTTTAAACCACAATATTGAAGGCACACTGCGAACATCATGTACATTGATAGTTTTGTCTGATAATTATCCACTTAAAGTAATGGATTGATAAGTTGTCCTAACAGTATAACTTCATCTATTTCAACCTTCTAGTCTCTAATTATTAATTAATAATCATTTCTGAGACAAAAGTTTCTAGACATGGTTTTACTTTTTTTTCTATTGAAAGATCATATCTAATTGAGATGGGACTTTGAAGGCCAGGAAATGATGCATTCGTTTCTCACTTTTCCTAAACTCTGAAATTGTGTTTACCCTCTTACCTCCAGGAAGAGTACCAGTGTACCCCACTCCCCAGTACTCTGCCCAGGAAGTTCAGCATGTTCTGCAATCTGTACCTGAGAGAAACTACCAAATTTTAGAGACCACAGACAAAAAAAGCTGAACTAAACAAATGCAATTTATTGACACAAAGTGAGAATTAGTAATGCATTACTGCCTTAATTCATGACTCCCCTGGCTCTCACCCCCTAAACGCCTGAGAGACTCTAACTCTTTTGCATCGTATTTGAATCACCCTTTTCTAGGAGGAACAGAGAATGTGAGGGTAGGTCTACAACAGGCAGCATAACTTCAGACGTGTTTCCCTTCGGCAGGTTGACCAACAAGGCCACTTCTCTGTGCCCGGCTTGTTCCGGTGCTGTCATTGAACGCTAATTACGAAGAGCACAGTTTTCTAGTTTGCAGGGCAAATCTCTTCTTAACCAACCACGAGGGCTAAAGAAGAAATATATTCACCTCCTCCAACGTGCAGGAACTGGTTCACAGCTAAGGAAAATATTTGTACCTGAAACGTCCTAAATGCCTTTGGTGAACAAGACCTGACTGGAAGCTATTTTTGTTTTTTTTTATTCACTTTATTTCACCCAATTTAATGATGAACCATGAGAACTTATAAAACCATACGTGCAAACAGGCTGTTTTGTACTTGGCTGGTTCTGTTTTCTTCTGGCTTCTCCTCTCCCTCATTTTCATTACCTTTTAAAATTTACCAGCCTGGCCCCCCACCATTTCCTTCCATTTTTCTCTTTCTTTTCTGTCTTATTTATCCCTTCTCTACTTTCTTATCCTCCCTCTTATTCTTTTTGCTACTTCATGCCGTATTTCTAAGAATGGCTTCTGACAGAAACCCGCGTAGAGGAAGGTGCTGCCTTCTTATATGACAAAAAATGTAATAACAGAGGGGGCTTCCCCCCTCCATGGCTAGGATTTTCACTTTTCCCAATGGTGTGGTTCATTGACATCACTCCACAACCTCATTAGGTTTATTTTTACAAGATGTCTAGCTCTGATTTTTTTTTCATGAAAAGATCATGATTCTTCTGAATCCCACAGGTTCTCCCATTTCCCCAGTGTCCCCACGCAGTGGAAACCCTATAAATCAGTAAGATATCCTGGCAGTTTTGCACGCCGTCAGCTAAAGGTCATGTTTTTGAAATGTAAGCACAATTCTTTGTACGTAGGCATTTAGTTTCAGTGGCATTTGCATCTAACAGGCCAAATTCATGTGTTTCAACATCCCAGTGAAATAGCCCTGTTTGAATTTTAAGGGATGGACTATGGTGAAATCAACCTTTTGCTAAAAAGAAAAATAAAACACTTCTAGGCCAAAGCTTTCACACTGTTTTGAATCACTCCCGTGTAGTTATAACAGAGTGAATACTGTTAATTTAATTCACAGAGGGATGGAAGTGGTTATGGACGGAGAATG
Source organism: Furipterus horrens (assembly GCF_987537825.1). Classification (NCBI taxonomy): domain Eukaryota; kingdom Metazoa; phylum Chordata; class Mammalia; order Chiroptera; family Furipteridae; genus Furipterus; species Furipterus horrens. Next base: position 98,189,532 of record NW_028327179.1, read on the forward strand.
GAGACACCAGGCTCCCTTTATTAGCCTGCGAGGCATCGTCAGTCCATATGGGACGTTGACCCGGCGCTCCACTTCGTTACATGACTGCCCTTTTTATTTCAATATTAGTGGTGATATGTCAGATATCTGCAAAATATCTAGCCATAGAGTGCTTGTAGAGAATGCTTGAAATTTCTCACTCTGGTTATCCTTACCTTGTGTTTTGAGCTTATTAATCAGTTCAAACAGTCGTCTTCGATAAAGTTAGCCGTTCGGAGATGCTCCAAGTTTTTCGTAAGTATCCACCCGTTTGTCTTTGACATTGAGAAGCCATGCATAGGAATATGAGGTTTAGGTTTTAAATATTTAATAATTCTTTTGGACAGTATTAAACCCATGAAATAATGCCATTGGCCAACTATTAACTATGTACAAATCTGTCTATAAAATCTGGCTCATTAGAAAAAAAATATATAAAATTTTGCCAAAACACTTAAATGTTTAAGTTCATTTAAAAAAAAAATCTTGATTAGGTTTTTTTATAGAATATTTTCTGTACCCCTTAGGGCTGCACTTTTTACCGAAACCCTTCTTAAAGATCTTCGGTCTATGCGGTGCCATTTTTATGACTCTTGTATCGGCAGTTAGCGGCTCTTGTGTGTAAATAGGGCTGTATTTATCGCTGAAGAAGCCGCAGAGAATCATCTTACTGGAGTGAGATTCCTTCTGCATTTCTTTATGTACTTACTGTGATATGTTGTTAAACAGTAACCTTCCAGGCCGGAAGGCTCTGCGGAAGGAAGGGCTTACTGAGCCTGTGACAGCAGGAAAAGGACCAGACACCCGGGCCCGCTGTGCTGGGAGGGACGGGGCGCCCCTCCGCGGGGGCGCGGGGAGGGCAGACGCGCGTCGTTCGGGAAGCGTGTGCGCTGGCCGTCGGTGCAGGGCGTGGACAGGCACAGCGGACCAGCTCCGGGCCGGGCGCACGGTGCTCGCGGAGGAAGCACTTGCTGCCTCTGGGTTGGCCGTGGCCCAGTTCGGCAAGGTCAGGTGTAAGCGGGGTGCGGGGCCTCTGGTCTGCTGCCGGCTTCTCCCTCCGGGTGACGCGGGCGGCACACACCGGGGCGTCGGCTCAGAGCCTCGGCGCGCGTTCAGGGACGGGCGCGGGCTCCGCCGGTCTCTCCGCGGCTCTGTTCCCTGCTTGACTGCCCTTGGCTCTTCCTCCCGCCCCCTGGCTGCTGTGACTTAATCGAGGACATTAAGGGTTTTACTCTTGTCAGTGTAAACGAAGGACAGCAGTTTTCAGAGGGTAAAGAACCTTTTGCCGTCCCCATTCTCATGGAACAGGGCGGCTGGGATCGCCTGCAGAGCGCGTGGGACCACAGGGCGCAGCCTTTCCTTACTCCCCGCGTTGCTGGTCGAGAGAAACCCCTCTTCTCCCCGGGCGAGTCTGACTGGGCCCCCCAGTAAAATTCTTTTAGCTCAGCAGGCTGCCGTGTGTCACAGAAATTAGTAGCTGCTTGGAACCACTTGATTAGAGCCTGGTCATTGCCAGCTTATGGCCTGGGGTTGGATGTTGTCAATTCACAAGATGTAGGATTTGGCGTGAATTGCTCCTCCACGTTAGGTTTCAGTATTTTCCATAGCAGGTATAATATTATCAATCAGAGGGTTATTGTGCATAATTAGATAGTAGTTGTTAAGCAAGGACCCTGGCATGTAGAAAGAGCTCAGTTAATTCAATAATTCCCAAACTCTAGTCTCAGGGCTGAGCAAAACCAATGACTAAAGGCTAAAATACTAGGCTGATCTTTTGATGCCAATGTTCGACATAAAGTGAGTTAATAAATGTCCTGGAAAATGTTTAATCCTTGTGAGAAATGTTTCAACATGTACTTTGGGTATTGATCTTATTTTTAAAGTTGATTGCCATAACAAGTTTTGAACTATTTTATTGTAAAAGTGTTTATCATTAGGAAATGCAGTCTCAAGTACTCACTGTTTCTGCTCTTTTTACTGCATGATAAACCTGTATTTTTCTAGTAAAAGCTAAATATAAATAAGTGAAAATTAAAACACTTGACTCTAACCATGTCATGAATTTTATTGACATTTTGTATACTTTTGAGCCTAAGGAAATAGTGATAAGCTCATAAAGATGAGGATGTATTTTAGTTTTATTCAGCATGGTCTAATTTCAAAACCTTCCAAATTAATCTAAAATGATGACACCTTTCTGTCTTATTCTGTCTTCCCTCTGAGTAAAGTTATGTTGATGATATGGAAATATTTTGAAACATCTCTGTGTTCTTCATAGCAGCAACGCTGAAATAATCCATCGAATGACTTCAGTAATACATTTGTGGAACAAGAGCAGGGACAGGTGGACAGTGACTTCCAATAATGTGACCTTTGACATACGTAACCTCTTTCGGTCTCAATTCCATCGTTTAGTGCAGCGTTTAACTGTGGGATGGTTAGGTGAAGGTTATAACCTTTGTCAACTGAGTGATCTTAAAATTCAAAATCAATCTTTTGTTAAAGAAGCCAGCATAATGCAATGACCGGCTCATAGATGAAACTCAATGAATTTTCACTTTTGCCTGTATTTTCATAATTCTGCTCTTCCCACGGCCTCAATTTTCTCACTAAATGCCTCACTTTCTAAAATTATATGGTTTAGCATTTCATTCCATTAGTAGGAAAACTCTGACTCCAAAAAACCTCCGCTGCCTTGCGGCATACCTCTTCAGGGGAAAGGCTAAGGGAGTAAACCCCGACAGAAAATCCGGAGCCGGAGTCCCTAAGGCGGTTCGACGTTGTAGTCAACACCGGCAACTCTTGCGGCGCACCTGAAGCCAAGCTGTATCGACTCCGTCTTTCCCTTGGACCCTTCAGCTGCGAAGAGAGGGGGGGTCTGCTGCATGGGCAACAGCAGACCCTCCATATCACCCTGCCCAGGCTCTGTAGCTTCAGCTTCACTGGAGAGGACACTCCAGCGTCATCGCAAGATGTCGATTCAACACGGGAGGAGACAGACAGATACCGTGTCACTCCCGAGTCGGACTGCACAGCCATTCTCGGCGGTGCAGATAGACTCTTAAGAAGCTACACCATCGTCTCTCGAGACGGACGGCTGCCGACGAGGAAGTAAATTAATGAAGTAACATATCTTTTTGTGAGTTCACTTTCTGAAGTTCATGTTAAGATTGCATATGAGGAAATATCTCTCAATGTCGAACATCAAAATTTATGATCACATACAGTGAATAAAACATTAAAGTGGAATATAACATTTTTGAATACTGAAATTCAGATTACCAGAGAAAGAAAATCTTTATAAAAACTGGTTAAAAATGGCTTTTGGTTAAGTGCTCAGAATAAGGAAACAAACTATTATTTTTACATATAACTTGGGATATGCTTTCTATCATATTTTCAGGTCACTATTAAGTTCTAGTCAGGTTCCACGCTCTGCAGGCAGAACACATTAAGCCACCCCTAACGGGGCTGTCTGGGTCTCAGTAGTCTGATTTTCTCTGAAAAGCTTAACCTTTTCATTTGCCACTGTTCAGGGTTTCACTGGGTTCTCTGTTGTCCTGGACTAAAATGACTTATTTGGGCACAGGGTGGGGGTACTCTTTATGTCATTGAAAGACGTTTTAAAAAGCAGTTACTGTGTTTCTGAGCATATGGAATGGTTTAACATTGCTCAAAACTTGTCCAAGATGCAAATCTGAATCCTCGGCTAGACCACTGAACACATGACTGATACACAGACCAAAGAGAATCGAGTTTAAAAGCAATCTTATCAGGAATCAAATAATAGCTCGGAGGCTCGTTGGATTTCCTCGCAGGATAATAGAAGCAAAGAGAGCAACAGTTGTACTAAAAATAGTTAGCGTGCCACGGTGCGTCCCCTCTCTACTCTGCATTCTTTCCTCACGTGCCTGGCCCGGGCTGCCGGCTGTGGGGACATGGTGGCACTTCTCTTTTCCCCAAGCTTGAATCCTCAGCTTTGACTTGGCTTCTCTCACCCACTGGCTTTGACCCGGAGCTGGCCATTGGCATGTAGGGGGTTTCTGAGACGTGCCCTTGGGCCCACTACCTGTGAGTGGGAAAGAATGGGGAGGGATGAAGGGGTGGGGGGAGCTGGGGGAGGGGAGGTTGGGGTGCAGTGCTCTCTGAACAAAGCTTTTGGCCGACCTCATTCGCTGCTCTGACCCTAGGGTGGCCCTTCAGCCCTGGCCTGAGCTGGGGTGATGGGCCTGGGCTTTTTATTCCCCTTGGACCAGCTCTTGGATGCAGTTTCCCCAGGGAAAGGGACGTGATCTTAGGTGCAGTGACTCTTTAGCCAAGGAAATTCCAAAGGGGAAGGAAGCCCTGCAGTGGTGAAGGGTTATCCGATCAGTGCGTAACAGTGTACGCTGCGGACTCCTTCTTAAAAACGTGATACGTGTTCCTTCCTGTGAGTCTGTTCCTATTTTCTTAGTTTATTTTGTTCATTAGGGTCCACATGTAAGTGAAATCATACGGTGTTTGTCTCTCTCTGGCTGGCTTATTTCACTGAGCGTAATGCTCTCAGACTGACAGCTGTCAAAGGGGTGGGGGGTCGGGGGGCTGGGTGGAAAAGGTGACGGAATTTAAGCAAAAGAAAAAAGAGACAGATAACAGTACAGTGATTACCAGAGGCGGGGGGAGGTAGGAGAGGGGAAAGGGGGGATAAATGGTGATGGAAGGAGACCTGACTTGGGGTGGTGAGCACACAATACAATACAGATGAGGTATCATAGAACGGCACCCCTGAAAACTGTATAATTTTATTGACCCATGTCACCCCAGTAAATGCAATTTAAAAAGTTAAAAATAAATGATACACGTTATCAAGCTACTTTTCCTTGATAATTTTAATTTTCCCATCTATTTTTTACGACCCTAATTTTTTGCTTTTGTTGCTTGTGCTTTTAGCGTCATATCAAAAAATAAAAATCATTGCAAGTAACAACGTCAAAGATCCTTTTCCCTGTGTTTTCCTACAGGAGTTTTATCATTTCAGATCTTACATGTAAAACTTCAAGTCACTACAACTTAATGTGTGTGAGTGCTGTACGACAGGGTCCGATTTCATTCTTCTGCGTGTGTATATCCCGTTTTCCCAGCACCATGTATTGAAAATATCATCCTTTCCCCATTGAGTATTCTTGGCTCCCTGTCAAATGACCGTTGAGAGTTAGGCACGGGTTTATTTTGGGGTTCTTGAGTCTTGTTCCCCTTGGCCAGTGTGTCTGCTTTTGTGCCAGTACCATGCATGTTTTGATTACTACTGCTTTGAAATACAGTTTGAAATCAGGAAGTGTGACGCCTCAGGCTTTGTTCTTTCTCGGGATTGTTTTGGCTCTTGGGGCATTTTTGGTTCCATGATAAGTTTTAGGATGTTTGATTTCTATTTCTGTGAAAAAGTGTCATTGGACTTTTGATAGGGATTGCTTTGAATCTATAGTTGGCTTTATAGAGTACAGACATTTTGATAACATTAATTCTTTTGATCTGTGAGTATGGGTTCATGGATTTGCATTTATTTGTCTTTTCCAGTTTCTTTCATCAATGTCTTATAGCTTTCAGTATACAGATCTTTATTTCTAAGTATTTATTGGTTTTGAGCTATTATAAATGGGATTGTTTTCTTAATTTCTCTTTGTGATAGTTAATTATTAATGTATAGAAGCACAATGGATGTTGATGCTGTATCCTGAAATTAGTGTTTTAGTTCAGTTCACCTTGAAATATTTCCATAAGGATGCTTCTAATCATCCCGGCTGAAAGGGATCTTTTTTCCTGAACTCTTAAGGTAATTACAGTCTTCCATTAAAGGATACGCAGATACTATTAAGGTGACTTGTGTCTGGTGAAATAGTTTCATAAAAACAAGGGTGAGAGAGAGAGAATGAGGACTAGAGAGGAGGATGAGGAAGACTTGAACTTGGTCAATTTGACAAGCTAGAGTAATATAAATACATTTATTTTTAAGAATATAATGTTTGTTTTCAAAATATGTATTTTACATAAAGGAAACAAAATATTGAAAAAATTATTTGTTTCTAAAACTTTTTTAGTTTAAAAGTCTACCTGGCTTATATAGATACCAAATTAAAGCTACCACATCAATATTTGGCCATATTTAATATTTGATTTGACTTAGGTCCTTTAGAGAAATAAAAAGCGGACTGGGTTTAGGAAGAGGCCATATTTACAGAGATCTTATCTGTAATGCTATTTGAACTTCTGTGAGCTTATTTGTTCCCTTAAGTCAACTTCTCAATTTTTAGTGCTTTTCAGGTCAAACTTTGGGCACAGTGAATGAGGTGCCTAGAACACTCTGTTCGATTTACTACCAAGTATACACATGCGCAAAAGGTCTTACAAAATTGGTCCTACTGGGTTGCGCCTTCAAATGTTTGAAAACAAGTTCCCTGCCCGTGGAGGAGCGATTGCACGTCAGCCTCACAAGGGCCTGGAGCCGGTACTGTGATCGAGTTCCTCTTACCTTTTCTTCGTTTCCTCTCTTTTAAATACATTTTTATTGTTGACACTATTCCATATGTCTGCATCTCCCCCTCCATTGACCTCTTCCCCCAGCCCCTCCCTCTTCCCTCTGGCCATCACCACACTGTTGTCTGGCCATGGCTTGTGTACATATTATGTTCTTTGGCTACTCCCTTCACTTTCTTACATCCAAAACCCTCTCCCGACCCCCCAACAGCTACCAGTCTGGTTCATGGATCCTCGCCGCTGTTCCTATTTATTTACAACATCAAATAGGAGATATCTAGTCTTCGTTATTACTCTGTCGGGTTAGTTTGGCTTAAGAGTATTTTAATCTGTACCATGGCTGATTTTTTCATTTTCTCTAATTTCAACATGGTCTCCTCTAAGATCCAAATAACATTTCACCAAGAAAATTTTGTTCGGCCTTGAACACTTCTTATCTAACTAAAGTTTGCTTTCTTGTGCAAATGATAGCACCTAAAGAGTGATGGGATTCTGGCATTCTGCTATTACAGTTGACCCTTGAACAATATGTGTTTGAACTATGTGGGCCCACTTCTATGTGGATTTTTTCTCAATAAATATACAATGGGCCCTCCCTGCCCCTGGGGGTCACTACCGAGGGTTCAGCCAACTACAGATCAACACCAGTATTTTTATTTGTTCTTGGAATTCCACAGAGTGGAGCACCCACTGTATGCATTTTCCTAAGCCACTGTGTAAAAGGGACTCGAGCATTGAGAATTTTGGTATCCATCCACAGGGGGCCTGGAAAGAGTGCCCTGCGGGTGCAGAGGGATGATGAAAGTTTAGGAAGTCAAAGTTTACACGTGGAATTTAGCCTGTGTGGCGTAAGCTCTTCTAACCCCTGTGCTGTTCAAGAATCAACTGCAGTTTTAGAAAGTAATTTAAGTTTGAATGACAAACACATTTTGTGGTCTGTTTGTATTTAGGTAGGTGATCATTTAAAATGTTAATAAGGATAATTCATCGACCAACACAAAGGGAAAATGGGTTTTTCAAATTATGGGACTCTTCTAAGAAAAGACGATAAACAACTAAGAACAGATAAGAGACTGATTCAGTTGAGTGTGGTTCCTTGTTCAAAGGCTTTGGGGAGAAATAGGCAGACCCCAAGAGTCAGTTCATTTGTAAGATCCCCTCACAACACACACGTACAAACACACACACACACACACACACACACACACTTTTTTGGCATTCTGTAAGCAAATTATCAGTGTTCAAAGTCATCAGTACTCTATGGGAAATATTGTGATGACTCTCTACCTTTTAGAAGTATCAGTGTAGTACAGAAATAACATAGATAGGTTAAAAATCATTTTTAAGACTCAATAAAGATTAAGCATATTCAGAAAAAAAGAGAAATTAGATTTGGCCAGATCCGAAATGAAAAATAACTATTGTTGAAATATTGAAATTTGATCAGAGCAATTGAGATCATATACAAGTAAATCATTTAATTTAGAATATAATTAATTTAAAAATATGTGGGAATGTGCAGTCAGTTCATAATATAACATGGGTTCTTAATTAAAGTGAAGGAGGAAGGACACCTGATCTGCAGGTATCCTTGTCAATAACTGTGGAAGCCAGAATGAAGGCAGTGAGAGAGAGAAATGAGTCTGTCGGACCCACCGCGGTGGTCGGTCACCTGTTCAGTCAGGGTGTCTCTGTGTGATCAGAGTATTGCTGCCATGAGGGAGAACACTTGGAAATCTAATGAAATTTCTCAAGGTTGTTAAGAATAGTTACAAACACACAAACCTCTCCAGAAACTTCACTACATTCCTTTAAAGAAGGAAGTTCAACAAGATGATGACAATCACCCAGTTATTCTCTTAGAAATAACTGGGCACAGAGTGACTCAGGAGATGTGCCAAGATCGTTGAACAACAAAACTAGAGTGATTACATTTCTTCATCGTCCATGTTGCCATGGCGATTTGTGTATTCACAGCCTAATGGCATGTGAATGGCATGAAGGATGAGTGATTATGAATTGTCGCATTGCTCTGGAGCTGTTCATGGGAAAGAAATTACTGCTTTAGCATACGTGTATTGTTACTGCTTAAATCATGGTAGCTGTGTGTGTGCTCATTTTCTCTACTCAGCAAACACTATTCATTTCTAGGATGTGGTGTTACATCAAGGAAAAGACTCCAACTGAGCAAGGGTCCTATTATACACACACACAACTCCCTTGCAAGTGTGTCTGCTAGGCATCGAACTGCGGAAACACTGTGCAGTATGAATGCCCAGTGGTGTTCGTTAGAAAAGCATGTTTAGAAATGTAAATGCTTCTATATATGTGTTCGTATGTGTTCAGAAAAGAAGGGAAAACATTAGATGGACTACTTTTTAAAATCCTGGAGTGATAACGTCCTTTCGCAAAGTATTTGTAAAGACAGCAAAGGTGATAATTCTACGGTTCAGATTTCCCTATGACCAGACAAAATATTGTGAAATCCAGCACTTGAAGAAGTGTGGTCACATTAGCATCTTTTGTTACAATGACCTACTCTAATGTGAATGCCAATAATTAGCAACAAAACCATATAAAGTAATTATTCTATGGCTTTTTAAATAAATTGGTGCTAGGATTTTTCTCTTTGAAATTTCAATGGATATTTTAAAGCAAATTATTATTCCACCCCCTTCCTAGGAAGTGGTGCTCACATTGTTTCAAGTTGCAGATCAGAACTATTAATGCCAGCGATTCAGTTTTCGTTTCTGCTCAGTCCACACATGGTTAAAATGATCTTGGGTACGGCCATCATCTTGAGTGTTGCGATTCCGTTGCTCTAGATGAAAAGAGAAAAAGTTTTCAAGTGACAATTTCTGAAAAAGTTTAGTATTTTTCAGGTTCAGCCAATCCCATTTTGATGTGCTGTAAATCCTTAAGTTAGTGTTATATATCTGGTAGCTAATCTACTTTCTCTGCCAGTATGTGCTATAATTGTCTACTGCTATAGCAGGCGGAGTGTTTCAGACATGTGGGGATACTCTTACTTCCTGGAGAAAGATACTGTAACCAGCAACACAAGGCTTAGTGAGAAAAGGTTCAAAAGAAGTTACTAAGTTAAATTTATGGGAAAACAAACAAGTAACATCTGACATTATAGGTTATTGAAAATAAGTAGAAAGGGAGCTGGGATTTGATTTTTTTTTAATAATCAGTGTTCTAAGACTTTCTCATTTCTCTCAAGCACAATGCAAATCATCTCCCTATTGGAGTTTCTCCTCTTGTACCATATTTCCTTCTCAGGGAAGGGATTTGCGAATTGTTTGACGCATAGAGAAGTGCTATTGTTTATATTTTGAGCATTCCTATTAAAGTTCTTTTAGAAAGTTGTTTCCTTTTCAAATAGGTAATTTTAAAGATTTGGTGGATTCTTAAGTATAATTTTATGATAATTAGGAAACAATTTTTCTAGCTGTATACAGTTTAAATGTTATAGTGACAGTTACGTGAAAAGTAGAAGTACACCTTGCAGCAATTTTGGGAATGATTTCTGCTAAGTGAGTAACATATAAAGTTATTATTATTATTTTTTTTGCCATTACACCATGCAACTGCTTTTTTTTCCATCCCAAGAATAAAGTTAGTGATTGTTTAGCCTAGGTTATTTTCAGGTACTCAATTATAGAATGTCAGTTTTACATATCTGAAGTTATGTGAAATGGCCACATTTGTGTTAATGGACCCTGATTATTTTATGTAATTTATTCATTTAAAAAATGATTTTTCTCAGTCTGGTCGTTTTTTGGTTTAACTACATTTAATACCCTTTCTCTATTCCATGACTTTAAACAGAGAACTTACAACACACAAACAACTCTTAATTCTTTTGCCGATATGGAAAAGAATTATATGGGAATTTGTTCACAGTGATGTAGACCATAATACATCAAACACCCTCACATGTGGCTTTTCTGAAAAGGTGCTACACCTGTTTTTTCTTTAACTACACCTCTCTCCAAGACAGCATGGAACTCCCACAGCTATAAATGTTTTCTAAACATCGATGTCTCTGTAATTTTTATTGCCAGCTGCAACATCTTCACGGATTCTAGGAGAAAGCTCAGTAGTCCATGAGGAAAGTCATAGAGATACTGAAATCCACGTTCCCAAACAAATATTTATGCTACTGAAGAAATCTTATAACATTGGTTAGGAAAAGGGAAGGGGGGATTTGAAAAAGATTTGTAAGAAATAGAAACTATACAAAGTGAAGAAAGGCTTAAATTTATTAATGTTTTCATATTCAACTCACAAAGTAATTTATCTAATTAATAAGAATAAAATATAATAAACTGCATTGGGAGATAAAAAATAAGCTCTTATAAAAATGCAATAGCAGAAAATTTTTAAATATTCCATTTAAATTTTGAGAGATAAAATTGATTAAGAGAATCACTTAGAAAATAAAACAATATAATGAAATAGAAAACATAGTAAGAAAAATAATAAAATGAGATGGAAAATATTAAAGTAATAGAAATTCTAGAAAGAGAAATAGAAAGGATACATTTATCTATAAAATATTTGTAGATGATTTTTCATAACTGAGGGTTGTGTGTTTTCAGAATAACAAAGAAAACCATGTCCAGCCAAATGGATAAAAAAACACCCACACCAGGAAACCTGAATATGAAATTTCAGAACAATCAGGATAAAATTAAGTTCCCCTAGCTACCTGAGGAAAAAGTAAATGAAAACCATTAAAAAAGAAAAAAAAAAAAAAAAAAAGAACCTCCTAGACACAGGAAACAGTGTGGTGATTACCAAAGGGGGGAGATGAGGTAGAGGAGGGTAAAGGGGGACAAATGGTGATGGAAGGAGACTTGACTTGGGGTGGTGAGCATACGCAAATACAATATACAGATGATGTGTTGTAGAATTGTACACCTGAAACATATAATTTAATTAACCAGTGTCACCCCAACATTCAAAAAAAAATTTTTTAAGATTATGAATCAAAATGGCTTTGGACTTTTCAACAGCAATACGAGAAGCAAGAAGGCAATATTGCCTTTAAAATTCAGAGGTTAAAAAAAAAAAAAAGTATTTCTAACCCAGAATTTCATATCTTGCCAATTATAACTCAGGTGTGAGAATAAATACCAGTATTCTCAGTCATGCAGTTCCAATGATTTTATCTCCTTTGCTTTCATGCCAGGGAAGCTCGTAGGGGATGTTTCCTTCCCAGTAAGGAAATAGTAAGGAAATGAACCTCGACAAGAGGGCAAGGACCAGAAAGCCAGAGCTCTGACAGAGAAGACAGTGATTTCCAGCATGATGGGGAAGGTGGGGTCTCAGGGTCACCACCATCTGCAAAGAGCAGAGAACGATGATGCCAAGTTCGGTCATTCTGACTCCAGAGACGACCAGCTGAGGGTTGTCATCACCGGGTCTTTGGCGCTCACACCGCCCTCTCCACCTGCCACATCGCTAGGAGATGCTTCTTCAAGCACAGAGACACCTGCAGTGCCACACAGTCACTGGGAGATGGGCCAGAGCAGCCTTCCCTCCTGCACAACCGGGGGTTGAGTTGGGTGCAATCACGTGGAGGAACAGTTTCTCATGGAAGTCAGGGTCGGAGTTGTTACTTCTCACGGACCTAGCAGCCAACGTGTGTGTAAGCGTTTCTTCCTCAGGAGTAGTAACACTGGTGGAGATTTCCTTTATTCCAGGAACTTCTTACACACACACACACGCACACACACACATGCACACACGCACGCATGCGCAAAGTGATTTCATCACAACCCACCCCTTTCATTTTTATTTTTTCACTTTATAGATGAGCGATTTGGAGCATATAGAGCTAAGCAACTTCCCCAAGGTTACCGAGCTACAAATTCGTTTGTTGAAATGAATGGATACTCGAAACATATTGCTGAGTGAAAAACAGAAGCAAGGTGAACAGTGACACATATACTGTGATCATTATACGGAGTTTGAAAACAAAGTTCTGTCTTATACGTATTTAAATAATACGCTCATTTGTACCATAAATATAAAAACATAAATGGAGAAGACACACCAGATTCTGAATGGAGTTGAACTCTAAGCTGGATCAAAATATCAGGATGAGCTTTGAAGCTATGTGATGCTTTATTCTTTTAAGGATCCAAAATGTGTCGTGAAACACAAATTCTTGTTAAAGCCGAGAGGTGCGACATGATCCTTTTTTTATTCACTGTGCTTTTCTATATGTTGGAATGTTTCACAACTTTAAAAAGGGGGAAAAACTCATTGAGCCATCTCATCTTTTAATTATCCAAATGGCTTTCCTGGCAGCATCCCATGCTATCTTTTATAATTTATACATAATAACCAATATTTGTAATATGTGATGCAAAAGGAACATTCATTATGTAATATAGAAATTAAGTAAATGATATAAAATACATGTTCTGAAAAGAGATCTTCCCTCTCCCACACAGTAATTCAGTTTATTTTTTCTAAACTAACTCTTTTCTGAATTTTGACTTTTAAAGTTTGTGATGAGATGAAAAATATCTGAATAATTATCGTTAATTATCTTTCTTACGGGGAATAAGTAAAATCATTTATTTTTTATCTTAAAAAACTGCAATAATTTTAGTCAGAGTGAGGTGATTTAAGTGGAATTGTTAAATACTATCCAAAAATGTGCTATTTAGACTGAGAACACAATACTTCTGTCATTTTATTATGTTTTCTTGTGATGATTTGCTTTATACAAGCAAATGCAGAAATTTGTCATGGAATGGGAAATGTTAAGAAAAATAGAAAATCACCTTTGCTGTGTTTTCCTATAACCTGAATAGAATGAATAAGCTCTCTGTAATTAATCTTTTGAAGGTAATCAAATTCAAAAATATAACTAAAAATGTTCATAAATATTGGATATCTTAAATATTTGAACATACTAATTTTTTCAGTTTTATGTATGCTGATGTGTAGGTACCTAAAAAATATATTTTCAGCCATACCAGCAAAGGAGAAAGTCATGCTATTCACTAAGCAAACATTTCAGAAGATGCTTTAGAAATAATAAAATATACTACAGTAAAACCAACACACTCTCATTCCCTAGCAGTAATTGAAAGAAAAACTATGATTCTAATGACATAAAATAAATATGGGTCAATATTCCTGAATTTCATTAAAATAGATTATTAAGACAGGTGTTTATGTATTTCAGTCGACAGAAAGATCTGTTAATATTCCCCATCAAGGATACACCTAGTTTGTCCTGTCTCGCCTCTTAAATTGACCCAATTACTCAACCCCTTAGCTTTCCAGTATTCTGTTATTTCATGGGATCCATCAGGCAAATCACAGTAAATATTCTCTCCTTGTAACAATAAGAAAAGACAGTGTATCCTATTAATCCTAGAGGTGAGCATCCCCAGTGGCCCATGCAAGTACAGGCAGAAAATAAGAGAAAACTGATTCTAAGGCTTCTATTATTTTTAATATATAATGAGGTGGTTAACTATAATTTTTATGGCCTTTATTTGAAAATAATCCAAGAAGAGACTGAACATTATGATGACTTTTTAAAAAAGTTGTACTCCATTCTTTTACTGTACCTTGTATTGGAATCTGTGGAGTGTTTTAAAGGCAAAGCAGTTCTCATTCTCAAGGAATGATAAAAACAAATGGAAAAAAGCTACACAGTTGCTTTATAAAAATCTAGATTATACATCTTCTTCTTCTTCTTCTTCTTCTTCTTCTTCTTCTTCTTCTTCTTCTTCTTCTTCTTCTTCTTCTTCTTCTTCTTCTTCCTCTTCTTCTTCTAAAACACCAGAATTTACAAAAACCTGAAGTCTGACTGATGAAAGCACTGATTAAAAATATCAAGTCATGTAATTTCTAACAGAATGGGTGCTGGTCAGATTAGAGAATTCTGACAAAAGAATGCTTTTAAATACAGACTCCGTCCAATATGGGTGCGTACCTCGGCTGCGGAACCATGTATTTATTTCCCTTGGAGTTCTGCTGAATTAATAATTTCTCTCTGAAAGGGTGTCATTTGTAGCCAGTGGACTTTTCAAGCTGTGTTTATCTTGAATTTGCAATTCAATTGAATGGAAGAGAATATATTTAACTATGGATCATTGCAGATAAAAAATAGGGCTTTGTTTAACGAGGAGAAAGAAACTATGGGATCACTTATCTCAACGTCCAATAGAATATTTACCAATCGAGTTCCAAATATTAATGAGAGCTTTAACGAAAGGCAGATTAGCTAGGACTCCCTCAATTTAGAGTCAGGATTGAGATAAAAAGCCGTAAGCTCGAATGTAGGGTGCGTGTGACTTTCATGGCATTACTAAAAAATCAATCCTGGGTCTTCTGTAGAAACTACATACTCCTCAGAGCTTTCAGCGTATATAGGTGAGTGTAGAAATGCATGTTGGTGTTAAGTGCATTTGCAGTTTTACCTGGTCGAAGGGCCTGGGAGCAACCTCAGGCCAGGAGCGCTGGTACCCCGGGCTCTGGGGCTTGGTCCTGAATACTGTTCTCCACTAATCTGAGAAAAAAACAGCTAACTTCAGGGTCGAGATAGGAAAAGTAGGTGTGTCTGAATTACCTGTTTGTGCCAGAAAGTGAGGAAGTGCTCAGGAATGATAGCGACGTGTCAAAGGGACATAGGGGCTGCCCTGCTCAGGTAGCTCAGTTGGTTGGAGTATTGTCCCCCACACAGAAAGGTTGTGGGTTCAATTCCTCATCAGGGCATGTGCTTAGGTTGTGGGTTTGATCCCCAGTGGGTGTATGTGTGAGAAACAACCTATCCATATTTCTCTTCTCCCTTCTCCTCCTCCTCCTCCTCCTCCTTCTTTTCTCTCTCTCTCTCTCTCTCACGGTCTCTCTCTCAAAAGCAATGAAGAAATGTCCTTGGATGATTGATATATATATATATATATTTTTTTTTTTAAGTACATAGGAGCTAGTCTAAAGAAAATTCTATTGGCCAAATCTGGAAAAACTTGAGCATGAAAATAAATAATGACCATAACAGGTGGCAACTCTCTGAATAAACTGAGAATCCTTATGTTTGTCCCATTATAAATAAAAACATGAGTAGTAAGTGAAGAGAAGAGAAATCTTTTTTTTTTCTGTAGTTTGCCAACTAAGCAATACAGAAGGGCTCAGGGGATCAGAAAATCACAGTATGGCAGTTATTAATTCTTCAGAAAATATGAGTGGCTAAAAATTTGATACAAGAATGGGATATTTTCATAACCTGAAGTAACTCCCTCCAAAATATTAATTGAAATGGAAAGAAGAGTCATTTACAGTGGAGAAGGCTGGCAGGGGATCCAAGTTACTGTCATGAGTAAGGGAACAAATTGCTATCAATCACCACCTACAGGAAGCTTTACTTCTATGGTAATCCTCCCAAAATGTACAACCTGAATTCAGTCGTAAGAGGACATAAGGGACACCCAAAATGATGGGCGTTCCATAAAAATGTAGCCTGGAATTTAAAAGTGTCAAGGAATAGAAGCAAAGAGTGAGAGCTGTTCTAGATTGAATGATGCATAAAAACTAGATGTGATGGGATTCAGAGCGGGTCTTTTGAACATAAAGGACATTTGGTAAAGTCTAAGTAAGATTAGTACATTGGTGGTAGTAGTTAATATAAATTTTCTCATTTTAAAGGTTACTGTGTCTATGTAGGGAATACTCTTCCTTATTTTTATAAACGAAATACTAAAAATATTTGGAGAAGTTAGAAATTATCTTGGCAAACTACTTCCCAGTAACCCAGGATAGGAGGGGGAAGAGTTCTGCTTTCTACTCTCGCAATTATTCTGTGAATTTGATATTATTTAAAAATGAAAATTAAAATAATTAGAAAGTTGGAGAAGTAATGGCTTAGAAGAAAAGTATCGCAATGAAGAAATGGAAGTGTAATTCAGAGCTGGACCTAAATAGTAGTTGTACATGTGGTTGAAGCTTGAAAGTAAGTGACAAAAATAATTCGAGATTTTTAGTTCTGTAGAAAGTTTACGAGTTAATTCAAACTTGAGAATAATATATGCGATTAGTCGAGAAGAAATGAAACTGATTTAGACTTAAAATGTTGTGATGAGCAGAGGGAAAGAGAGAGGTGGAAGAGGGGAAAGGGGGATAAATGGTGACGGGAGGAGACCTGACTCGGGGTGATGGGCACACATACAGTGCACAGGTGATGTGCTATAGCATTGTACCCCTGAAACCTACATAACTATTAACCAGTGTCACCCCAATAAATTCAATAACAATTCAAGCAAGCAAATAAATAAATAAAATATCTGTGAAAAGTTTCCAAGCCAAGGCTCTTAAATAAATTTTATAATTAGATTGAATATTTTGACTTGACTATAAAACTGAATTAGAAATAAAAATGAGAGGATGGGATAAAAGATCTCCTGATCCTGTCCAAAAGGACGTGGATATAAATAGTGGGACCATTAGGGACCTGTGAGTGGAGGAGTGTGATTCAAATGACATCGCCAAGGTTGCAGGTAACTGGCAATCCTTGTAGCTGGGAAAAACCAAACTAATGGGTTCTTACGTTAAGAAGCACTTTCAAAGCTGTTGCTGGCCAAAAAATTGCAAATAAGCCTCATGTAACTATGTAAAGAAAATTAACCCAACGGACTTAAAGAGGAGTGGCTCACAAAACACCAGTTACATGACAGGAAATAGGGCGTGGAGAGCTTAGAATTAATTTTCTGAAGGCCTCAGTCCAGTTTCCCGACAGGCCCCAGGAGCACAAGGTAATTTTGAAAGAAGGAGCTGAGCACTTCCCTGGTCACTGGGAGAGACGCACCGGGGAAGCTGTTGGCGGTCCCGTCGCCGCAGCCTCACGAGCGGTAACCCAGGTCTGGACAAGGACTGAGGGAGAAGTTTGGCTTCTGCTTGTCTTCAGGATGAGGACTAACATTTTAGCTTCGTGCTGTGACTTCCTCAGTCCGATCCCAGCATTTCATGTGCCCGCAATTAACAGTTTTCCTGCATGAAGCAACCGTTTCAACCCCATGCTAGACGAAGAGGTTGTCCCGAAACACTGTGTTCACATCAACCCTCGATGTTTGCTGTTCTATCTAAAATTCTTTTCCTTTACCTCACCAATTACCCATGTTCAGGATCTAGCTCTGGTTTCCTGCCTTTACTTGGAACTTGGAACCTTCCAGAACATTTTGTCCACACCCACCCACTTCCTTTGGATCCTTACAGCCTACAGTGTCAACGATGATCACCCACGACCTTGCAGAGACCATGGGCTGCTGTCTTACAGGTCAGCTCTCTCTATACGTTCCTCAGCTGGGCATGACGCTCTTGGAAGCTGGCTCCTGTCTTTTCTTACCCCAGTGTCTCGTGTGACCAGATACAGCGCCGATAGCTGCAGAGAAAAATCTTACTATTTTTCTCTTGCCGCGTGCCTTTGTATCCAGGTCATCTTCTGGAAAGATTAAATAGCAGTGCAAACAAACATATCAGAGCATATTAATAAACAGAAGTGTGTTAGTAGCACACCGAAGTGTGAACAGGAAAAGAATGTTTGTGAAATAACCTCAGTCGCAATGACAGTGCCTTTCACAAGGAGACTCGTGATGCTGTTGTCTGGGACCACGTCGTTGGAGGTCATTGCATGCACCCACTGCAGAAATGTATAGGTTGTTTACGCTTATGTTAATGTTAATTATTATTCTAGTTTCCTAAAAAATAGACTTTAAAAGCATGAATTCCAACTTCAGGGGTATAACATAAAAAACCTTATATCACTGCATTTCTAATAGAACAGGTGAAATTTCTTATTTTAGAACACCTGGTATTTTCTAATATATCAGTTTGTTCTGTGAGCAGTACCTTACAATGCTCCATTTTATCCATTTTATACACACTGATGCAATAGCTCACATTTTACCAGTAACCGTGGAAACTTTTATTACATTATCCAACAATAAATAAGTTAACTTTCCAGAAGTACACGAGGACAACATTTTTTATTTCATTCAAAGTAGGGGACATAGCATCATTAAAAGGAATTCACAGAGCTCTGGCTGGTGTGGCTCAGTGGATTGAGCATCAACTCGTGAATCATTCGATTCCCGATCAGGACACAGGCCTGGGTTGCAAGCCAGGTCCTGGGGGCGCATGAGAGGCAACCACACATTGATGTTTCTCTCCCTCTCTTTCTCCCTCCCTTCCCCTTCTCTCTAAAAGTAAATAAATAATTTTTTTTTTTTTAAAAAGGAATTCACAGATTATCCAATAATCCAAAGAGTCACTCTTTGCTCTTTGGTTTAATATAATGTTTAATTCTGTGACCTTGCCTCCCCGCTAGCACCCCCTCACCCCACCCCAGCTTTCAACACACCAACCATGTGGACTGATTGAGCATCGATAGCATTCTGCTCCCCTGCCCATCTTTGGTGGAAAGAGTGTTTAATCAGTAGTGAAAGGTCTTGAGCGTTGGCCACAGAAAACGAAATAGAAAGAAGAGGCCGAATTAATATACACTCTTCTGTGATCGGGCCCCGGAGATGCTTCAGCTGTTTGCCTACACCATGAAGGAAGGCGTGCTAATATCTTATTCTCTTTGCTGCCTGCTGTAATTGAGATGCCTGACAAATTGATACATAATTTTAACATTATTAATGCCAAATGGAAAAAAAATACTTGCTATAAAATGTTACGGAATTTTTTTTTCTTTTTGGAAATGCTAAGAAATTAATTTCTAAAATCATTTCAGGGAATACATGAACTTTAACTATGCTCAATAAATGTTTATGGATGCTTTTGGCAGAGGTTTTTATTTTGTTTTTTTTTTTAAATTCTCATAGTATTTGCTTTTTAGGTAGTTTAGAAAACACAAGACAAAAGAACGGTAACTATAGTTCGGATGGTCTAATTCAGGATCTAGATTGAGTGTAAAAGGAGTAGAAATGATGAGCAAAGGGGCTTTGGCACGCGGCTGAAGTCATCCGCAAAACGGGCGTAATAAGTCTGCTGGGAGAACTGAGGAAACACGAGGTTTGTAGGACATTTCTTTTTAATTATATTCTTTTGTTTTCAAGTGCAGTACATCATTTTTTATTTTGTAGCTAACATTGTTGCATGATCTGTAAAAGAGTATCCTCCTGCTTTGGAAAAAAACATTGTTTAAAAGCACCATGCCCTGTAACCCGGAAAGACTCACTTTCATTAGTGGAGGGGGGATGGTGATACTCTAACCCTCATAACTGTGACTAATTGCTGATGCTAATCAATCAGTGAGACACTAAGCAGATGTCGTAGTTCATAAAGGAGAATCCTAGCATTGTAATGGTGACGTGTTCATTGTAATAGTTCTTGGTTATTTAGATGTTTTTGAGGGTTAAGTGGACTTGAGTCAGTGCGTTGTTATTGTATCAATATGACCTTCCACATACTTTATGGTTTTTGAACTCTGCATTCTTTTGAAGTTAAGAAAGATAAAAGCACTAGATGTTTGTAAAAAAAAGGAAAGGAAAATCCTAGAAATCTTACAGAGCATGCTTTTCTGTTCCCTTTTACCACCACAGAACTGGGATTCTGAGTCACAGGTGTCCTGCTTGTTGGGGCATGGCTCTGGGTGGGTGGTGTCTCAGTATAGGGAGAACTTAGACACTAACACACTGTCCTTCAATTTCCGCCTTCTTAGGAATGACAGGTGAAGTAACTGTCACTCTTCCGGAGTAGTGATAGACATTAGCATAAGGTATATCAGGTTACAGAGTCTCTAATTGAATATTTTCATAGTGCTTACCTGATTTTCATTTCTTGTGCACTGCCTTCACCCCCTGGGAACACCAGAAATTGGGTAATTTTCTATTTGAGTTCTAGGAGATTGAAAGCTGTGCTACTTTTCAAAAACTTTCTGACACCTCTGTGCTAATTTGGGCAGAACTTAGCCAGCTCTGCCACGTGATGAAAGTGGGGGCGGGGGAGCAGTGAGCAGTGAGCAGTGACAGCCTTTCATCTGGTATCAGATCGCTTGTCTCCGAGGCCTGGGGAAGGCGAGTCTCTGTTCTTCCCCCGAGTCCAGGCCGGATGTGCTCCTGTGCTCGGCCAGGGGAGAACCCGCAGCAGCAGATCGTCCTGTGGGGTTAGGGAACCACGCATTTCCAGAGTCAGGTGTCTTCCCACCCTCGCCCGTTCATTACAGAGCTTGCTGTAGGCCTGAAAAACGAAGTCTAGGTTTTAAATGATTACGAACACAAGCAAACTGCTTTTTTCTAGGGCTTCTTAGAAAGTGCTGGTCCTCCGTGAAGAGTAAACTCACGGACCCTTGAGTAACCCATTGAAACTGCACAGGGCCACTTACACGTGGACTTTCTCAGTACATATTCACATAAATGCATTTTCTCTTCCTTGTGATTTTATTAGTGGTGTTTCTGCATCTTTACTGCACATATACAGTACTTAATACATACACAAAACAGGTGTTAATCAACTGTTTAGGTTATCAATAAGGCTTCCGGGTCGTAGTCGGCTATTAGTAGTTAAGTTTTGGGGAAGGCACAAATTGTATGTCAGTTTCTGACTCCGTGGCTCAGCGTCCCTTCATTTTGGGAAGGACACTGACAGGTGGTCCACCTCGAACAAATTATTTCTGCTTTGATTTCCCAAGGTGCCTGCAGATCCAGTCCTCACATTCTTTACTGTATTTAAGGTCTTCGGGTTTTGTGGGAGGCTGCCTTTCCAGATCTCATATCACTTCCTACAGAAAAGTTCGATTAACAAGGCACAGCATAGCCTGTAGATTGCCTCGTCTTCTGCGATCGGGAGCAGATATCTGGAAGCGTGGCCACAGAGCAGTCCTGTCCGGGTGAGGAGGCGGCCATTGGAGGGGGGCTATTGGGGTCCCGCAGAGGAAGGTGCGCCGAGGGGCAGCCTTGGGGGTGCAAGGCAAGCTGAGGGGCGCGAGGGGGAGGCCTGTGCTGCTCAAGAAAAGGGGAGCCTGCTTCATCCTCAGTCATGTTGGTCCTTTCAGTGAGTGACAGAAGTCAAGTTCAGGCGTTGCCCGGCCTCTTCTTCCCGCTGCCAAGTGAACGGACGCGTTTTCCAGGGCTGGTCTTCGTTTTCCTTCTTCCATCGCACTGAGCCTTTTCCCTTCTGTTGCCCCTTGCGCCCCTGACCCCCCTCTTCCGGTCGCCTCCCTTCCTCCCCACTCTCCCGGCTTCACACTGCACCCCCAACTCCGTGCGCGGGTGAAACGGCTGCAAGCTGGGTGCCTGGCTCCGCCGCCATCCAAATGGCCCGTGAACGGGGTCTGTGTTGTCGTGACACAGGGATCTGAAAGGCCGCTCCCTTTCTTAGGCAGCGGGGCTATTGAACTTGCTTTTTGTGGTGCTTTCCGTGAGTTCTGTAACTGCACACTTCGCCCATGGTGAGCGCTGAAAGGCCTCGTAGAGTATCTCAAGTGAAGTTGGGTGTTTTGGGTTCAAATTCTCTGTAAGTTTTTATATATAACCCAATCAATTGTTATTTTTTCATTTTTTTTACTGATAGGCTTTTTGATAAATGCCAACGACTTAAAAAAACAGTAAGGAACAGTTAACTGATTGATTCTCATGAATCAACTCTTTTCACAATGTACTTGTCAAGTATAAATTTCAAATTGTACATAAGAAAATGATTCTTTGACAAATATATGGTGGGCAGATCTCAAAGATTCATTTAATTCATTCAGGATGAAACCTGAAGGATGCTAGAGCTGGTTCAAAAACTAATAGACACGAGAGACACTATATACGGTCAGTGAAGGCAAGAATGTCACAAAAGAAGTTATAGACTTGCCTGATGCGGTACAAGGCGATTAATCTGTAATACGGCCATTGTTTCTTTTGGACAGAGACCAGTAGAATCTCTGTTAGAAAGGGTCTCAATTAGAACCTATTTTTATAGCACCGGCTTTTATTCCGTAATCTGTAGTAAGTAAACGGAGATGTATTGCCGGACCGTTTTCACGGATGGGCTGCTTGGTTGTGGAAGGAGGTAGGACAGGGTACAATACCATGGAGATGGAAATATTTTCCTCACCTGTGCTTTTTTCTTTTTTCCAGAGAAAATGCGTTTTCTTTTTATTGACAAACTGATATTGTAATTATACTTCCTTCGACAAAAAAAAAAAAAATTAGTTCCATTACATCAAAACTGTCTTTGGAAAACATTAGACTTAGATTAAAGGCCATATGTCCATAAAACCACAAATGGTTCTCAAAAAAAAAAGCTGGCTGTGAAAGCCAATTAAAGAAATAAAGAAATAAAGGAATAAGGAAGAATCAGGTCTTTTCTAA
Source organism: Furipterus horrens (assembly GCF_987537825.1). Classification (NCBI taxonomy): domain Eukaryota; kingdom Metazoa; phylum Chordata; class Mammalia; order Chiroptera; family Furipteridae; genus Furipterus; species Furipterus horrens. The sequence goes on from NW_028327179.1 coordinate 98,212,391, forward strand.
TTGTGGAAAGCTAAGGGCATGGTAGTGTGTTCCTACTTGTTCCCTTGAGCAGTTGGGAATCCCCCTTTAGAAAAGGTCTTGAACTCTTGTCTTGAGGACAACAGCCAAGGCCAGAGTCTGCACTGATGCCTCACAGCTAAGGTGTGTAATGAACAGTGGACAGTCAGCTGCCTGACTTTGTTTGCACGGCCCAGTGTTAACTGTCTCCCCACCCCACAAATGTCTTTTCATTGAGCGGTGTTATAGTACCTCTGAGTTAAGGATTCATAATAAAAATCAGACACTTTAACCCGAGGGTAAAAAGAAGCGGTTTTTGCACATCTTCATTGTTGTTATAGTAACACCTATATTTTTCTAAGCAGAACTGGGAATTTACTGGCCAGTAGAAAATTCACCTTTAAAGTCTTTATAGTGCTTTAAAAATAAACCTTCAAGAAAGTGTTTTCTCCCCTGTGCAGCCTGCTGTAGCCGAGTGCGGAAGTGCATTTCTGAATGTCCCTGTGCTCTGGTGCGGGGCTGTCTCCCTGGGTTTGTCTTATGTGCTGTGTGACCTTCCCGCCCGCCACCAAGCCAGGCACACAGGCCTGGAAGCCCTGCTGGAGTGCTGTGTTCCCTAGCTGGAGTCTCATAAGTTGAGGATACTATTTAAAGATTCACAGCAAAAGCACTAACAAGTCCACATCATCTCAACTTCAAAAGAAAAGGGCCTGTATCAATACCCACGTAACTATATTAAAAAGGTTTCCTTGTCTAGCTTAAACTTCAAATATATTTGGTATAATATCTCAAGTCTTCAGGGTTAAACTGCTCAACATGACGTTGGTATTAATGTGTTATTTATCGGTGTACTAATTTGTTTCACACTCGGTGAGCGTTCTGCCCTGCATGGGCACAGCAGGAATCTAGACTGAAAGAAGAGGGCGCTTAAAAATGGTGGATGTGTACTCCATGTGTTGCAGGTGTAATAGAATAAAACAGATGTGAGCACTCCTCTGCAGCAACACAGAAAATACTCTGGTCCAAATAGAGCTATAAAGGCGGTGGTTCTTGGTGCAGGCCTTCAGTGATGGAGTTGAGGTAGGAAAAGATTGAAGTGGCCAGGCAAACAGCGGGAGGAAAGGAGGAAAGAGAAGACAGGCGGTGATTAGGGTGAGGGCAGAGGGGGGAAGCGCATGCCTCTGGGCGACGGTAGCTGAGGGGAAGAAATTGATTTGTACAGATCACAGGTAATCATGAGTCCTGGGCTGATTTTTTAAATTCACCCTCGATGCAGTAAGCACCGAAATGCACTGAAGGCTTTTGCATATTTATAGCAACCGTTTGAGAATGTTTTACGTGCTCTAGTTCAGAATGTTTTTCTGTTCTGTAGACTCCCCCGAAACAGTGTGAGCCCAGAGCCGGGGTGCCTGATTGCGGTGACACAGTGACACAGCAGAGAGGCCGGGTGTGGAGAGGGGCTGGCCTGGTGACAGGGGCGGGCCAAGTGCGTCCTGACCTTGCGCTCCCCTGCGTTATCAGAGCAGCGCAGGGCGCTCGCCCCTGAGGGTGGGCTGCCTTGATAGAGGGAGCTTGCGTTTATTTCAGTTGACCCATTTCAAACTGTCGCCTGAAGGGGGAGGTGGGACGGCTGCTTGGGCCTGGTTGCCAGTGATTTGTCGTCCTTATTCAGATACGCCCTGGGGCGCTGTCGGGTGGGAAATGCGCAGAGAACAGGGGCTGCCCCGTGCGACTCCGTGTCCCCCACCAGCGCGGGAATACTGTGTCGCCAGGCCAGGTCCTCTAACGCGTCTCCTTTAAGCATCACTGTGAATTGTGCCAGGGGTCGGGCCCATGAAACGGAGCTTCGGAAGTCTCAGGAGGGTCTCCATCTCAGCGAGAACCTGGGGAAACTGAAAAGCAGGGAGCGGGACGCACTGCCAGCAATGTGGGGTGACAAAGACCAGGGTTCCCTGTCCTTAGAAATATCACTGCTGTGATGCACTTCATGTTGCTGCTGTGCAGTGCTTTGTGCGCGTCTGTGCGATTCTGACAAAAATCCAAGAGTGATCATGTGATTACGTAATGAGTCACTCAAGTTCAATGAGCATCCAGAAACCCTAGAACCTGGTCTGTGTTCCTAAAACTCAAACATGTCTCCTTATTTTGTTTTATTTATTTATTTATTTATTTATTTACTTTTAGAGAGAGGGGGAAGGAGAAAAAGAGGGAGAGAAACATCACTGTGTGGTTGCCTCTCACTCACGCCCCCAACTGGGGACCTGACGTGCAACCTAGTCATGTGCCCTGACTGGGAATCGAACCAGCGACACTTGGCTCTCAGGCCGATGCTCAATCCACTGAGGCACGGCAGCCAGGGCTCCCTTTGTTGTTATTTTTAATTACTAATTCTATAGAGAAAATTATTTAAAAGGTCAAAGTAGAATATTGAGCCTTGAATAATGCTCATTAATGTTTATTTTTAGCCAATTTTTTTAATGAGATGTTTCCCAGACCACTGCGATCCTCACCAAGGTAAAATATAGTCGGACTATTCCTTCTCTTGCCACGGTCATTTTATTTCTAATGATTCATTCTGAAGTCATGGTACTGTTATGTGTTTCACTTCACGTTTGTGCACAGAGAATTGGGGCTCAAGAAGAAGCCTTTTCAACTCAACACATTTTTAAAATATATCTCCCCCTCTTTTTAAACTTCAAGGCGTTTACATTTCTGTTTACCAAACTTGATCTTGTTTTATTTTTGCTTCTCTTTGTAGGTTGTATCTTCAAATATTGCCCCAGGCATACAACGTTTCATTATTCTCCTAAGCTTGAGCCCCTCCCCCTTGAAAATTCGATAGCAATAACTTTCTTTCATCAAACATGGATGAATCTTTGGGCCATAGAGGGTTCAGGAAGGGACTCTCCAGCACACCGTTAAGGATGTCCATCCATTTGACACCAGTGTATGCATGAATACATTTTAAATATGGCCAAACGACCCTGTTTTTCTCTTAAAAAAAAATCTTTTAGTAATGAAATTAATGCTTTTAAATGCCCTAATCACACAGGAAAGAGTCTATATTCTTATGAGTATTTCAACTACCCTCTCTGTAGGCCTTCCAGAGTCCTTTGTTACAGTTTCGTGAGCAGAATTGCAGACAGTATTCCATAGAAACACTGCCTTTCACTACAGGGCAATAAAGCGTCCTTCTCCTGTCATTGGCCTGGCTTTGCTGGGAGAGGTCCGTGCGTCACTGCCTGCCAAAAATGATCTACAGGGTCTTCTAGATCTGTTCTCAGTTGTAGCAAGTCCACTGCACCAGAACTACAAGTTTGGAAAGCCACCCCTCCTTTGAAAATCACCATAAATTGATCATTTTAAAGCCTTCTGCTGTGCATATTTTATTGCAGAATTGTCTCACTGGACTACATTTTCACTGTACAAAGGTGTATAGTGTTGTCTACCAACAAATGATAAATTGTACATTTTTTCTATTTTTTCATCATTCACATAAATATCAAATAAGACATGTGAAAGACTTTTTGGTTAGCGTGTTTATTTCAAGAAAACACAATAAACTACTGTTATATCCATGCCAAAATAGTCACAATAACCATACTTCGATCTGAATATCGTTCTTGTGGCATTTTGCCCAGGTCGTTTTTGTTTTTCAGTTAGAAAACTTCAGATAAAGAACTCTCCCTGAGCCTTACGTTTTGTTTTCTAATCAATGAACTTTATTATAGTCATCAGACATCATCGTGAGGCTCACATTGCATGTTTCTAATTAATTATAGTCAGTGCATGTATGTGCTGTTCGGGGATTCTGCTGTTTACAGAATGGAGTCCACCAGTTGGTCGTCTACAGAATTGAGAGCCATTCATCTGAACTTGTAGCCTTGTGCCAACATGTGCTTAGAAATTTCATATCATTTTAAGGAAAAAAAAATCTAAGCTGCAGATTTTGATAGTTCAGGGGCACACTTGCAATGCTCAGAATTTAATCTTTATTTCATTAAAGTTTTCTTCTAAAATAATTATAGATTCGCCTGCATAAGAAATAATGTAAAGGGAGCTCCTGCTCCTCTTTCATCTGGTTTCCCCCAGTAGTCGTCATCGCCGTCGGCAGCCGTCCGTCTCGAGAGACGATGGTGTAGCTTCTTAAGAGTCTATCTGCACCGCCGAGAATGGCTGTGCAGTCCGACTCGGGAGTGACACGGTATCTGTCTCCTCCCGTGTTGAATCGACATCTTACGATGATGCTGGAGTGTCCTCTCCAGTGAAGCTGAAGCTACAGAGCCTGGGCAGGGTGATATGGAGGGTCTGCTGTTGCCCATGCAGCAGACCCCCCCTCTCTTCGCAGCTGAAGGGTCCAAGGGAAAGACGGAGTCAATACAGCTTGGCTTCAGGTGCGCCGCAGGAGTTGCCGGTGTTGACTACAACGTCAAACCGCCTTAGGGACTCCGGCTCCGGATTTTCTGTCGGGGTTTACTCCCTTAGCCTTTCCCCTGAAGAGGTATGCCGCAAGGCAGCGGAGGTTTTTTGGAGTCAGAGTTTTCCTTCTCTGATGTGCCCTGACTGGAAGATCGAACCAGCGACACTCAGCTCACAGGCCGACGCTCAATCCACTGAGCCAAACCAGCCAGGGCTGTCCCCCAGTAGTGACGCCTTGAAAAGCTATAGACTCATCGACAGTCCAGATATTGGAGAGCATTTTGATGGCTGCCAGAGGGGTGGGGTGGGGGATGGGTAAAAACAGTGAAGGGACTAAGAAGTAGGAATTGGTGGTTACAGAATAGTCACAGGGATGTAGAGTACAGCACAGAGAATATAGTCAATAATATTCTAATATCTGTGTGTGGCGTCAGATGGGTACAAGGTTTATTGGGGTGATCTCTCAGTAAGTTATATAATGTCTAATCACTGGATTGTACACCTGAAACTAATGTAGCATTGTATGTCAGCTGTCATTGGAAAATAAAATGATATAAATTTAAAATTATCTCCATTACCTCAAGAGCATCCCTCATGTTGGCATTCTGGGCACACCTGCTTCCCGTTCACCTGACTTTCTCCCTCACCCCTACCATCCATTAGTCCGGTGCATCCATGAACCTGAGCATATGAACCTCACTGAACCGGTTCTGCTAGGATCTGCCACCCTGCTCTGTGACTGCTTGCTACCTGCTATGACTTCCGGTTGCCTGCCTTTTGTGGACTGTGGACGCCATGTTTGCTTCCAGCAGCTTCTAGACCCTGTGGCCACCATGAGAGATGTAGTCGAGTCCTCCTGGTGCCAGAGCTATCTGGGTGTCACAGTAAAATACTGAGAAAGCTCATCTCTCCCATAGGCGTCTTGTCCCACACTAGGTTTCCTGATTTGCATATGTAGTCAGTGGGGCTGCGCTGGCTGGAGGTATGTCCGTCTTGTGCTCCTCTCTCTGCTTCCCCTGATCCCAAGCGGAAGGAACCCCTTGTCTCCTTTAGAACTTAAGTGCTGTCTTTAGATACAGTCTCTCTTTTCCTTCATACCCTTACCATTAACACTTACTGTCCAGTATCTAATGCAATGACAGTCACAAAGTGGCCTGTCAGTAGCAAGAAAAACAGAACGCACGCTGGAGTTAAGGACTAAGTTCAGAAATGAAAGCAAAAATGGGTTTTCGAAGCAGATTCTGCTGTGTCTTGATAAGTTTACAACTGAAGAGAGAATTGCTTTTGTGTGATGGGACTGTTCTATATCACAATCATAGAGCTTAAATGAATCTATACAAGTGCTAAATGCTTTATGCACCCCCCCAAAATAGAGTAGTTACAAAAGCTAGTTAAATCAGCCTAATATTATGCCAGTGTCAAATTTCTGGTGTTAAAGTTTATACTTTGATTATGTGAAACATAGGTAAATAGATCGTTTCTGAATAGAAAGAAATGATAGTAGAATACTAATACCTGAACTATATAAATAAGATGACTAAAGCGCAAAGTCTAGTTTTATGCTGTCTGGTTAAAGTAACAAAATATTACTGAATGTATATTACTCTGAAAACCACCTTATGAATAATGTATGCTTGCTCCATTGCTTTGATCTCTTAATAAGATTTATACAATGGTTTAGACTTTTATTTATAATATAATATTTACATACTATATATATAATTCAACAAAAATACTTAGTTTTCACAATATGGTTAAATATGGAAATTAATTAATGTTTGCTTATTATTATAATGTATACTTTCCAAGAGAGGTTAAGTTATTTCTTTCCAGGATGCTGTCTGGCTAACAATCTTTCCTCTAGATCGTTGCATGGGATATTTCTTAAAGACAAGTTGAATAAAATAGACCTGAACAGTACCATCTTATTCTCTAATACCTCTTTTGGCTTTTTAAAAAACATTTATTCAAAAGGGCATATTCAAAATAAGTTCTCTAATTTTTTTGTCCCGCGAATCTCTACTTGTGTATAATTGGTTATCAAGACCTATTGCTTATTAGCTTTGTTTCAGTGATTTACAAAACAAAACAAAAATGTCCATAAAATTAGTACAGACCTTCATCTACCACACCTGAATGCTCGGGGTGGGGGAAGGCAGCGCCTTGCTTTAGATAATCTTTGCTACAATCGCTTAAAATAAGATTTTTAGATTATTTAACTTCATTGTGCCCTGCATTCTTCATGTTCCCCCTCCCCTCCACCTCCTTACTTGAGAAAAATGTGTTCAGAGGTTCAAGTGATGGTCATCTATTTGAAGTTTTAAGTCATTCCATTCAGAAAGCAAATAAAATTTTCTCATGTCCAGGAGAATATAGTGAGCCTCTAAAATAATCATCACACTGCCCAAGAAATGGAACATCTTGGGTTAGAAAGAGAGCATTGAGCGTGGGAACCGCAGCGTGGATTTTCTGTAAGTGGGGAGCGGGGACTGGCCACTTGTCTCAGTTCTAATTAAAATGACTCCCAAGGTTGTACACACCTGGCGCCAGAAAAACATGTTTGCTCAGCCGAGTCAATTCTGCTAATTCGTTGAAAAGAATCCGTTAAGTGAATCATTTAGCATCCTGTAAAGGAAACAAAGGGTGATAATTGTACGAATTATTCTTTTCATTTTGTTGCGTTGGGAACATGTGAGCAAAGGCAGCCGCGTCTGTACTTTGAGATAAGTAATGAGGTTCTCATAGGATGAGATTTTAACTTTAATGTAGAAAAACCCCTTTCTGGTTAGAGTATAAAGTCAATTGAAGAAGAAAGAGGGTGCCCATGGGACACTGTTCGGAGAACCGCAAAGGAGGCCGAGGGTCGGCAAGAGCGCAGTGGCCACAGGACTGGAAAAGTCATTGCTGCAGAGACAGGGCCACCTGCACCTGGGCGCTGTGGATGTGGGGGTGGGGGTGGGGCTCCGGGCGCGACGGAAGATTCTGGGCTGGCGGGTACGGGGAATGGCAGTGTCAGCAACCAGCACGGGAAAAATAGCAAATGGAGGAGGTCATGGAGGTGAAAGGGCAAAGACTTATTCTGTGTTAAGTCTGAGACATAGTACATTAGCAACATGACTCCATGCGTGCCTTTTATCACCATTAGTTTGATATTAATTATTTTAGATTAAATAATCTTTCTATTAAAAAACTGTGAAAGATTAAAAATAAACGTGCAACATCATCCAGTTGTCTAAATAAGGATGTCTTTTAGACAGTCGGAAATTCTGGCCTAGATCTCAAAATCCAATAGTGGGCTGCAGATAATGGGTATGGATCAATGCTCATTGTTTGGATCAGAATGAGGTTTCCTAGAAAAGGTCTGAGAAGCCAGAGACCTAAGAGGATGCGTGCGGTTCCTGTCCGTGAATGAAGATGAGGTCACAGTCTCAGACGTGCAGTGAGGAGGCCAGGTGCCCCAAAGGGTCAGAGCTGCAGGAAACTCATTGTAGGGGGTAAGAAAAACTCTGGGACGGCAGCCACTTGAAGAAGTTTGGGGGCCCAGTAAAGGAGGGTACAGTGTTGTAATTGAAGAAGTGAGTAGGGTTAAATGAAGTCATTTTCTGCTTTGGGGTTTGCTTGTTTTTCTTTTCTATCAGGACACTTGCTTTGCTTCATTAAAAGTGTTGAGGCAGGGAGAGATTTTAGGGGAATAATATAGCACAAAGGCCCCATGGAGACAGGGCTAATGGAAAACAGAGACTGGAGGTCAATGAGGAGAAGGGAGAAGACAGTCCAAGTGGGACTTGCCCTTGATGGTCTATGAAAGCACATCAGTTCAGCAGCGGGCTGTGGGCATGATGCACTCTGTTTATCCATTTAGCAGCTGCTTGCTATTTAGAAGGTTTCTAGATTGGGGTGATTATGGACAAAGCTCCATAAAAATTTACATTGAGGCTTTATGTGAAGATAGAGTTTCATTTCTCTGGAGCAATGGGATTGCTGGGTGTGTTTAAGAAGCCGCAAAGCCGCTGCCCCATCTGGCCGTACCGTTTTGCATTTCCGCTGGCAATGTCCGGCATTTTCGTTAGCACTGACTATGACCAGAGGGTTTTTGTTCTTGTGATTTTTATTTATGACTTTTCATATTCACATCAGTTCCCCTGGCCTCACAAAACCCAAGGGGGTCATGTAGACTGGCCCATGAAACGTGCAGGAGACATGGAGCACAGCTAAGGAAACCTCATTCTTCTGTCACGACCTTCAGAGAAGGCTCGGAGTTTAGTTCAAACATCCAGAGACAGAAAAAGTATACGCAAACTAAACCTAGTATAAATGGGCTATTTCTTATACACCTGCAACAGAGTAGCGATCCTTATGATATTTTAGGATTGTTTGGCCAAGTTGATTGACGTCAGTGGTGGTCACTCTATCTGCATTGGTCTCTGTGACTCTGACCAAGTACATCTTTTCATCTTGCTGCTGCACAGTAAATAGGCATCTCTGAAAATAGCCATTATCCCAGCGAGTAGGTGTTTAAGCTGTGGATCTTTGGCCTTACAGTAAATTTAAATTAAAGTCTTTAAATAATGTAAGTTGTTTCTGTTTCCTTTTTTGTTGTCTAAAATAAAATTACTAAATTTATCAGGTAGTGACTATCCTCTTAGATCAGATAATGCTGTGAGATCAACGACCTCAGTGTTTTGATTAAAGACATTTTTTAAAAATTATAGATATTTTCTTTAGACATGGCCAGTACCTATAGAATGTGAAATTCAGAAAAGAAAATAAAGCTACGTATGAAACAGAATAAACTTGGGGCAACTTACATGGCCATGGGGACCCTATACTAAATATCCCATTAATCCTCTGAATCTATTTTGGTTATTGTTAAATAAAAATATTTTCATGTCAGAGTACTATTAACTTTATTATTCTTTTGAAAATATATAAAGTAAGACTAGTCTGATATTTTGCAAATAAAATAAAGTTTTATATCTGCATGATTCTTGCTTTAATTTTCTATATCTACTTTAGTACAAGAGAGAATGATCTGCATGAGTGGACAAAAATGAATCTGATTATTAGTGATTAGCATATTTTAAAGTGTACATTTTCACTGAGAAAACCAGACTGCGCATCTACCAAGCCTGCATACTCAGCACTCTCCTCTATGGCAGCGAGACGTGGACCACCTACGCAAGGCACGAAAGGAAACTCAACAACTTCCACATGAGGTGCCTGCGACGCGTCCTGCATGTCGCCTGGCAGGATAAGGTCCCCAACACCGAGGTGCTGAAGCGAGCCAACATGAGCAGTTTGCATGCAGTTCTTAGCGAGAGACGCCTCAGGTGGCTCGGCCATGTCAAAAGAATGGATGCAGGCCGTATCCCCAAAGACCTCCTCTACGGCGAGCTAGCAGAAGGCAAGAGGATGACAGGGCGCCCAAAACTGCGGTTCAAAGACATCTGCAAAAAGGACATGACACAATACTCCATCAATCTCAACACATGGGAAGTTCAAGCAGACGACCGCCTAGCCTGGAGGCTCGCGGTCAGGCAAGGTACGTCACGTGCAGAGGCTGCGCGCAACGAGGAGGCGGCCCAGAAAAGATCGAGGCGGAAGCAGCGTCAGCAGCAGCAACAACAGCCATCTGCCTTCACCTGTACCAAGTGCGGCAGGGATTGTCACTCCCGAATCGGACTGCACAGCCATTCTCGGCGGTGCAGATAGACTCTCAAGAAGCTACGCCATCGTCTCTCGAGACGGACGGCTGCCGACGACATTTTAAACTTGCATGTCTGTGTCTTGAAAAAGTGACATTAATTTTATAGTATGTTAGTGTAGTGGAGTCCTTCAAATTAGGGGACAACTTCGCCTGATAGGATAAGTAATTTAAGTATTGGTATTGTGTGATTGTAGCAAGATCGTTTTTCATAGCACACTCCAGTGAAGAATTTGGATTTTATTTAGTACAAAATAATATTTCCTGAAAATTTCCAGTTGGCAACTTTGACATGATCAATACCATATCTGTATTGTAGAGAACTAAGATCGAAAGCAGAGTGGGAGATGGGGGAACTGGGGAGCTATATACTCTCTCAGGTATGAAGCAATTGAGAGACCTAAACTCTTGAAAGAAGATAGAAATGAAAAGGAAGTAATTACAAATAAGAAATCGTAACTAGGATTTGATAATGAAAACCATAAGAGATTGAAGCTGGATCCTAGACAGGCAGATTTCCAACTGGGTAGGTCCTAAGGACATTTGGAAGTAGAATTATTGAGAGATTATAATTGTCATAGGGATTTTGTCCACATTCGTCCCAGTCGTTATACTGACCGGAAGCAGACGGCACATTCTAACGTGTTTACCTCACAATTCAGTGAAGGAATAGCTAACAGGAGTGTGGTCAGGGTTAAGGGAACAAACAAGGGGCGATAAATCTCTCGTGAAGGAGAAACACGGGGAGGCCATTTCTGGGCCGGCAGAACTCAGGAAAGAAACAGTATTATCAGGACCAGGGAGGCTGCAGCCCTGGAAGGCAGGCTGCCGAGAGGGCGGTCGTCTGGGCGTGCGCCCGGTGGGGGCATCCAGGTGGGAGCCCAAGGGCAGGGGAGCCTGTGTGGTCCAGCCTGGGAGCTCTGGCCCTGCTTGGGCCACCTGGAGGTCAGAGGCGACACCTGGGGGCAGGAGGGAACCGAGGCGGACTGCAGACGCACCTGTGGAACTTACGGCTGAAGACAGGAACTGGGTGATCTCACTTCTGGAAACTGAGGGGGCCCAACCTGGTCTTTAATAACCCCCAGGAAAGAACAACCAGTGAAGAGGATGACGTTATCTGAGGTCAAATGAAGTGAGCAAAGCAGACATGTCCTTGAATAAGAGATTCGGGGAGAAGATGACTAATAACCGGGGAGGTTGAAGAAAAACCAGCTCCCCAAGCAGAAGTTGATTGGATTACCAGCAGCGATTCTCCTGATTGCTATTTTGAAATAAAAGACAGTGATAAGCCAATGGCTGAAGCTGAAACACAGCGCAGAGAAAGACCGAAATGCGGAGCACAACCTGTTTATTTGAGAAATTTTGTAGTGAAAGGAAGTAGAAACTAGACCTTGTCAAAATGGAGGAATATAATGTAACATTTTTTCCCATGAAAGGTGAGATTCAGATATACTAGAAAAAAAACCAGCTTCTTTAGAAGAAGTATCCTGATTTTGGCTCTTTCTCTGTATCACAAATAAATATTTCTGGGTATTAATCTTAACTATAGAATATAGAAATGGTAGGAAGTATATTAAATTGAGAGAGACTAAAGTCATCATTAATGTTCAAATCAGAGAACACATTTAGTGCCCAACTCATTAATATCTCATGCTATCAAGCTATCTAAATGAAGAATTTCACATTTTGAAAAGATACCATTTAAAGATGGCAACTTACTTTGCTATTGCTAACCCTCATCCTAAATAAAAGTTGGTTGTGTTTTGTTGACCTTACATTTACAGAAGCATTTGATTCCGCATTTGGAAAGAGATACCCTCCGGGTCCATTCCAAGTACATCTCAGATAACTGCCATTGAAACTTAGCCAACACCTGACCAAAGCAGTGTTTGTGGAAGATAACCTGAGGATCAGTGCAGCCCAGCCTTTCCTCTAGATGCTCTAAGCTGTTTCCAGACGAGGCCAGGCAGCAGAGAACAGAACGCCAGGATTCAGATGTCGGTTCCCATTGCGGGATGTGTTCACTGAACGGTGTTTTGGCCTCTTTCCATCGGGCCGCACTGAAGGAAGCCCCAGTGAGATTTGTCTCTATCTTCTTACACAGATGTTCCGGAACACTTTGTTCACTGTATACACGGTTCCTTTTACATAAGGACTCATCGGAGACGTTTATTTCTGGGCTCAGTACCAGGCAGCTCACGCTTCTTCAAGCAACTGCTTAGACTTTATTTTTACAGATATGATGATTCTCGCAACTGATTGCGTCTCCATCTGTGTGTTCTGCCAGGAATCTTAGCGCCAAAGTTTTCACAACCCAACAAAAATATATCTTGTGGCTTTTAGCAAAGTCGTGTATGGATAAATATTTTTTATCGGATAGTACAGAGAGGATTTAATTTAAAAAGCGAAAGATTTGCTCCCATTATTTCTCATCCCTGGTTCCGTATATTATATAGCAGTTTGCCTATCAACCTTGAAATTACCTCTCAACTACTGACTTTGTGATAGCTCAATTCATAGTTAACTACTAACTTTCCCCCCGTGTCTGGCATGGTTTTAGAAATTATATCAATATGTTGAATTGTCTCTGTTAATTTTTTTTTTTTTTGCGTCTAGTAATTTTGTCTGCTGTTCTGTGACGCTTTGGTAGTATCTTTTGACTTTTTACTTAAAGGACACAGACATTATTCACCGTGGGTTTCCTTATACATCCTCTCAAATATTCCAGCTCCAGAGTTCTGTCAGTAATGTAATTTAACATTATCAAGTTGGTAGCATTGCCTTTGGTTTTCTTACTTTGTTTATAAATTTACTTCAAATGTTGAAAAAAGAAAGGACAGTTGGTACGATGTATCTAATTATTTTCATCTTTTCTTATAGCTTGGCCTGTAGGATAGAGGAAAAATAGGCAACTTGAGAGAAAAATATAAAGTAGATGCATACAATTAATGAATTGAAGTTACATAGAAATACAGTATGGATTACATTAAATTGAGGGAGGGATGGAGGCAGGGATATAAAGAGGGATCCAAGATACCTGGCCCTGAGACTACATGAAGGAGGAGTACAATAGAGGCATCAGAAAAGACGGAACCCACCTTGTGGGTGGAATGAGAGCAGGTGAGTACAAAAGGTACAACCTATGGGACACCATCATGTGATCCCTGTGAGTGATACAGAAAGGGTCATGGCTCGTGTGGCTCAGAGGATGGAGTGTGAACCAAGGGGTCACCAGTTCGATTCCCAGTCAGGGCACAGGCCTGGGTTGTGGGCCAGGTCCCCAGTTGGGGGCTCATGAGAAGCAACCACACATTGATGTTGCTCTCCCTTTCTCCCTCCCTTCCCTTCTCTCTAAAGATAAGTAAATAAAATCTTTAAAAAAAGAGAAATATAGAAAAGGAAAGGAAAAGAACTAGACTTGTAAAGTTTTTTACCTTATTGTTTTCCTAAGTGAAATTACCTTCTTACATCATAATTTTTAATTAATTAATGTTTCTTCTAGTAAAATACTTCTAAAATCTGTTTATGACTTTGGCAAAATGTAAAGGATAAGAAAATATATTTAATTGAGTCAGGAGCAGAAGTGCCCAGAGCAAGTGTCATTGCTCATGTATAGATGGAATATTTTGGCATGTGTCCCACCAAAAGTTTATCATGATTTTGCAATCCACAAAGAGTATGTGGTTTTTGTTTTTGTTCTCCTTTTTATCCTGACCTGAGGACATGCTTATTGATTTTATGGAGAGAGGAAGGGAGAGCGAGGGAGAGGGAAAGACACATTGATGTGAGAGAGAACCATTGATCAGCTGCCTCTCACATCTGCCCTGACTGGGAGTTGAACCTTCGACCTTTCAATTTAAGTGACGATGCTCCAACCAACTGAGCCACACCAGCAACATAGAGTTCATTTTTTGTTTTTTGTTTTTTTTTTTTTTAGATTTTTAAAAATTTATTTTTAGAGAGAGTGGAAGGAAGGGTGAAAGGGAGAGAAACATCAATGTGTGTTGCCTCTCGTACACCCCCAACTGGGGATCAGGCCAGGCACGTGCCCTGACTGGGAATCGAACCGGTGACCCTTTGGTTCACAGGCTGGCATTCAATCCACTGAGCCACACCAGCCAGGCCTAGAGGATGTTTTTAGCACAGTTCAGGTGAATTACCTTGCTCCTTGCATCTCTCCTCTGACTTTGACCTGATTTTTCCATGATGATTTCCTTTTCTTCCTCATGGTCTCTGTGACTCATATACACGTAGATATTCATAAAAACATTCGCATACTGCTGGGAAAACTTGGCTAGCCTAGGGTCTTCTTGAATCACACTAGCATGCTCTCCTCCCTGTAGGATGGTATTATCAAACATGTGGTTTATGAACTCTCCATGGTTACTGAACTGGTTTTTGGTGCATCCGGAAAAAAACACGGAGCTATCAAACATAAACAGGCGGGAGTTTGGGAGTGGACATGTGTATCCAGTCATTTAACCAGGCAGTAAATAGATACTTAATTGGACACCAACCACTAGACCTGGGGCGTCAGATATAACGGGGGGCTAAAGGCTTGATCACAAACTTTAAAGCTGGCGTGCATACTTCTGAAACGGCCATTAGGTGGGTAATGAAAACATAATGAAGCCATTACAACTGAGCCAAGGGAATGGGACGTACAGGATGCTATGAGGCCCCCTGCGGAGTGGCAGGGGTGACAAGCGAGGGTCACGGGATGTCCTTCCTGTCTGAAGCTCCGCCTGAGCTGAGGCCCGCAGTGCGTGTGTCCAGCCAGGTGAGGATGCCGGCGCAAGGGTCCAGGTGACGAGGCCAGAGCACGGGGGACGGAGACATAGCACTGTCTACAGGCACTGCTCCCCGCCCTGCCGGCCTCGGGGAGTGCGCGTGCCCTGGGGACCCGCATCAGGGCTGCAGAAGGAAAAGTCAGCCTCTACATTTCGATATAAATGGTTAGCGTGGGGAAAATAAAATGTGAACTCCAACCAGAAATAAAACTGCACTTGAAGAACAGTGATTATGGGGAACACGGGTTTATGACAGCAACTTAAGGAGTAATCAATATATGTTTCTGTGGGAGCAGAGACACTCTGTGTTCCAAGAAAGGCAGACCTCTCACTCGAGGAAGAATTCGTGCGGGGTTTTTTTTTACTCACCTAATTCCCAGGAGCCCTGAAAGCCCCGAGGCGTCCGTGCGCACGCAGTAGCGGGGTGTCTCAGACGGGTTTTCCTTTCCCAAGCCAGACCTTCGCGCTGAGGGCGTCTGGGTCATCTGCTGCAGGGCCGTGTGGGCCTGGGTTTTAGGTGTCCTGAAGGGCGAGGCCGTGGTGAGGACTGTACACGTGTGCCCTTCGTGAAAGACGGCACCAGCTCCACTTCCTACCCGGTGCTAGGAATTCGGAAGGAAAAGCTAGAGCCGATGCCTCTCCCAGCGCACGTCTCAATCCCTGCGCGCTTTCCCTCCGCCTGATGAATTCCACGCTTCAGGGCAGGGCAGGGCTCTTTGCCAGAGGTTATTGGGTTTTAAATGCCACACGGCTGCATGCTCTTCTGATGATTTCAGACTTTGGCATCCTACCTGCCCCGAGGGGAGGCTTTATTAATTAATTTGAAAAAACTCTTAGATCAGGGCCTGATAAACTGGAGCCCATAACCGCGTTGGTCCCTGCCTGTTCTTTTCAAGTCTGTGCACTAAGATGGTTTTTACACGTTTAATCTTTTCTCTATTGCGTTTATTGGGGTGGCATTTGTTAATACAGTTATATAGGTTTCCGGTGCACAATTCTATAGCACATCACCTGTGTGCTGTATGTGTGTTCACCAGTCAACTTCCCTCCCATCACCATTTAGCCCCCTTTACCCTCTTCTTCCTCCGCGACCCCCTCTCCCTCTGCTCATCACCACACTGTTGTCTGTGAGGTTTGCGTTGTTTAAAAAATAACAGAAGGATAAAGAGCATATGGGGCTGAGAGGTATGAGGCCATAAAATCCTACACTATTTACTGTTCGGTAATTTACAGAAAAAGTTTGCCTCTCCCTCTCTTAGGCCATCCAAACCATTATTTGAGCTCGAAGAAATATTTAAGGCACATGGTGGAAAATGTTCAGTTATTAAAACTTTAATGATGTTTGGATTACTCTGAAGTTAGCCTTCTGAATGACTCACAGTATGTTATTTTTAAAAAAGCCCCAACTCTTTGCTGTATAGTTAACAATTTATAGGACCATAAAGTCATACCACAGGTTCAGTATTATATTATATTGTTCTCAGCTGTGCTAAACATAGAGCTCCGCAAGTTATATACCTGCTGTGTTGGGGACACAAAACAAAACTATACTTTTAAGCACATATACAAATCACAGCCAGAAAAAGAGATTTAAAACCAATGGCATATAATTCACAAGCTTCTGTAAAGTGATATTTCAGTCTTACAGCGATGAATTTTGTGCTTTCACGCATACACAAAACATATGTTATTGTGTGACATTTGTCTAAACGAAGGTTGAATTTTAGAGGATATTGTTCGAGTCAAGAAAAATTCAAACTCATCTTTTAATTTTGATATAGATTTCTAGGCCTTAAAAGTTTTGTAAAAATAGCTTTATGTCCTTCCTTGTTTTTTCTTCCTTTTTATATCTGTGCGAAAAGCTGCAAGCGAGTGTGAAAGTCAAATTATGTTTTAAAAAATAAGGTCCTTTTCAAAGCCTATGCCCCATGGTCATTACTCCTAAACAGCTGTATGCGCTGTAGCAGACCAGTCTGTCTTTCCTTTTAGTAAAAGGGTCACTCCAACTTCTAATTACTTGTTGTGACTCTGTGGAGGAACTTTTGCTAATGACCACAGTAGAAGCATGTTTTGGGAAAATGTGTGAGAAAGGAAAATAGTAATTTTGTCAAAATTCATGAAAATAAAAAAATGCAGAGAGAAGTAAACTTTGCGGGCAAAATATGCTATCTAGTAAATGGGCTAGAAATCAAACGTTAACATTCAAAATATAAAAGTTATCAAACTTTCTATTTGACATTCAGAGATGGCAATATGAAACGTCAAAAATAAACGTGTTGTGCCTAAATAGGAAAACCTTTGTTCCCAGCTGAAAATTGGATCCTCAAAGCTTAGGATAGAATTGAATGAGCTTGTGACTTTGCCCTGGTTGGCCCTTGTTAGCTATTCAGCATCCAGTAGGTCCACTCATTCTTCTTAAGCCTGAGTTTCTCGATTTGAAAAAAAAAAAAAAGCATCCCTACCAAATGCAGAGTTTCCTGGCATGCACAAACAATACAGTGTGTACTAGAACCCTTTAAATAATAAAACAATGTATAAATATTAGATGTTGTTTTTATTAAATCAAGGGCTACGCCTTCTTCCGTGGTCCTTAGCGTTCCCGTGAACTGCTGTCTAGGAGACAGTTCACGCGTATTTACACGTTATATTCACGACAGTGATCAGCAGTGCCTGGGCCGTTCTTTGGAAGTGTTTTGAACTGCACTGAACAAGCACGTGAGTGCATCAGCAAATGAATGAATAAGGGACCGAGTGGCTAAAATTGAGTCTCACTGAGTTAGGTGGCCCCCTCTCCGCGTGCTATCCACTGGCAGCTGCCTCTCCTGAATCAGGAGGGTTGGGAGTGGCTGACTGGGTGACCTTTTAAAGGGAACCCTGGGCTGCTACTCAAAGAGAAGAGTCTGCTGAGGAACGAGGTCTGCTGCCTACTCCGAGACTCCTCCTCCCTCTTTCTCTCTCCAGTGCCCACATTTAGTACCTTGGGATAGATTTCTATCTTTTCCCCCGCTCCCTACTCTAAAAATGTTATTAGTGCTTCTTTTGAAATATCGTATGTCTTTTTTTTTTTCCCCATACAATCCACATCGGCATTGACACTCAGTTCCTTGTCACTGGTCATCCTGCCTGTGGTGTGACTCCCAGGACCCAGGATCTCCTGACCAGGGCTTTCTTATTCTGCCATTTCTTTAAAAAAAGAAAAGAAAAGACACCTAGCATAGTCCGTTGTTCTTTTGACCTAAAGGTTGAGAGGCTGTCCGATTGCAAATGGTGGCGTGGGAAGGTAATGGGGAAAGGATTTTTTGAAAGCAAGAAATACGGCTAGATTTTAGGAAAAATCATTTAGTGTGTAGCTCAAATTTTAGAACTCGTAATTTGTTTATTGTACACTACATTTGAGTACATTTACACATATGAAAGGACCCAGGGAACTTTGGCTCAGTTTGCACATAAAACTGGACTCGTTTTCAAATGAAGGAAACACAGAAGTGGTTTTGCTTGTTTCGTTTTGTTTCTAATTGTTCCTGGTGTGGAGAATATAACGCCCTTCCACTGGATAAGAAAATTTAAATTCAGTGCAGCAGATGGAGAACGTAGCTGTTTCTGAGGTATGTCTCCCCGCCGCCCCCTCTTAATTTGTAAACCCTCTTTTCTTTTTTTGCCCAGGCGTTTCCCGGGAACACCAACTCGGACGGTGTGGTGCGCCATGACCTACAGCACCCGGTGGTCGCCCGCCACGTGCGCTTCGTGCCGCTGGACTGGAACGGGGAAGGCCGCATCGGGCTCCGGACCGAGGTCTACGGCTGCTCTTACTGTGAGTGTCCCGCGCCGGGGCGGGCGGCGGGCTCTGCCACCGTCGCGTACACGGGGCCCTGGTCGTTTTCAGTTATGTAGCATTGCTTGCTTTCCCTGACGGTAAGCTGCTCTCTGGTTTTATATATAAATAGAATATAGGCCTTTTTCTGTTATAAGTGTACAATACATTCATTTATAAACACACATATAAGAAAAAGTACTTTAAGAATATCTTCAGGATTGGGAAGTGATTTTGTTCCACAGACTAAAACAGCAAAGCTTGTTAATTAAATTGCCTGAAGTCTTACGAAATATTTACAGAGTAGAAACCTATGCTATTAGTCATCTTTTTTGGCTTTTTGTGATGGATTTTGGATACATTCCTAACAACTTTTTTCTGCTTCCCTCAATTATAGCATCACTATGTAATTTCATTTAATTTTTATCTTTTTAATCCTCACCTGAGAACATGCTTATTGCTTTTAGAGAGAGGAGGGAGGGAAAGAGAAAGGGAGAGAAACAGTGATGTAGGAGAGAAACATCGCTCGATTGCCTCTTGTACCCGCCCCAGCAGGGATCCGAGCCCGAAGGCTAGACATGTGCCCGGACTGGGGATCGAACCTGCTGCCTTTCAGTGTAATGTTTTATTTGTTCCTTTTCAAAGTGACACGGTCATCTTTCTTCAGTCATTATTTAAACTCCCTTTTTGGATTTTTAAAAATACATTATACATAGTTCTAGTGATTCTCCTATGTGGATTTGGGGGTTTAATTCTGCTAACTACTGTTTCTGCTTATTTTTCAAGGCAGTCCTTGTTTTCTCCTCCTCTTCCTCCAGTGCCTCCTCTCCCTTCTTCAGCTCCTTAGCCTTCTTACCTGCCTGTCCTTCTTCCTCATCCCCACACTCATCTACCTTCTTGCCTGTGACTTCAAGTTCTTCAGATCTTTATCTGTGGAACTTCTTCCAGGCCAAGGTTGGTGGCGAGTTCTGTAGATAATTTCACTTTGCTCATTTGCTTCTGTAAGTGCAGAATTCCTTTGGCAACACACAGTGACTCTGAAGGTCGTTCGAGGTTGTTGGAGGCCACTAGGTACTATCAGTTCGCTCTGCAAGCGCATGCCTGCCAGCCACTAGCTTTGGGATATGAACCCGTAGGCAGAGATTGGAGACACTTCGCTATATGACAAGGAATGTCGGCAGCCACCAGAAGCTGGGAGAGGAGGAGTTGATTCCTCCCGGACAGAGTGTGGTCCTGCTCACATGTTGATTTCAACCTAATGAAACTGATTGGGGACTTGTGGCCTCCAAAGCTGTGAGAGAACAAATTTCTGTTGCTTTAAGCCACCATGTTTTTGGTAATTTGTTAACAGCAACAGGAAACATAAAAATGTGACTATCATTTAAAAAAAAAAAAAAAGATACAAAAATAGCTCCAGAGCAATGCTCTCCAGTAGAACTTTTATACCAAGAGGTAAGTGTTCTAGACCTGCCGGAATCACTGGGGACTTGTGTGGCTATGGAACACTTGAAATATATGCAAGACTCAGAGGAACTGAACTTTTAATTCATATGATTTTTTTTTTAAATGTTGACTACTGACTACCATACAGGATGATGCACTTCAAAAGAACCAAAACATATGCTTCTTATTTTTCTTGTTATAATCTAAAAAAATTATAACAATTTTTTTTTAATGACCGTCTCTAAATATTTTTCCTTGGTTTGGAAAACAGCAGTTGAATCATTCTGGAGAGTTTGTCTTTACTGTCAAAATTTGATGACAGGTCACTTCCTTAACCAGATCCTTAACTAGGTCATTTTCCTAACCAGGGTCCAGATTATTTTTGATTTGTCTATTTTTGAAGAATGCAAATTACATTTGTCTCTTTTCCAAGAAAAACATGCATGTTTGTGCTAAGAAAAAGATGTGTTAAACATGCTTGTTATCGACAACTTTCCCGAAGTTACAGTGATGTGGATTTACCTGCACTGGAACTCAGACTGGAGTGGGTCCTGAGAAGGTGGTCACTTTTTCTGGACATTAGTAACCCGTTGCCTCGAGGGCTTTGTTTGATTTTTCAGTGAGAAAGGAATCACGGAGCAGAGAAAGGGGAGCGCAGGCCAGACCGATGCATGCTCCCATTCCGTCCTCTCAGGAGTAGCAGGGCTGTGCGCTCTCAAGGTCACCGCAAGGAGAAAGTTTGCTTTGATCACTCTTATGGGAGAGAGAAATGAATTTTCTCATCTTTCTAAAAACCCCTTCGAGGGTGTGTCTGAGATCTGTCTGAAACCTGCAGGTTAGGGAATGGGGTTGGACCCCTTTGACTGCAGTTTGCCAGGACTGGAGAGGGGGAATCTCAGTGTGAGCAGGGCTTGGCCAGAGCGTATTCTCCAGTAAGTCTCCCCGTGCCTGCCGTCCATGACCTGCTCTTGCCTGAATGCCTTGTCATCTGAGAAATTAGGTTCTTCTCAAGGCTGAAATAAGAAGTTCAGTCTATTCCGGGTGGAAAAGTTTAGTTCCAGGCCACTGCTTTGAAGCCATTCGGGCTTCTGCTGTTTTTGTTTCCTGACTTGTCTTGACAATAATACGAATTCCAGTTTCAATGAACTTAAACTCATTTTGGAGTATTCTGCATTTGGTTTTCCCTCACGTTAAGTTGAAATGAGTGCATGCTGTTATTTTTAAAACTTAAAGGTATTCCCGGTGTCTTTGGACTCAGTAAGCCGCCTCCCCAAACATGCATGCTAATCTTCTTCTCTGTACCAAAAGGGCTGCAGGAGGGAGAAGGGAGAAGTCTCAGTCTAATAATTTTAAAAATTCATTTATGGCTGCAATACTCAAACATGTCTTTAGCAAAAGCTAAACGCAGTGTATTGATTAAAGTAATGAATCCTTTTTGACAAATGCTACATTGACTTTAACCGGAGTCTTCATAAGAGGAAGGTGAGCACATTGGCAAACCGGATACTCACAACTCAAGTAAGCTTTCTATAAGGCTTCAATTTGGATGGATAATTAATAAAGCCTAGATACATTGCCCAGTGCAAATTATGGTGGAAAGTAAGTGCCGGGCTAAGGGAGAAACCATCTCAGGAGAAGCCAAAGGCAGACCGAAGGGAGGGGATGGTGTTTTGTCCTTTTCATGCTGTGTTCATGAGAATGTTCTCTTGTGGGAATGACACACTGATTCCCACAGCTCTCACGCACCCTCGGCAGGAGATGTCGCATGTATATGCGAGTGTTTGCTAGGGCTGTCCTAACAAAGGACCACAAACTGTGGGCCTTAAGACAGCAGAGGTGTATTCTCTCACAGTTCTGGGGGGCCGAAGTCAGAGATCAAGGTGTCCTGAGGGTCGGTTCCTATCGGGACTCTGAAAGGGAAGCTGATGCCTGTCCCCAGGCCTTGGGGCTGCCGGCAGTTCTCTGTGTTCAGTGGCATCGTTCCGGGCTCTGCCCCTGCCTGTATCAGGCCTCGTCCCTTTGTGTGTCTGCAGTTCTGCATCCTCATATCGTTTTCTTATAAGGACAGCAGCCTTGGACTGAGGATCCACTATCAACTAGTGTGAGCTCATCGTAAAGTAACTCACCACACCTGCAAAGGCCCTGTTTCCAAGTCAGTGTCCATTCTGAGTTTCTGTTGGGGACACATTATTCAACCTGGTACAACGTATATTCATTACAATTCTCAAGAATTTCTATTTAGATCAATTTAGCCAGGCACAGAAATACATAACCATGGTGGAAGTCAACCTGTGCTTCTCTGCTTAAATCAGATGTTTAATTTTGCATAATACAGTAGGGTCCCAGGTACATATTCATTGTGCTCATCACACACACACACACATATATATGGAGTGAAAGGTTTATGATGTGGCTTGAGAATCAATATATTGTGACACAGATTCATCAATATCGTTAGCGTGTATTCCGTCCTACTACTTGTAAATCATTTTGCTAATTTTAATTCCAAAACGCACATCTGACCATAGCACACCTGTGTCTAAAAGACTGCTGATGCTCCATGGCCAGTAAAATCCACGTGGCAGCTCTGAATCATGCGGCCCTTCCTCTGACCTCTGCAGTCTTACCCCGATCACTTCCGTGGTGCACCCTACGCTCTGCTAATATAAACTACAGCTCTCGCCACATCCATGACCCACTTTGGAACACACATCCATCCACGGTGTCCTCTCCACCTGCCCCATCATTCTTCCCCCAACCGATCTGTCTTAGCGCCAAGGTCCAATTGAGATGCAATTTCGAACAAGAAGGCTTCTCTCAATTTCCAGAATGAACTGCTTTTAAAAATTCTTTACTCTCATTATGTGGTGCGAGTATATCCAGTGGAATATTTATCAAAACATTCCAAAACAGAGCAGGGTTTAAGATGTTGGGGGGAGGGGCTTACACCTTATCCATCATTGGCATTGCGTTAATGAGCAGATTCCCTGTATTCAGTAAGTGTTTGCTGGACCAAGCTAATGTAAGATGTAAATAATGTAGACCTACTTTATTCCCTCGGTGAAAACTGGTGACTGTTTGATGGTGTGTAGATTTTTTCATTGGTTCAACAGGGTCTGATCTCATTACATCATATTGAATGGGGCCTACGGAGTGCTGAAATAATAGCTCAGCTGAATGTACTACTAGATGTTCCAAAAGAATCATATAAAGCAAAAACTCGGTTTTTCTTTTTTTAATTTAAATGAATGAAGACTGCGTGTTATTTCTGTATAAGGTTGTGTTAAACTACAACGTCAGGCGGCAGCTTCCTGGATTACATATATCAGTTATTTATCATCAGAGGACGCACATCACCGTCTTATTAATTACTTTGAAATTTGTGTCCAGATTAATCTGAAAATAAAAATAAATCAATCCGAAAATAGATTTAACAGCAATCAAAGCCAAGTTACACATGGCAAAGAGGTGATTAAAGTTGTGATGCTAATAATTTGTGTATGCAGGACACGCTGTGTTCTTCGGTTTCTGTGCGACAGGTAAAAAATGGGTGTGTGTTGGAACCAGAAACGTCCTTGCTGTGAAGAGGAGTGGATTCCAGCACCTGTCCTACTCGTCGGCTCTGTCCATGTAGTTTGTGTGTCAGACTGGACTTGGAACGTCGCGTTGCAGAGGCTGCCTGCCTCTAGTCCTGGCCCCCGCGGGCGGCAATAACGCACACCCATCCCGCGTTTGGCAGGCTCGTGTTCCTGAGATGGTGAAAAGTAGTTGTGTCATGGTCTTACCTAGTGATGTACAGCGTTCCCTCCCTTATCGCGGGTATTACGTTCCAGATCCCCCGCGAAGTAGGAACCTTACATGTATTCTACACTCTTAAACCTACGGAACTATAACAACATATACAGTACCACAAAATCCCGCGATACAGTGAAAAATCTGCGATAAATAATTAAATATAATATTTTTTAAAATCCCATGATCCATTGAGACCGCGATCAGTGAACCGCGATATAGCGAGGGACTACTGTAAATTTAAATTCATAAGTATTCAAAGATAATAAGTTATTATTATTTTACACAACAGAGAGTCAGCTACTCAGTGCGTCTGGCCGCTGGATGGAGAGTGGAGGGTTGCGTTTGCATTGGAAGGAAGCTTAAGTTATGAAAAACAAAGAATCACATTTTTGTTTTTCATGTCTATGGGGATACATGCTCTCAGCCTTTGACTTCTTTCCTTTTTCAATGTATTATCTTTACATGGAAGATAGTTACTATTGAGTCTATTCAGTGAGAAAACATGGCAAATAGAACTTTCCCCTTCCGCACAGGAAGGGTACGGGAGCCAGTTCATATTTTGAAGATTAATGTAGTATGTCCCTGATTTAGAGTT
Organism: Furipterus horrens; assembly: GCF_987537825.1. Lineage (NCBI taxonomy): Eukaryota > Metazoa > Chordata > Mammalia > Chiroptera > Furipteridae > Furipterus > Furipterus horrens. Next base: position 98,236,945 of record NW_028327179.1, read on the forward strand.
AGAGTTGCACTGTATTGCTTACTACAAAATCAAATTTAAATGCACTGTCAATAATTTTCAAAGTTAATTTGGCATATAAATCCAGTAATGTGGATTTAAAAGCAAACTAAAATTATTGGTAGAGCGTAACATGTAATTAGCCCGTGTTTGCATTTCTGAATTAGGAAAAACAATGTATTTCTATTGTAGAATGAGAGGATGTGTTTCTTACTGGAAATATCAGTCAAAATTATTTTCATAAAATAAATTTCCAAGGGAAACGGACATATTGAAACAAAGCCTGCGCACGTCATGATAACGTGATTACGGAAAGTGCTTCTGCGTGGAGAAGAAATGCAGTGATGGCCTCGGAAACATATTTTGTAGACACTAATGACCCAGTGTCGGCCCGTAGTTTTTACTGTAAGAGAAGGCAATGTTTAGCAAGAAAAACACCTCAACAGCATTGCACATTCCACATCTTCAGTAGGAAAATGTGAAGAACTGATCACAACACCCTCATTCAGGGACAGCTTGCAAACACACGCAGCTTAAGCTCTCCTTTCGTTTGGGCCAGAAAGTGTATCAGCCCCCGTCAGTGCATTTCCCCAGGGACTGTCTGCTCATGAGGTGTTTTAAATACGGTTCACATGTATGTTAATCCTGTTATGTTAGGTGATTGCAGCATGTTCAAGTCACAGTGACAGCTATGCTGTCCATCAGCATGTCACTTGTAACATCTGTTTAATGTGAGGAAAGAAGTAACATTTGAAACACTGCAAATATATACTGAGATTCTTTTATTAGCTTTTATCCTTGAGTTGTTAGTCTTAATTATGACCTATTTAAATGAGCTTAGCCAGGGAGAAAAGAGCAAACAGTTAAGATGACAGCCATCACCCTCACGAATTAAAGGGGACAATATAATAAAATAATGGTTTAGTTTGATTTTTAAAATGTCAAGCAATCCAAATTCTTGGATAAACATTTAAAAATTAGAAAACAGTCGTTATAACATACTTAATAATTTTATTTCTCTTAGACTATTATCGGATCCACCATGCCTAGACTTGAAAAGAATTACAGCCACTTGATTTTTATCCTCCTATTCTGAATTAAACATACATGTGATATGATGCTCCAAATACTGTCACTTTAGTCTTTGCAGCCATTCCTGCTTGTTTTTGTTACCTGGGAGGAGCTAAGGGAGTTGCCTGATGTCCATTTCACTCCCAGTGACTGGGAAAATGATCTCAGGGAAGAAAGACAAGTGACCAGGACCTACCTGTGTAAACATTCAGGAAACCTTAACCCTGAGGCCCCCGCCCCCCCGAGTAATTATCTTTTGCGAGGGTAAAGGCCTCACCTAGGGACTGTTTTGAGCACGATACCCCTGTTTTAGGCTGTTCATGGCCAACACGCCCAGCGTCTCTGGATTTGTGGTCACAGCCCACATGCCTTTCAAACCACGCTACGAAAGAGAGGCTCTGCCTGTGAGATTAGAAGGGGGCTGGAGAAGGCCCTGTGTTTCCTCCCGTGTCCGCCCGCGGTGCAGACTCGTCCTGCCCTTGCCCCACGCCGCTCAGCGTGGTGGTGGAGCCCCGCTTCTCCCACAGGACCTTCCCCTCAGCGTCCGAGAGCGCCTCATCTTCTGCTTTTGTAACCTCTGCCCATCATCCTCTTCTTCTCCATGCTTTCTTGTTTGGTGTATCCATTATCAATTATAAAAAATAAATATTTTAAAACAAATTATTCTTTATACTTTGGCCACAGTGAATATCAGCATAGATCAAGGTCCCTTGTCCTTGACACTGTTGATGTTTTAGGCCACATATTGTACTGGACGTTGTGGGGGACAGGAGAGGCTGTCCTGTTCATTGTGGGATTTACAGCACCTCCTCCAGGTGTGACAACCAAAACGGACTCCAGATATTAAGAAATGTCACCTGGGAGAAAAAATCTCCCCCTGGGTGAGAGCTGCTGTGTAGATGATACTTGTCACCTGGTCATTGGTCATTATAGCATTAAGATCTGTGGGATAAAGTAGACACATTTATAGTGCCTACCAAGTGCAGGAAGTATAGACTGCATGCTGAGATTCCTTAGACTTCCTGCTGGTAAGGTATTAAAGTATGCATGCATAGATATCTGTTATACTGTACTATCAGCATAAATAGTCCACAGAAAAAGGGCCCCTGACATTCTCATATTTTTTAATCTGTGCTACTTATGGAGAGTCATACAAAATAAGCTCTTTTATTAATAGTTTGATTAATTTCCAATTCATCATTCTTTGACATTAGTTACATCATGTTTTCAGCTAGGATCAATTTGAATATCTATTCTTCTTCGGCTAATTTTAAATTTTCTTTAATGTGAACGTTTTTTTAAGTTTGAGATCAAGATAAGATTGACTGGACGCTCCGCAGGTAATTTAGGCTGAGTATTATTTATATGGTTGTCCCTTTTCACTTTTCATTTGTCAATAGACAGTTGAAAACAATAGAAATATTATAGAATGTACTTTGCTTATGGTCTACAGACTCATATCGTTTTCCCGTACTCCGTTCAGATTTGAAAAACATTGATCTTTAATGTACAGTGATTTTCTCTAAAAGAGAGGAAATATATAAGTAAGTAAAATAAAGTCGTGTCCTGCACCGTCTACGCCTCATTTCTAACGGGCTGTAGTCCTACTAGCCAAGGAAAGGAGGGAGGCCTGGTTTTGCATCTTTACTAACACTTCATGGCCCAGGTAACACCACGTGACACCACAGGACCCTGCGAACCTGTTCAGTCACTGGAGCCGCACCCTTCCCGCTGTGTAAGGGGCTCAGCCCCCTTCCTCCCCAGCCTGGCCCCAGGCCCCGCCCCCGGCCCCGCCCCGGCCCCGCCCCCGCCTCCTGGGCTGTGGCCGGCTGTGGTGCAAGCAAGTGGGCTTCGGGCTTTGAGGATAAACCCACCGTCGCTCAGCAATCAGGCTTGTTCAGGGATGCCCGTGGGGGCACGGCATGTGGAGGGCAGAGCCAGGCTCTGGGTGGAGTTCAAACAGCTTCTTTCATCGGCAGAGCCGTGGGACTGGCTTGGCTGATGTTTTGTTGCTTCAAATGGAACTGATCACATCACAGCATTTGGATAACTCTAGGCAGCCTCGCTTTGGTTCCGATGATCCACTCGCTCTATAAGAATTTTAACCACTGAACTGATTTTGTGTTTTTTTTTTTTTTTGGTATAGGAATGTGATTCATTTTCGAGGGAGAGGGTAGTAAAACTAGGAATGCTCTTGACTTTTATTATTTCCCATAATACACTGGGATCACAATACAAAAATTTCAAAAAATGTTCATGCTTGCTTTCCAATTAAGAAAACTGTGTGTGATTTGGTTAATAAATGGCCATTTGTTTCAACGAATTCTTACGACTTTGAATCAGAAATATATCTGCCAGGAAACAGTGGATCTAGAAGCTAAAAATAACCCACTCCCCACACCCCCCTCCCATCGGCAACCATCAAAATGCTTTCATTATCCATGATTCTGTCTCTGTTTTTTGCCATTGTTCATAGTTTTTATATTCTTTTTCTTAAATAAGTTTCTTTCACATTTCATATAATAATGGTTGATAATGAACCCCTTTAGTTTTTTCTTGTCTGAGAAGCTCTTTATCTACCCTTCAATTCTAAGTGATAGCTTTGCCGGGTAGAGCAATCCTGGCTATAGGTTCCTGTTTTCATGACTTTGAATATTCCTTGCCAGTCCCTTATAGCCTGCAAAGTGTCTTTTGAGAAATCTGCTGACAGTCTACGCTAACTCGCCTGTAGGCAACTAATTTCTTTTCTCTCTTTATCTTTAATCTTTAGCATTTTAATTATGATGTGTCTTGGAGTGGGCCTCTTTGCATCCATCTTGTTTGGGACTCTCTGTGCTTCCTGGACTTGTGTGACTATTACCTTCACCAAATTAGGAACCTTTTGTTCCATTATTTTTTTAAATAGAGTTCCAACTTCATGTCCTTTTCCTTCTTCTTCTGGCACCCCTATGATGTGAATGTTGGATCCCTTGAAGTTGTCCCAGAGGCTGCTTAGACTATCCTCATTATTTTTTCTTCTTGTTGTTCTAATTGGTTGCTTGCTTTTTGCTTTCTTATATTCCAAACCATTGATTTGATTCTTGGCTTCATCCACTCTACTGCTGTTTCCCTGTAAATTGTTCTTTATTTCAATTAGTCTATCCTTCATTTCAAACTGGATCTTTTCTATACTGCTGAGGTCCTCACTGAGTTCCTTGAGCATCCTTATAACCAGTGTTTTGAGCTCTGCATCTGATAGATTGGTCATCTCCATTTTGTGTAGTTCTTTTTCGGGAGTTTTGATTTGTTCTTTCATTTGGGCCATGTATCTTTGTCTCCTCCTTTTGACAGCCTCCCTGTGTTTGTTTATATGTATTAGGTAGAGCTGCTTTGACTCCATGTCTTGGTAGCATGGCCTAATATAGTAGGTGTCCTGTAGGGTCCAGTGGCACAGCCTTCCCTATCACCCAGGCTGGGTACTCAAGGTGCGCCCTTCATGTGGGCTGAGTACACCTTCCTGTTGTAGTTGGGCCTTGACTGTTGTTGGCAGGTCAATGGGAGGTATTTACCCAGGCCAGTCAGCTGCAAGGACCGGCTGTGACCACTGACCACCAACCTCTGTGCTCCATGGAGGATTAGCTGTGTGGCGGTATGTGGTGTTGCCTGACATGGTCTGTAGCTGTCCACTGGGTACACAGACTCTTGGGTTTCCTGGATGATGCAGGCAAGGTTAACCCCCACCTGTGTTTTGTCTGGGGCCACCCTGCATGAGCTATAAAGCAACCTGAGATGGCTGCTACTTGTGCTGGGCTTGGAGATTCCCAGGTGAAGCCAAGCTGTAAGTGTAGGCTGGCTGCTGCTAGTGCCGGGCCTGAAACCACTTAGCAAGATGTGCAGAGGCTGGGGGAATTACGGAGGCCGGCTGTTGCTTGTTTGAGAGAATTTAGGAAGTCGTGGAGCAGGAGCCAAGACCATCCATTCGCATGGAAAAGCAGCCTGGGTGAGGCCATCAGTTGAGTGGGGCAGAGCCTCTGGGGAATCTCCAAGGCAAGACAAGCAGTGTTCGCTGGGTTGATGGAGTGTCAGCTATGGCACCAGCCTTCCGGCTCTGTGGCTTTGTCCGGGAAGGGTTCCATAAAGGGACAGTGGCCTCTGCCTGCCTTTCTGTCTGGGAGAAAGCTGTCCTTTAGCTCTCATTTTGATGCCAGACACTTCAGTTTCTCCCGGTATACCACTGGGGCCTTTCAAGCTGCTACCCCGGTGCTGGAGCTCAGAGGGAGTGAGTCTGAGTAAGTCTGGTGTGGGATCTTTAAGAGGAACTGCTTAGAACTCCAGAAGCTTCTTCCACCGACTCAGTCCCCACTGGGTTTTGCAGCCAGACTGGTGGCCTGGTTTGGGGCTGGGACTCCTTGCTCCCCAGATACCCCTCCTGAATTTTTATCCACCACACGTTGATTTAGGACCAGCCTGGTCCATGTCCGTGCCCCTCCTCCCAGCCTGGATGGCTTTGGTTTCTTTAATTCTGTGCTTGTCAGACTTCCATTCAGCTTGATTTCTGACCGTTCTGAGTGATTGTTGTTCTCTGTTTTAGTTGTAATTTTGGTGTGTTTGTGTGCGGAGGTGAGCCCTGTTTACGTATGCTGCCATCTTGACCAGAAATGTACTGTGTCAACAATTTTAATTTCAAGTGCTCATCCTGATGTCCTTTGGTGAAATTTAGATTTAATTGATCTTGGTGTCATTCTACCATGGGATCTTTTTCAATGTCATGGTGTGTATACTTTGTCCGCTCAGACTGGCCCCGACACTCACTGTCCCTTCTTCTCTTAAACTCAGTACCTTCTTGTTGCTTCTCCAGGACTCTTGGGCAATTGAACCAATCGGAAACCTGTTTCATGGTGTGCCTATAAATCAATACCCCAAAAAAGTAACCAGTAATTTGAATAAACATATAAAATTATCTGAATAAACTTGTTAGTGTTCAGATGCTAATTATACTTCTCAAAAACTATTCTTTATGATATGAAATTAATACCATAAAAGTACCTAAAGTCTGCATTTTAAATGATACATGAAAAGAAGTAGTGTAATATCTCCATACTATTGTGATTTTAATCTCAAAATTTATGTGTGAATGTTGTATAGAATGCTTAGATGAGTTATAATTTGAATAATAAACTGCTTATAATGAAAAAACAATATGAAAAGCATATCTTTAGATCAAAAAGGGTAAAAAATTATATCGTAAGCAAAATGACTCCATTTTTGTACTTTACACTATAAAACATCAATGTTCAATTTAAATAATTTGTGTTTTCATCAGTCTCTAATATTGCCTAGAGCCATGGCTGATTTCATATGTCAACGACATATTCAGAATTAATTTGCAAAACTTTGCTGCACAGTGTCGATTTTGGTTTTGAACACGCTGTGCATGTACAGGGATTATTTATGTTCAACGTATTTTGAAGTGTTACATTATCTTTTATGATGTATGATATGATGAAAGGAGATGGCTCTTTGGGTTTAAGTCTAGAGTAAATGCCATCTTTATTTAATGGGTGATTTGAGGTGGTTGCTTAAGCTTTCCAAATTCCCCTTCTCCCACCTCAGAATGGTGGAATAATACTTAATCGATCTGTCGGGGGGATTAAATGAAATAACAAATGTCAAGTGCTCACCACAGTGGCTGACTCCAGGTAAGCACTCATGAATATTAGCTGTTATTATTGTCGTTGCTCGTGTTTTCTAGTTCTCTTTGGTAGCACAGGACTAGTTAGTAATTGTTCATCCATTTCTCATATCCCTGCTTCTGTGGTGAATTTTATTATTCACCCTTTGTCCTTTACCTCAGAAGGAAATATGCCTTCCAAATTAAGCATCAAAAACGAGGTCTTAGTGCTCGTACAAAATAACTCACCCCTTTCTGCAAGGAGTTACCTTCATAGCAAAAGATAATTTCCAGTACGTAGAAGAGGTTCTCTGAAATGACTGACATCAGAGAAGAGCAGCAAACAGGAGTCATGCAGTCAGAAACCGTTTAGAGGTGGAAGACCCCCTCGGTGTCATCTCACCCAGCCCCTGAGTTTGCAGAGGAGGAACTGAGTCTTTTTGAGACCACACCTGGAGGACCTGGTAGCAGAACCATTTTGAATCTGGTTTGAGTATTTAGTCAAGTCTCATCCATCGTATTACGTCAAAGGCAGCACGTATGTGTTCATTGCTACAGAATTCAATCATTGGTATATGTTGGGGCCAGACACTCTGCCTTGCCTATAGTAGGCACCACTGAAATGTTTTTAAAAGAGTGAGGCCCTGTTTTGTCCATCAAATATATACAAAGTAGTTCAGAACTAACAAAGCAACCGGTAATTATACCAGAGGATAATCATGCAGCCCCTTCTATGGGATACACTTGGCTTCCTTTACACGGTGGGATTCTGGTCACGCTTAGTGAAGGGACCAGTGAGGAGCCCAACAAAGTTCTGAAGGGCTATATTGAGCCCAGTGAAGGAGAGAACATTCATGCTGACACTACCTATAAATAATGAATGAAGTCATACAGGAGTCGGGAAGGGAAGGCAAAGAGTCTAAATTAGTGTTCAGCTGACCAAAGGGAGTTAAAACCAGGTTATTTGCAAAGAATACCTTCAGCTCAGTAAATCAATGCCATCAAAGTCATTATGACAGTTACACTCACCAAGGCACAGTTTTTCAAATTATTTGTATGATCATTAGTTTCATAGGAGAGTGAGGATGTATTAATTTGAAGAATAATTATAATAATGAGAGAGAAAGATGTAAAGAGAAGTGAGAGATGAAAAGAAAAAGTGAAGGAAACATTAAAATTAATACAAAATATGTTTGTTAATAACATTCTCAACCTTCAGTGAATATTTTTTAGTGATTTTAAATACAGCACTTAAGGCTTTTTAAATGACAGTACAATATACAGGTGATATAGAATTATATACCTGGAACATATTACTTTTATTAACCAATGTCACTCCCGTAAATTCCATAAAAAAGTAGTAATACTAATATTCTTTATATTAAAATAATGATTTACCATCAACATGCTATTTAATGTGTCATTTTAATTTTTAGTTTTGGGTGCTTTTTAGTAATAATGTATTGAGTGAGTGTTAACAAAGAATTATTAAAATTTTGATGTCAACCAAATTGATAGATCAGGATTTTCGTGACAAATAGTTCATAAAATTATTCCACCCATTATGAAAAAGAAAAATAATTTACACTCATATACAGACACATAGGCATGTACATAGTATACTACTGTGCAATCTGTGTTCTACCGTAAAACCTCTCCACCTTATTAGAAGAAGCTGTTGTTAAAAATGGAGCATTACATGACATGGAAGAATCCTCTGACTGACTGCACCATCTGTACAGATCTGACATTTACTCTGTGTTGTGTGTGGCATTCTTTGTAGAAGGTGACACCGTTCTCTCTGCCCCTCCCCTTACCCATGTCCAGCCAACAGGGCTGATAGTATATTTCTTCCCTAAATAGTTTCAGAATATTCAATTAATCAGAGAGAAGCCTATTAAATGTCAAAATATCCTCAAAAGAAGAGAAATGAAGAAGAAAGGTCTGTAGTGAATGGAAAATTACTCTCCCTGCCTTCAACCCATTACATCTAACAAACCCTTTCTTAGAGATTGGTAAAGTCTGCATTTCACTGGCTTATTTTAATATACAAAAACACACAAAATATAATTAAAACTCTTTACATTCCACATCAATTCTGCAAAATTTCCAGAGCTAAATTCTTTACAAAGGAAGCCTTTGGAAATGTTTAATCTGGCCAGATGGACAAGAAAATACTGGACCTTTGAATGTCTTTATAATTAAGCAAATCTGACCTATAAAATTTTTTCTTCTTATTTCAGTTTCCTGTAGAAAAACTTGTTGATAAGTTTGAGTTTAAAGGCACAAAAGGAGAGGAAACCTGTTATATAAAGTCTTGTCCAAACCCAAGTTGTTCTTTTATTAGCCCTGGAGCCTTGGTTAAGTGATTGATCCTTTCTGAAATAAATTTCCTATGTGTAATGTGAATATGAAAATATCTACTCTTGATACTGTATTAATTGAAGAGTTTTTATACTTTGACATTATAGGTATTAATTGAATACAATGTCTTGTATGTATATCTTGGTAAATGAATGGCCAGCCATTTGAATCTCCTCTTAGAAAACAATTTGTTTGAAGTCAAGAAATACTCATATATTGGTTAAGAATGAGATCAAAATGACTGAAGACAAAATTGAGATCTAAGTATAAGCCTATTAATTTCAACTATTAAAAAATTTAGGAAATACACATCTTAATACAACTTAATGTGATCTTTTCCAACTTTTATTTAAATAACAGGTAAATGAAATCCGAAGTGGCTGTAAGTTGTTGATTGCAAACTAGCTGGTTAGTGGGAAATGCAGCACTGAAGCCACCACCCACTAGTCTGTCATATGGATAAATAGCCCTCCTCATATAACATCACTTGTATGTGCATTTTAAACCCTTATAATTTCATGAGTTAATTATAATTTATTAGCGTATTCTCCAAGGATTTGTCTGTTTCTTGAGGACATAAACTGTTTTTTATACACAGCGTTTCTATCTTCTCAGCAACCAAACTGTACCGTGCACATAACAGATGCTCATTTTTAAGTTGATATGTTAAAGGTGGAAATGATTAGCAATATATTTTTTATTTTACTTGAATTTTAGTGGATATTAAAGTCAGGAATCTTCAAGAAAATGGAGAAAGTGATTATAATCTTGACTCCTATTTTCCAAACTCTAAAACAAAATTAAGGTTGGAAAAATAGTTTTGTAGGGGCAATCCATTACAAGTCAATTACAAGGTGTAACAGCAAAAACTTGACATCTGCAACCAGCGTTTGATGCACAGAGACTCTTAAGACAACACAGGCCACACTGGCCTATTACCTGAGTAGAGGAAAGAGGCAAGAGTCTTCCAAGTGATATGCAAGGATTCTTCTGATGAACTAAAGATGTCTGTAGGCTGTTAACAATTAACCAATCACTGCCCATTCAAAGGTTATTCCATTCATTTCTGTTAGCCTTTTGTTGTGGCTGTAGTTTTAATTTTTATTGAATTTATTGGGGTGACATAGGTCGATAAAATTATGTAGGCTACAGGGGTGCAGTTCTATAACACACCATCTGGATAATGTACTTTGTGTTCCCCACCTGTCAAGTCTCCTTCCATCTCTGAATTTCAGCTTCTTTCTTAAAGATGAAAATAATTCCCCATTGGTAAGAAAGAGACTAATTGAAATATGCATTGTTTTATGGTATTATCTTTAATTTAGCAGCCTACAATAAACATTTTTCAGCTTTCTTATGGTTTAATGGACAAATGAAAACCGTGCGTATTTAAGGTATACACCTTGCTGTTTCAGCTTTGTGAAATGGTCACCACAGTGAAGCTAATGAACGTGTATTTTAGGAAAGTCACGACGTTTTCCCAGTTCAATGCCAAGCTCATTTGGTGCCCTCATTATACATCAGAAACTTGCCCGCTTCCTGCGTTGCATAACAAATCACCAAAAACCAGGTGGCGTAACGCTGTCTACCTGTGTTGCCTTACCTTTCCTGTGGCTCTGGTGTCCAGGTGTGGCCGGAATGGGTCCTCTGCTCAGAGTCACAGCACTGCTGTCAAGGTGTTAGCCTAGACGTGGCCTTGGCTGAAAATGGGACTTCTCTGCCAAACTGTGTGCAGAAATGACTTCTCTGCAGCTGCGGTGCCCATGGTGGCCTGCTGCTTTAGGGACAGTATGGCCTCAACTCTTTAATCCCCAGACCCTCCTTCCAGCTGCTTAAACCAGGCCCATGCAGAGTGGTCACCTTTTTAAAAATATTTTATTTATTTATTTTTAGAGCGAGGGGAAGAGAGGGTTAAAAAGAGAGAGACATCGATGTGTGAGAGAAACACTGATCCATTGCCTCTTATTTGCCTCCCAACCGGGGACCTGGCCTGCAACCCACACACGTACGTGCCCTGACCGGGAATCGAACCAGCAAAACTTCGGTTTGCAGGACGATGCCCAACCCACTGAGCCACACCAGTCAGGGCCAGGATAGTCAGCTTTTTGAGGAGCACAGAGTTAACTGACTAGGGATCTGTGATGGTCAGTTATTTTTATCTACCTGGCTCAGCTTTAACCCCCAGTTGTTCAATCAAATACAAATCTGGGTGCTGCTGTGAAGTTTTTTATAGCTGTGATTAATCTCCTCAATAAACTGACTTTACATATTTATCTCTAGTGAGCTGGGTGGGCCTGACTAATCAGCTGGAAGGCCTTAAGGCAGAACCGAGGTCTCCTGAGGAAAGAGGAGATTCTGCGTGTGAGCAGGGCTTCGGGACTTCTAGCCCAAGACCTTACCGACCTCCCGTTCTAACAGCTGTCTGTGTTGATGTTGGACTTGGCTAACCAGACTCCATATCACAGAAGCCGATGCCTTGAAGTAATTCCCATTTACAAATATGTCCTGTGGGCCTGCTCCGCCAGTGGCTCCCGCGCCTGCATCTGCCCAGTCCCCTCCTGGCCCTTATCACCTGGCCCCATCAGAAGGGCAGACGCATCCCTTCCCGGGCTCTGCCTGTACGCACGTGGGGACTGCCCTCCAGCCCTGGGAAACGTGGGGTCACGTCAGAGTTCTGACATTGGCACGTTCTGCCACTATGGATTTATTCTCATTGCATTTTTTCTATTACCACTGATCCCCACTGTACCCTTTTCCACCCCCCTCCCCAGCATAAAGAATTATGAGAGGAGGATTCTCACTTAAGAAGGGTTTTTACATCAGAACACATTCATTTGACATAAAATAATCAGCGCTTTTCAGAAGACACTTAGTGCATTCCTGGCCGTGTGTGGCTCTGTGTGTGGCCACGCGTGTGTGTCTGCATGCCCAGGGCCTGGAGTTAAGGGTGAGCCTCTTTTCTCCCAGGGCCTCGTCTGTCTCCCTCCACGTCTCCATCCCTCTGGACCCAGCTCTGCCTCCTGCAGCAGGTCCGGCATCACTGCACGCCTTTCATTTTTCCAGGTAAAGCCATTCAACCCAGGCTCGCAACTGATGCTTCAGGGCCGGTCATCGCCTATGCAAATAGCCCTGCTTTCTAACGAGCGATTAGGTCACATGGTCAAACTTAGAGAGTGAACAGATAGCAGATGACCCTGGAGAGAGGATGTGCGCCTTCCTGCCACCAAGCTCGGTAGCCGCAACAGCGGGAGTCCCCTGCACGTCATCTGACAAGCCGGCACGTCTATATTACTCCTTAACCGTCTCTCCGTGACTGCCACCCCCAAACACGTAACGAGTTCCTGACGGCAGAAAGCATTTCCTATCAATGTTTGTAACCCCCGGCCCTCGTATGCTGCCCGGCACATAATGACAGCAATCCATAAATGCTGATAGGGTCGTCCTTCATTTAACAGATATTTGCAGTCTGCGTATGAGCAATGAACACGGAAGCCGAGGACCAGAAAATGAGTGCAAATGGGACTGGGGACAGGGCGGGCAGGGCAGCCAGGGCTCAGGGAGCAGCGGGGGATGGGCCCCTGGAGAGCTGGCGAGTGACAGGAAACGCTGCACTAGACAGGACCACAGAGCTTTAGTTGCAGGTCGTTCTGGGGAGCTCTGGCCATGTGCATCACATCAGGCGTTTGATCACAGTACTGTTCAACTCAGTGAAAAGCACTAGAACCAACCTTTTGCTAGGGGCTCAGGGAGCGCCCACGTGGGAAGAGATGACCCCGTGATTCCTGGGCATGGCGGCACCCTGGGGCTGTAGGTGCTTCCTTAGGAGGCCGTGGTGCGCTCAGCTTCGGAGGCGGCTGAAGGCAGGAGCAGGGTGGGTTCCAGGCTGATACAGAGCGTCTCCCTCCGATGTCCCGGGAGCAGACACGGAGGACTGGCCTGGCTGCCGCACGGGAATGTCTGATAGAAAATGAGGGTTGGGAGGTCCTGACACCTGACCTAGAGGGCAGGTTACTCACCTTTTTTTCTGTTAGAAGCCCGAGGGGACGTCCCTGAAGGCTCTGGAGTCTAGCATCTGTGGGCGGGGGTCCTGATTGGGGTGGGGGAAGCATAACATCCCATCTGCTTGGTGTCAGCCTTGCCCGGGCTGCAGTCGGAGCAGTGGAGAAGGCTTGGGGACAGCTGTGACTGGAGGCCAGGTGAGAGGTGGCAGCTTCGCCCGGGATGCGGTGGCAGAGTGGGAATAAGTGCAAGGATTTAGGAACCATGAGAAGGAAATCCTCTGGGCCTTGGTGACGGGTTGGAGGGGGCTGTGGTGTGACCCCATGTGTCTGCCCGGTCTCCCAGCTGCGGGCCCCGCCGGGCACAGGGCAGGGACTGATGGGAGGGCATCTCGTTCCAAGCTAGAATTGTGTGTTGCCTTTGTAAAATGCTGAATTCGAAGTATGATTTCAACACCCACAGTTTTGGATGGACCCCTGAATAATAAAAGACTCAAGAACTCAGTGTTGACAGGGGGAGAGACAATTTGTGGGTTCGCTATGCAGAGGGAGGGAAATCGAAGCCATGTTTGAATACGGTTAAGGGTGTGATTGTAGTGCCGGGGAGCAGCGCATTCCAGACTGACCCTTCGGAGCCCCCGAAGCTAATGGCTGACAGGGTAATGGAACACAGGCTACAGAGGAGGTGGCCAGGAAAGTCCAGAAAGGGCTGTGTGGCCAGGAAGTGTGCCAGGAAGATGGAAGGGGGCACCAGTCATGACTGCTGCTACAAGATCGTGTAAGAGGAGCAGGAAACAGTTATCCTTTAAGTTAGTAAAATTGAAATGGATGGTGACCTCAAGCTCAAATTGTTAATTGCAGTAATGGCAGTTGAGACAAGAGGGACATAAATGGAGTCAGGAAGCAAAGAGTGGCATTTCCAGATTAAACATAGCATCGCGTCACAGAACACTCCCCAGGCAGTTAATGTGGAATTCCCTCTGACAAGTTCGCTTTTGGAATCAAAGTGGTGAGTTGCATTACCTTTTATTATTTCTTAGTTTATGATGATTTAGAAGCTATTCCATTACACAGATTTCATTCTCCATCCTGGGTGAAGGGCCTGAGATGAGATCCCAAATTTTCAGTGGCGTTCCCCCAAAAGCTACCATGTTTCTCTGAAAATCATCCTGCATCCTTTCTTTTGTCGTTTCTGAAGGTCTCCATCTGCTCCTCCATTGATCACCCGCCTGATTTCTTGGGTGGGGGGTACTTGTAACCTTTCCCCTTTACAGACGACGCGTCGACGCGTCTCATTTGGCTGCCGAAAGGTATTTGCCCACTTACACATGGCACGCTACCAGCCCATCCTTCCTTCCCATCGTCCTCTCTGTATGTGCATTCATCCCTCTCCCTTTTCTATTTTTATGATTCACCGATTGACATTTTAAAACTATCGACAGTAGTCTCATGCATCGATTAGCATTTCTTCCTGTTCCTTGAAGAGCCCCTCTCGATGTAGGAAATGTGTTTTTTAATCCTTTCTTTCCTCCCAAGTACCTTGTATGGTAACTTTTACGAGTAGAATGATCGGAATAAATAGAAATGTGCCAGTGAAACAAGGCGGCTCAAAATACAAATCGAATTAGACATCAAAATTGTTCTTTTAATGGCATTATTATGGTTCATTAATATAAAGTTTTCTCATAGATCAGGAAGTATTAGTATTACCTTGTGTCTGGGAACCAATGTCTACCGAAAGTGACGTAGAGTCAAGAATTGTGAAGCCTGCAGGTGTGAGATCTCAGGGTTTGAACTGTTCTGCTCCCTGCTTGGCACATCTAAAGACGTCTTGCTCCTTCTGGAGCATTTTTTTTTTCTTACACTTGAAGGCACTACATTTAAGCCAGGCTATTTGCAGGACATGCTGTGGCCGTGCCTTAAATTGAAATTCAGATACGGGCTCCTGGTCCGTTTTAGAAAGTTGCCAGATGCCCGGAGTTTACACAATAGTGTTACTCTCCAAAGGCTGAATATTGGCCACTCTTGAAAAGACCCTTTGCAATTATGAAACTTTAAAGTTGACTCTAGAGGGAATAGGAATACCTGGGAAGAAACGTCCACTCCTCACTCTTATTTTAAGTGCACATGTTCCACTTGGGTAAATTGCTATGTGTTTTGTCCAGGTCAACAACATTCGATTGCCCATTTGGCTGAAGTTACTAGGCGAGAGAGGTATTATTATTCTATCCTTAGACCATGCGTCGATTTCACCTGAGGGCCGGGTTCTCCTGACCACGACATGGCTTCAGCTCCCTTTGCTTTTATATATCCATTTATCAAAAACTTTAAAAAATTCCCGAGGCAGGTGGTAGCGTGAAATGCAGACCAAATTATAACGTGTTTCGCCTCCCGGCCCCACCCAGCACAAAAGCTTCATTACTGAGATTTCTGGCACTTCTCGCCTTTTGGGGTAATATTTCGAGAATGAGTAATATGTCCATAAAGCATTCCACACTAACAACAATAGTCGTACATGAATGTATGAAATAGTAAGTTTTTAATGTGATCTAGTGAAGCGAATACGTTCCTGAGTGAAATCAGTTGTGCGTTTTGAAGCAGTTTTGAATCTGCTGCATTTGTAATGGGGAAAGAGTATGTGATTTTTAATGATGAAAAAAAAAAAATTACCCTCGGCCAAAGTCTTCTGGATGTTGCTCCCTGTTCCTTCTCCCTGTCAGCGTGAACATCATTAATATAATGGGGGATGTCCATGGATAATATACAATATTTAAGCTGTTTCTATTTTCCTCTTTAATAGAAGTTTTTACTTTACTCCAGAAAAGATGCAAGATGTATAATTTAAAAACAGCAAGAAGAAGCCAAAGAGTGCTGTCAAGTTCAAACTAACTATTTGCATTTTAAAATAGCTCCTGCTCTTCTAATGTCAGATCAGCAACTGGATAGCAATTACCCATCCGTTGGCAAGTAAGGAACATTGTATTCGCTTCCCGAGTCGCTTTCAAACACAACTGCTTCGTCTCCTTCCAATGATGCTTCTGGCATTAGAGGTTTTAATTAAGTTACTTAGAGACTGCTTTTACACCAAGCTTCCTGAAATACCGAAACTGCTTTCCATTTGAGACAATAGAGTATTTATCTAAATAAATGTTTTCATTGTTTGCCGTCTTGGCCACATTGTTTCTAGAGCTCAGGTTTTAATCTCTCTTCCTATAAATGAAACAGCCCGGTGTTTTTAAAAGATTACTTTTTCTCCTTTGCTCCCTTATAAAGGTAACCTGCATTTGCATCTTTGGTTGTGTAATGGCAGGGGGCCTAGATCCCTTTCCTTTCAGTGGTTGCAACAAGTAATGCACTTGTGATGAACTCTGCATGCAGCCTTTTCCCATTGGTCCATGTTACTCAGTGAAAACCAAAGACGGGCTGCTTATGATTACTTTTCCCTAACTTCACAGAAGGAAAAGTCTCAAAGCAACGGTGGTGATGGATAGTTGAATATTCTTACCTTGAAGCAAAATCCCCGTATTCCCTGAAACGTAATCTAATAGCAAAACGTGTTCTGACTCTTCCGTCTTTCAGCGTCGTTGTCCATGGATACATATTAAATGCATATATGTCTGCCGTTTCCATTTTGGCTACGGTCTCCACCAGGGCGGCCATCATTCTGGTGGGCTGAGCGTAAAGCTGCCCTGTAGGCGACTGGTAGTTTTAAATCTGAGCCCTGCTGTTTTGTAGCCACGCTTTCAAGTTCCAGAGCCTCTCTGTGCTCCCTCCTTGTTCTCTTGCTGGTAAAATGGGAATAATAATAATACCAATATGATAGGGTTATTATCAGGATTAGGTAAATTAATATTTATAAAGTTTCTGGAACATACGGTACTATATAAATGTTATAGGCACAATTAAAATATGACTAATATACACAGGATACAGATACAGAAACAGGTACAGACAGAGAAACATAAGTTTATTCACTCTCCATTATTCTCCTCTCTATCCTCTGTCTCTTTATTACTCACTGACAGGGAATATTATAACTCCCTTATTCCTTTTGCCCATGACATCTGCTTTACCTTTCTTCCTGTGTGTAAGGCGTGCTCAGCATTTTAGGCGATTTCTGTGTCATCTCCAGTGTAGAATATATAGTCAGGTAAATCAGCACATTTTCTCATCAGTACAGTGACCAGATTGCAGTGCATCTAAGATTTCACCTCTGCCGCAAAACACGCTCTAGAAGTCACATTACACTGGAAAGGAACATGACATCGTCAGAGCCAGCTTTGTCTGCCAGAGCGCTGGCTGCCGACTTCTCATGAAAGAGTTAAGCATGTTGCTGTGTCAAATATTCACTTCTCATTAATTAAAGTAGAACACATTCAATATTTTTTTATTCTGCAGATTAACCCAAAACCACCATGTCTGCAATTTATATTCATCCCGTAAACTGCCTATGCATTAAACATTTCCATCTGGATCCCGATGATTGTTTTTCTCCCATCTCATGCTTGATAAGCTGTTACTGATTAGACAGGGAATTCTGAAGCTGTTGGAAGAACAGACTTTTTAAAGCTCTATCACCTTGGTGTTCTGTTCTCCTGAAGAGGTCTTGCTTGATGCCTGCACGTCCCACTTGGGCTGCAATCCGGGTAGAAGCTAGAGGGCCCTTGGCTACAATGGGGAACACAATCTTATTCTGTGTCGCCCTAATTTTTATTATAAAAAAACTGCATTGTTTAGCCTAATTTATAATATGTTTTCTTTATTTTTTACTTGTGTCATTTGATTTGATGCTAAATCTCCATTTACTCCATGCCGCGCCTGTAATAAAACATAACCAGCCTATGTGGATCACTAGTAGTTTCTAAGCATCGTCCGAAAGGCTCGTTTAACCCTTACGCGGTATGCGAGGCGGTCGTGCTGTTATGGCCCCCAGCTGCTGGATGAGACAACTGAGGCCGCACGGAGGCTGAGCAACGCCCTCAAAATCAGACACCTGGGAAGTGGCAGAAGTTGGCACAAACCCAGACACCCTCCTCCTAGGGCCTGGCTTCCTGCCTTCATACCTTGGGCCGTAAAGAGCTGATTCTATTTTTTGTTTGTTTGTTTGTTTGGTTGGTTGATTTCTTTTTTTAAAAGAATTTTTAAGATGTTATTCTATGGCAGTTGTCCCAGTTTTCCCCCCTTTGCCCTTCTCTACCCATCCCACCCCCGGCTCTCACAGCCAATTCCAACAGTTGCCCACGTCTGTGGGTCATTCATACAGGTCCCTTCCCCTTCTTTCCACCATCATCCCCCTCCCCACACCCCTCTGGTCACTGTCCGTCTATTCCATGTTTCCAGGCTGGTCTGAGTGTGAGCGAGAGGCAACCAGTCGATGTTTCTCTCTTGCATCGATGATTCTCTCTCTAAGAGCAATGAAAAAAAAAAATTCTCCGATGAGGATAAAAAATGAAAACAAAGCAAAACATACACTTACTATTTCTAAGAGCCAGACATACACAGGCTCTTTCCGTATGTGTACAAGTCTTACTGCTACGTCATCTAGCCAGTCCTTCACAGCGGCTTATTGTTTATTTAAAAAGTTTCTTTACGTCTAATCATTTTATAAGTGTGTTGCTTCTCATTATGTCATTCGGAAACTCTTTTACAAGTCATCCTCTGATCCAGCGATCAGAGATGTAAATGATTAATCGCAGCAAGCACCCCATTTGCATCTGCAGCCCCCAGAGATGCTCTGTAAGTCAGACAGCAGCCACGCTCCCCAATGGCTTTGCCTTGAAATCCTGGAGCCCCGTTAAACACAACCGGAAAGGGTAAGAAGCCCAATGAGGCGTGTCACCGAAAGCAGCTTTCCAGAAAAATCCATTATAATGTTCTCAGCTTTAATACTAATTAATGACATCAACTTCAAAAAATTAATAGGGACATTATCAAAGGAACATTTTAATGGGAATATAATGAAAATACTGACTCACATTGTTTAAATAGGAGAAAAAGGGAATATCTCTTGGCTTAATGAGTTTTGAAAGACTAGAGGTTTGAAAAAGAAACATGAGTTTAAAGAAAAGAAGCCGAGTAAGAAACAAAGGAGAAAATAGATACCGAGAAGCAACAGAGTGAAACTGATAAGAGAAAACAGCAGAGCAATTTAATATTTGTGTCCTTCATAAGAGAATAACATACGTGGACGATGCGCTTTTTGGTGTGTCCACAGAAAATAATTAATCTCAGGCTCCCTCATTTGTCTAACTCTAGCAAACAATTTCTGTCTGGGAAAGAACTGATTTCCCCTTTAGTCGGATAAACATTCATTGTCAACGCAGGTGCAGGCGAAACCTCAGCAAAGCGCATTAAGGGCTGAAACAAATAAGAGACGGGGCTAATAGTTGCCGCCTTGATGGAGTTCATGAACCTGCTAAATCCCAGGACTGTGACCTTCAGCCTCCTAATTCACATTCCAAAACTTTTCTAAATTTCAAGAGGAAAAGATCGATCAAGTTATCAAACAGTTCTTCAAAATTTTGGAAAAAGTAGCTTCACTTAAATTTTGGAAAATAAAAGAAAAGGATCTCTGTGGAACAGTGAAACTTTAGGAGGGAGAAAAAAGAATATTTTGTATATAACTTAGGGCTTCTCTGTAGTAACTTTCAAAATCAGGACTTTTAAAATTAGAAAACTAGAAATTACAGAAGAAAAACACATTTCCTCTTTGCTTTTTTCTGTAGTTTTAATTTTAATTAAATGTATTGGGGTAACATTAGTTCATAGGATTATGTAGGTTTCAAGTGTACATTTCTCTGCTCTGTGGTCTGTATTTCGCATTGTGCATACCACCCAAGGTCAAATCATCTTCTGTCACCATGAAACACATTTCTTAAAGTGGCAATATTTTATTCTTACCTTCTATTTTAAAATACAGAACGGTTTCTAAATTTTGAAGCCATGTTAATTAAAAGGTAAATCAGGTGACAAAATACATAGTCACCCTTACAAACAAAAGTAGTCTCTAAGACGTGATTTGTACGAGCATGTGAAGGTTTGGCCCGTGAGTCCCGAGAGGCTGTGCCGGGTCCCAAAGCTGCCTCCTGCTTTGAAAGGCAGGGCAGCTCCCCCGGGCAGCTTGTCACGGCCCAGGCCGCCCACCCAAGAGGTGCTTGCCGTGTGGTTCCGAGGAGCGCGGTTTCCACCAGGGATGCCTCGGTACTGCGGCTGCCATCCTCCCCTGTGAGCCACAGAGGCCACCTCAGTGAAGGTAGCAAGTATAGAGCAGGAAGTTGGGTGGGCACGAGGATCACCAAGCAGGGCACCCCGCTTTCCCCGAAATCCATTAAGGCCACTGGGAAAACATGACCCTGTTCTATATCGAGTCCTGAGTTGTCATTGCGAGTGGGCGGGTCAGAACATTCATTATTTCAAATCAGTTAAAAGAAAACGTAACGTATGATAATAAAAGCTAATGTTTATTAGCGGCTTACGGTGGACCAGCTACTGTCTTCAGTGCGTTGCGTGTATTCACTCTGTCCCCACAGGTCCTAGAGGGTGCTGCGTTAGTATTACCTTCGCCTTTTGAGATCAAAGAAAGGGAGGTGTAGGAGGAGCCCTGTGACTTACTGAAGGTCACACCACTGGCAGGCAGGCAGGGGCACCTGCAGCCTTAACTCGATCTCTGTGTCACTTCTCGTGACACAAAGTCCCTCCCTTCCAGGTCATCTTGGTTTAGTAATGAAGACAGATGTGAACAAAACACATGTAGTACAGCTCGCTGGTATTCCAACAGAAACTGTGCTGCTGTGTCAGACAAAATGCTCGCGAAAAAGAGAGGGAAACAAGACTGACTGACTGAATGGGACCCGTTTTTCACACCTGCTCAATGTTGTGCATTCATTTTCACTGGCCCCGTTCAAGGGTAGCCATGAGTGTTTTCTATAATTTACTCAGCTGAGTAATTTTGTTCCCATGTTCTAGAATTAAAATAATTCAATCTGACTAATCATGGGTTCGTTTAAACATTATCAAGGCACTAAGACTATAAATTAATTATTAATATATTGTTCTAAATCATTTTGTTAGATTTTACTGGTGGAAGTCTCTGTGTAATAAATGATTATCATGTACTTTCTTTTCAAAAATTAACAGTATGTGTTATTTAGAATGTAGCTTTTTGCTCCAATTAGCAAATTTTGACACTTTGTAAATACATCAAGTTTAACCATTCAAAGTAGTCACCCATGAAAATGTTTCAATGCCTGTGGATTTTATGTTTTAAAATTGCCTTTGGTACTATCCGATTGATAAAGTGCCAGATTAATCAGGAAATGTAAATATGCCCTAAAATTTAGAATTCTGCCAATCTAAATCTGATTTAAAATCTGAAAGTAAATAAGTATATAGTTCTTTGTAAGCTTGAGCACGTCACCCAGAAGAAGGGATGCTCGCTTTTGGAGCCAAAGGGAATCTAAGATGACCTCTTCACTTCCTTCATGTACGGGCCTGGAGGGTGAACGGACTTCCGCAAGGGCGATTGGCCAGGTCAAGGCTGAGTCCCCGTGTTCAGGGCAGTGCTCTCCCCAGGCCTAATGGGTGGTCAGCATGCTGTCGGTTGAGCTACATGCTTCTTGGGTCAGGAGAAAGCTGGCATCACTTTGATTTCCTAGAAAATGTCCTGTCCCAGCCTGCCCTTTATCTCCCCCCCGGGATGAAGGCGTGGGCTTTGCTTCTCTGTCTACATCAAGAGAAGCTCAACCATCGCCATTTTAAGGACTTGAGTGCCCTACTATAAATAGCACTTGCAGTAGCATTGTATCTGTCATGCCTTGAGAAGTGCATAAATTGTCAGGCTTGACCTAAACCATAAAAAATGTCAAATGCAGAAAGTTGAAAATAGGACATGTAGGCACTGTATCAAAATGTGTTCTATTTCCAGCTTCTGTTTCTTTCTTAATAGCCCTCCCCCCCCAAAAAAATCACGAAATTCCCTAAAATCAATGTGAATTTGTGACATTTTTCTGCCCTTACATTTTCTGAATTCAAAATGATCCCCTTTTTGATGCTGCAAAATTCTCCAATTTCACCTCTAGGTTTCAAATGTCTCCAGTAGCTCAACTCTTATTCAAAAGAACATGCGAGAGATCCTCAATAGAAACCCTTGATTTTTGTTAGGGAGAGAAATGGAAATTCAAAGTATAAATCATACAGAGCAGTGTCTAAAATTCTTAAAATATGAGAAATCAACTTCAAGTTTATTTATAGCCTTGAAGTAACTTAGGGTCTAAAGACTAGACTGGCCGATTTTCCCATTCTAATAGACTCAGTAAAATTAGTGTGTATATGTTGCAAATTTCAAGAAGATTATTTCCTATCAGATCAGAAAACATAGGCACTGATCAAAGGGCTAAAAACAAAAATAGAAAAGAAAATTCTGCGCCTTACCTCATGGGAAATGTGAATGATCGTGTGGTTTGGATTCTGTGATTTCCCAGGAATCCGTGAGACTCCACACAACATACAGGAGGAGAAATTCCTTCTGCCCTTAGGTCCTTAGCTGGGCCTAAAAATTAAACTGACAGTTGACATTAACAGGGGAAAAGCATACAGGTTGTATGTTAATATTTTTATGTGGGCATGGGAGTTTTCAGAAGAAAAATAGTTTCAATGAAACCATTTAAGCCCAAAAGCTTTTTAAACAAAGAATGACGAACTGAGGATGTACCAGAGGAGGGGCCTAGGCGAGGGGCAGAAGGTCGAGACCGTGGTTAGGAAATATTTGGGGGAAACTCATGGAGGTGATTTTGGCACATTTGCTTGTTCAAGTTCCCCCTCCCATTTGGGCACCAATCTTGGTGATAATGTGCCATTCTCGTCCTTGGTGCAGGGGGTGGTCAGAGAGCACTTCGAAATCTGCTGTTTCTCAGGTGCCTTCATCTCAAAATAATCAAGAATCCAAAAGAGGCACATTTTGGGGTGCTGGGTTTGAACCCCTTCAACAGTAACTTACTGCGGACTCTGGATTGAAAAGGTGCTCAGTGAGGTGTGATAATGACATACGTACGCCACAGAGTCTGGTAGCGGGGGGTCCATGGGGAACGGCAGGTTTGCCTTTGTAAGCTCTGTGGGGACATCCCACGTCCTGCAGTCCCTGCCCAAGCAGGGTGACGGTGGCATCGCCCTCACCTGTGGAGAGGTTTGCAGGCTGTGATTGTTCCCCTCAGGCCTTCTTCATCATACTATCACGCTCCTAGATGGGGCGCTTTGAAGTGGTTCTTTATTTTCCTGCTTAAAGGAGTGAATGCAGTGTAAACAGAGCCCATTCTCATTATTCACGGTCGGTCATAGTGTCAGGCAGCCCGGAACCCTGGACGGGTGAGTGCTGGCCCGCTGCCCCCGGGGAAAGACAGGGTGGGTTCCTGCCAAACCGGTCCCTACATTTCTGTCGGCCAGTCGGGGCATAACCTTGCTTTATGCGTGTTTCTGCTTAATAACGCCTTCTGTAGTCCACACTGTTGATTTCATTAGCAGGGAAGTCACCGCACGGCCACTCGTGCCTGATCAAAACCTGTCCAGCACTTGTATTTTCTTCCCGAGGCACGGAGCAGCTTTCTAGTGCTGGGGAACACAGGAAAGCACTTCAGCTCTGCGCTTCGGAGAGAGGCCTTTCAGACAGCGACATCATCTAGAAAAAGCCTGCAAAATGCACACACAAAAAAGATGGCACTCGGTATGAATGGACTCGCTTTTGTAGCGTAAGGGCTGAGACTGGAGGGCAGAGCATTGCCTTGTTCACGACCTCCGCTGGGCACACGAGCGTCACGTGTCTCATAGTGGGGGTGCAGGTAAACTGCAGTCAATAGGCAAGTGTTCACCTACAGAACCTACTGGGGGTGAGGGATCAGCTGCACCTGTTAACTGGTCATACTTTTTAAAGTACATATATTTCCTCTTTAGAAAATCTGCTTATATCCAAAATCTCAGTAAGTGAAGGTGAGATTTATGGTATTGTCCGTCCCTTCCTTCCTTCCTTCCTTCCTTCCTTCCTTCCTTCCTTCCTTCCTATATTTGAAATAGATTTTTGGTAGCATAGAGTGATAGATGTATCTTTGGATCATATGATAGCATTAAAATTTCTTTTTTTTAAACATCCACTCTCTATTCGTTTATTATTAACCAACTTGTTTTCTAGAGGATTTGCCTTTTGAGAAATAAAATTCTTTGCTGATACTTACTCTAGTAATGCACACATAAATTATATGATGGAAAATAAATTTTTCAGACATTATGATCTATTTAGTTTTATGGTTGACACTATTCAAGTTCAAAGATGCATGTGACTGAATAAAAGACCCCTGCGGGGCACTAGCTAGACACCTCTGCTTCATACAAAACGCTAAATCGGCTGCTTAACACTTAAAAATAGGGACATGTCATTAAAATGTTGGATTTCTGACCCTTCTTAAATATTGAAGGTGCAGTCACTGGGTGTACACCTGAAACTAATACAATCTTTTGTCAACTATAATAGGGAAAAAAAGATAAAAACTATTGAACGTCTGAGTAACACCAGCTCTGCCGCAGAGCTTCGGTTGGCAGCAGGTGGATAAAGACCACCTCCCTTATACCAAAGATACAACCCAGACGTGTCCCGTCGCTTCTCCACGACCAAAACCAAGTTTCTAAGCCAGTAATGTAGCGTCGTCTCTGATGATTTTTAAATCAAGGACAGTATTTTCTGTTACCCATGTCTTTGTCAAAAGGAGAACGTGAAAGGCAGGGCAGCAGTTTGTACAAGCCAGCCTCACTGACTTAAGTGAATTGTTTGTCCCCTCTGAGCACTGAAGTTGTAATTTCTGATTTCAGGAGCTTCCAGTTATTGTAGCCCCGTCAGGATTGGTTCTCCGCACAAGTGGTGGGAGCACAGCTCACCAGGGCCCCGGAGGGTGTGTGGGTATCATGAAGTAATGGGGGACACCCCCAAGTTCACGGGGAGTCAGATCCCTTCCAGTGCCCAAGCCACCGAGATGTGTATTGGACCACCAGGTGCCGCGCAGTATTTCACCACACAGGACCCGACCACTCCAGTGGAGAGGAGAGTGCATTCCGTCCCAGCCTGTGTGCGTTCGGAGCTTGTGAATCGTGGGATATAGTCAGGGTAGGAGATTCACGCAAAGGCATGTGGAACCGAACAAAAAATAAAGCGAAGCCCTCATGGACTACATGCCCTGCATAAATGCAAAACTTACTAACCGTGTGTCATGGTCACTTGCAAAGAAGAGCGAATCGTATGAACCAACTCGTTTGGCCTTAGGAAAGCAAGATAAACAAAAGCAGCAGCCATTACCAGTCACCTAAAACCTGTGGCTCTCAGTCCAGGAACTTCACAGAGGTCGCTGGGGGAAGTGTATCCTGTTTGGATACATACTGCCTTGATACTTGTAGGTTGTTATTTTTGAAGGTATAAATTTGAGATAGAACATTAAAATATGGGATACCTAAAGAAGTGCAAAACTTCTGAGCGTCTGTCTTAAAATTAAGCTGGTGCAAATAAGTGAATTCACATATTTAGCATATTTAAAAGTAGAATCTTTGATATTTTGGTCTTGATTTTCGGATAGTTTTCAGTTTCCTTGAAAGCCTGGATGCTTTCCTTGTATAGGACTCGTCATGACATTGGACAAAACTATGAATGCAATGATTCATCTGAAATTCTACAGTCTCTCCCGAAGCTTTAACTTCTGTGAAATGCTGGGTGGCCACAGTACACCGTCAGAGAGCTTTATATTCATTTATGACCCAGTTGTCCTTTGAATTCTGCCTTGGCGTGGCCTTTGTCAACCCTGTTGGGTGGTCAGCTCCTTCGAGGCGTGGTCTCTGCCCTCTCGGCCCCGGCACTCTCCCACGTCAGCACAGGAGTCGTCTTTCCAAGCTGCACATCTGAACACGAGCTTCCCTTTAGGACATCGTTACATCGATTCCTGTCTTCCCTGTGGAGCAGCGGGCCCTCCGTCTTTCGATCTTAACCCTTCCCGTGACCCCTCGATTTTCTACATTAAAGTCACCCGAACTACTCAGCTCTTTAACACAGTTCAGTGGGCTGTTTCCTCCTGTTTGGATTTATCTTCATCTTAATTTTTTTAATAGGAGAGCTCACCTGTTCTTTCTTAATGCTTATCCCTTTACCTCAGTAGCCCCCCATTCTGGGAACGATGCTATGGGGATAGATAGAAGACAGAGAAGGCTCTTTGGTATCAAATATGTGATAATGGTTCCTAAATGGACTTTAAAGGAGCTTTTTGCAGCCTTATGGAATGACCCTTGCCAACAATTCTAGGAGTTTTTTTTTTTTTTTCTTGCTTGGCCAACACTTGAATATATGCCTTCTTTTCTAAGATATAGTAAGAGAACTTTCCATGGAGGGTGTTTTAGAATGTACTGTATATACATTCTAAACAGTGAGACCAAAAGGTGACTTTTATATTGATAGAAAAATTAAGGTTGTGTAAGGTCAGCATGCATGTTACCATGGCCACTGAAAAGATGGTTCGTTACTCACAGTTCCCAAGAGGAAGGAGCACATCATGCCGTGAGGAGGGGTGTGATGGGGGGACCCCACAGAGGAGGCAGCGGGCATCAGGAGGCAGGAGGAGTGGAGCGGGCAGGAGCCTTTGCTGTGGTTTCTGCGGGAAGTAACGGGAGAGGCAGGGCAAGCAGGGGTGGCATTGGCTCGTTTGAGTGATTCCAGTGGGCTCTGGGGCTCAGGAGTGTCCCCGGTGGTCTGGTGCTGCCCCGGGGTGACCGGGTCAGGCGGACAGCGGCCGGGTGTGAGGGCCTCGGCGAGGGGTAGGCGGGCTGCGGCTGCTTTGTCTTTGGGGAGGGTGCCTGCGAACGGGCTGGCCCCGGCGGGGCTCCAAGGTGAGCAACCCCAGGAACACGGAGAGTCAAAGACGCGGGTCACACAGCGGCGCGTGGCCGCGTCCAGAAATGGCCAGGCGGTCAGAAGCCCCGACATGCCTCTCTGTCCGGCATTCCCACTTCTGACATGGACAGCTTACCTTTCCTCGGTCCGATGTAAGTTACCATGGAAACAGGGCCTCAACCACTTCTTAAATCACCTGTCATGTTTTAGACTATGAAGTATGAGAATTTGGTGCCAACATTTAAACAGTGTTTTACATGGATCTAGAAACACATCTTATTTTTTCGAGTGTATAGGATAAATTCCATATATTCTTTATATAATAGATACGTTAGTGCATAAAGGTCAAGGAAACATACTAATAAGCTATAAAATACAGGGCTTCTACATTATAGATGTATTATTACCCAAAACTCAAGCTTCCATTGTGCATTTCGAAACATAACCAAATGAAATGACATTCTCCCCTCTCTCCCTCTTTCTTATATGTGTGCCTATGTATGTATATGGACCTATAAGGCACGGGTTATTTCATGAGTTAGATAAGTAAATGCATAAAATCTAGAAGGATATGCAACAACCTTTTACTCGCTAACATTGGTGAGCTCTTGCGTTTGGGGATTGCATTCTGTATTTACACTGCTGTATTGTTTAATTTCTTATAAATAAGCACGTAGTTGTAGTAAAAAATATAGCAAAGGTATTTTTGACATTAAAATCTTTAGACGGTAAAAACCTCTTCAAAAGATCTTATCCAGGAAAGTAGTTTGAAATTAAATTTTTTTAAGACGCTTTCTACCACGATGATCTGATGAACTAGCACATTGCCAGCTCTTGTGGTCATTGTCAGAAACAAAATCGTGGAAGCATCTGATTCTGCGCTCGCTCTTTGATGAGCTCTTATTGGTGTTCAGATCACCTAAACAGTTCAGCTGTGCATGTTTAATCACCGCCTAGAAAACTTAATTCTAGGGAGTGATGAGCACGCAGGGGAATGGAGAGAAAAAGGAGGCTTTTCCCAAAACAGCCACAACATATTATTAGGTGTCAGATAAGATTTTAATGTGTTTTTGTAGGCAATAGAACTAAATTCTGGATGTTACAATACCCCAGACTCTCTTAAAAGTGTATGGTATATGTTAACGTACACTTTTCTATCATAGATTTATTTCTGGGAATTTTGTGATATCAAGGCCAACTCTAAGATCATCACAGCCACAGGCTGATATGGTGCAAGACTTTAACCCTTTTAGAAAAGGGAACATTTGATTTTATGATGGAAGAAAACTGGCTTGCCAAGCATTTTGTCCGTTTCTCAACTAACCACTGACCATTTGTACCATGAGGCTTAGTTTGTTTGAATAGCAACCCTTCATGTTTGTGTTGATATCCTAGGACTTTCTGAAGAAATAAATTATTCCCACCCTTTCTGTCACTTTTCTCTTTGCCCTGCATGTGAGGGAGAAAGACATCAACATGTGCCTAAGTCTCTATTCTGTACCTGAAACTGAATTTACAGTTTGGTTTAGGAGAAGATACAGGAGGGGTGAATCCTTCCTTCCAGCTAAGCTCAGGGAACAGTCACTTCCTGAGAGGTGAATGGGAAATATATTATGTCAATTAATGTATACTGGCAGCGTATAAAACAAGGTTGCGTCTGTTACTCAGCTGTCCCTGGTGTGAAATTGACTGCAGATTTACTTTCCAGAGTTCAGAATTTATTTCTTCCTGTGGCTTTTCATATAGGCACTTTTTAAGACGAAAAGTAATATCTACCAACTACTGGATTATGAATTCAACCTGGCATCTGATCATCAGATTTCACATTTTCTCTTTGATCTCTCACCAAAGATGATAAAGCTATTTCCCTTGGAATTCAGCTGTGACAGTGTAGTTGATTAAGCTCAAGTCTAATTGGCTTTGCAGTGTTAGCAGAAACCAAAATTTAATGGCTGATTTTCTTTCCCCCATAGTAAAATAAACCTCTGTGATTCACAGTCTTGGAGAACAGAATTCTGTTCATTAAGAAAGTCTTTTTATGGACAGTAAAGAACTGACTATTAGAATTATGACTTGAAGTTATATTTTTCTCTCTGAAATTTTTAGAGTGCAAGAGTTCTCTAAACTATTTTTTAAAGTATAAATATTTGAGATAATGGGATACATACTTTTTAAGAATTTAAAATTTACCAGTGATTTGAAGTAAGAAATTAGATTTAGATTTAGTTACTTTTCTTCACTTTATTATATATTTTTTGATTTTTATTAAACTTAGTAGGGTGACATTGGTTAATAAAATTATGTAGGTTTCAGGGGTACAATCCTATAACACATCATCTGTATGCTGTATTGTGTGCTCACCACCCCAAGTCAGGTCTCCTTCCATCACATTTATCCCGCCTTTCCCCTCTTCTACCTCCCTCTTTCCCTCTGGTAATCACCACACTGTGGTATGTTTATAAATTTTGTGGGGTTTTTTTGCTTAATCCTTTCACTCATTTTACTCAGCCCCCCAACCCCCACCCCTCTGAGAGCTACCAGCCTGCTGTCTGTGTCACTTGCAAGTGACGCATAAGATGAGTGTGCGCCTGAGAGTCCTGTTAGAGAATTTGGGAAGAACAGAACTTATGCTGGCAAGTGATGCACACACACACACATTATTGGACGTACAATATACCTGTGGTCATTCTGGGCCACGACCAAGGCTGCCGTGGGTGGCGTCCTCTTGTTAGGGGGGAACCAAAGTGTTCCCCGGGTGACCGGAGTAGAGCAGCGCCAGAGCGCTAGGACAGGGAACGAGAGGGTGTTTCCCTGACAGGCCTTACCCTGGCTGCTCCCCTTCTCCAGTGTCTCCCCAGGGAGTTCTTCAGCAGCACCTCGCCCCCAGCTGGGAAGCAGGCTTGGGATTCTAAAGTGTTATATTTAGAGCTTAGTCTGACTAGGTTCTCTTCGGTTTCAGATTAAAATTTAAAAAATGGATTAAATAATACTTTTAATGACAAATACCTAATTATAGGACCTTAGCCTCTATTTGTACTCAAAGCTTGATCCTTGGATTGGACATGCACTAGCCAATGGCATAATAAATTAGATAATCGCAATTCCACTTCTGACGTGAATCAAGTAGCCATTATAAACCAAATTCCCACCACCGCCTTTTTCTGAGGATGGCGACAAAATGATTCACACTTCTAAAAAGTTTATATAATTTTGTCTCCAATGAAATTTCCTAAAATCAAATTAGAACTTTTATAGTCACAGGATAGCCTAGATATTTGTTCTCTGAACCCATTTATGGCGAGGGAATCAGTGTAGTCAGGAAGATGAGGAGCCCCATTCTCCATTCTAACGGCAAGGAGCTAACAGGAAATTTCAGACAGACATGAGGCCCAGGAGCAAATGATAAGAAACTTCTCCAAGTGCAATTGGCTGTAAACTTGAGTACTGCCATAAAGGGTACTCAACATGTAGCAGGATATAAAAACCATTAGAATGTCAGCATACTCCCAAACCCTGAATTTCAAATGCTTTCATTCTTCCATCAAAGAAAGGCTAATTGGTGAGTAAAATTCATATTTAAAAATCATAAGAATTCACCTCATTGAAAAAGGAAGACATTAAAATCTCAGGCCAGTAGGAATAAAAGTTAAACTTATTTCAAATAAACTCCAGATTCCCCAAGTTAAAATTTGAAGTCTATAAATCATTGAGGACATTTATGTTATTAAACATAGTTACAAGTGAAGTAAGACTTGATATTGATGGAGGTTTCTATAATCATTCTTTATGACTACGTCCCATGCAGCTCACTTCGGGACACCCAATAAGCCGAGAGAGAAAAAGAACGAGAACCCAACACCCCAGAAAACAAACAAAACAACAAAAACCCCGCTTCTTTATTACTTTTTTCTGTGCAGACCCTGATTGGAAATGGGTGTACTTCACCCTCGATGGGGACACACAGTGACTGAGCTGTGCTATTTTTTTATTTCAGGGGCTGACGTTATCAACTTTGATGGCCACGTGGTGTTGCCATATAGATTCAGAAACAAGAAGATGAAAACGCTGAAGGACGTCATTGCCTTGAAGTTTAAAACCACTGAGAGCGAAGGAGTGATCCTGCACGGGGAGGGGCAGCAAGGAGACTACATCACTCTGGAGCTGAGGAAGGCCCGGCTGGTCTTCAGTTTAAACCTCGGTACGTCCGACTGCGGGCACCATTCTTTCCATTTTTTAGTAATTCCGTGTATGAAATGCTAATGCTGTTTAACCCTAAAAATGGACGTTACAAAAATGGTTCACATTGTTATCAATTCATTTGATCCCAATATTGACACACTGATGTACTCATTCATTCAAAAATTGCATATGAAATGCCTGTGTTATGAGGGTGTATAGTAGCATCTGGGAAACACTGGTGAACAAGTAGGGAAGGACGCTGAGTTCACAAAGTTTATCACCTGGTGGGGCAGTCAGACAGTATGTGATCTGTTACTACTTTAACACAACTAAATCAAAAGACATGACTTACCATGATTACAGGTGACCTTTGAACACCATGGTTGTTAGGGGTGTCAGACCCTCCCTGGCGCAGTTGAAATTCCGTGTTTGACTGTACAGTTCACTCTCGGCATCCATAGATTCCACCAGCCATGGCTCGAAAACAGTACGTCCCATCTGAGGCTGGGGAGCTGAGGCTGGGAGTGCGCAAGTCTGTGGGTGCAAAGAGCTGGCTGCAGGGACTGGATCCAGCCTCCCTGTAAGCGGACCCACGCAGTTCATGCTCCTGCGGGTGAGGGCCCGCTATAGTATGAGGTCAGTGAGGTGGGCTGATGTGACGCTGCGGAGGCAGGAGGGTCAGCATTAGAATGGGCGCCGGGGAAAGTCCTCTACCAGGGACGTTCCTGCTGAGATCGATGACAGGAACGAGCCGTGAGCGTATCAGGGAGAAGAGCGTCTCAAAGGACACATCTGCTTCTGACAACTCCCTGGCAAGCTCCAGGAGCAGCTAGGAGGCCGGGGGAGGGGGAGAGACGTTAAGAATGGGAACCTGACTGAGCCTTCTAGAAGAGGAAACGCTTCCACCACCGTGGGAGTGGAAGATGAAGTCCTCGAGGTCCAAGATGAGCCGGCACTGGTTCATGGAGACCGTTTCAGGGGCGCCTCAGCATGACCTGTGATGAGCCAGGTCTTTAGTGAGAAAGGAAGAGAATAAATAAAAGATCATTCCTCGGGCATGGCTTAGGCCCCAGCGGGCATTCGTGCCATTTTCAGAAATAGAGAAAGCCCTGTTGTCCCTGCAGGGTGTCTCCTCATGGACAGTTGTTAGTTTCTTCTAACAGAGCTGCTCAAGGTTGGCAGGAGGAGGAGCTAATTGGAGCCTGGGGAGCGGACGGGGAAGAGGAGGGAATAAGGATGTGTGACGTCAGAGAGACAAGGGACAGAGACGGTTACTGCGTTGAATTCACCTGAAAGGTCACATACAACAGAAAAGGGAGGTTACCATTGGCAACGCAGAGGTTACTGGTGATTTACTCTCGGAATAATGTGTACATAACATGAAAGAAAAGTCTGGAAGGAAATACACCACACTCTTCCGTGGTGGAGATAAGTCATAATGCTTGACATGTTAATTCTTCATAATATTCTCAACTCTTAATATCAAACATGTATTCATGCATTACCTGGGAGGAAACTAGTTCTAAATAATTTTTGAAACTAGGTTCAGTGCAAGTTAAGACAATATACAAATGATTTATCATAGAATTGTACACTTGAAACTTATATAATTTTATTAATACAAAACATTTAATAGGAAAAAAATGAAGTTATTAAGGACGAACTGGGGAGAGAACTCAGAAAACAAAATGTAAGTTATTTGTAAAAATACACACGGCAATTGGATTATATCTTTAAAGTTTATTTTTTTCAAACCTTTCCTTGTTTTTCTGAAACAATGGACCCATCTAGAGCCACTGTGCTTTCGCAAGGTGAGACACCGCATTACTCTTCCGGAACAAGTCACCGGTCGTATGACTGTGCCCCCCCTCCGAAAAAAAGTCAGTGCCATTTCCCCCAAAAGCAGTTTACTCACAGACTCGTAGTGACCGGCTGGAGTTGATGGCCGCCGTGGAGATACGGTCCTTCCTCCACCGTCCCCTTCAAGGCCATTGCCGACTATGACGTGCATCTGGCTGCTGCCTCACCGTCAAATCTAAACACCGAAACAAACTGAATGTGGCCTTCCGCTTAGATCTATTCTTTCTTTTCTGCGGCCTCTCTCCTATGCGCGCATCCACAGTCAGCATAATTGAGTTCATCACCAGAAGGAAGAAAACTTGACCCAGGAAATCCATAAAGAACGTCAGGTATAGGCATCATTAGCATCCTAAGTGAGGGAAAAGAGGAAATGATTGAATTTCTCTGTCCTGCATTTCTCTTATTTCTATCATGCTATTTATGCTGAAACAATATTCCTTTTTTATAGTATTTAGTTTTGCCTGACCATAAAAAGCAGTCTTTCATTAGACAAAGTAGAAAGTGGTATAAAATATATAAACAGCATTCAGAGATGATCTCAGTAAATGTTTTGGATCCTCATAGCCTTTCACTCTTATTTATGGTCTTATTGCTGTGGAGGTCTTATTTTAAAACTAGATTCATGCCATATTTTT
Organism: Furipterus horrens; assembly: GCF_987537825.1. NCBI lineage: Eukaryota > Metazoa > Chordata > Mammalia > Chiroptera > Furipteridae > Furipterus > Furipterus horrens. The sequence continues at coordinate 98,270,605 of NW_028327179.1, forward strand.
TTCCCAGAAAAGGTTTATTCTCAGATTCTTCCAAAGTAATCACTTATTAGTTATTGATCACTCCATATATAGCTATTTTCAACCTCAACCAAAATAATAGTATTTCACATGAAATTGATCCATAACCATTTAGCAACTTGCACAGCTAATTTTAATAATTTAAACACTTTCGATCAAGTACAGAAGACAATGGCCCTTGTGTGACGGCGTGTGTCACGGAGAGCACAGGGAGCTCACCTGGCTCAACGAGTGAGTCTGCGCATCCCAATTGCAGATGGTTTTTTGTTACTTTTTAAAAAAATTTATTGGAATAAAATGGTTAATAAAATTATATAGGTTTCAGGGGTACAATTCTACAACACGTCGTCTGTATAATGTCCTGTGTGCTCATCACCCCAAGTCAGGTCTCCTTCCGTCACCATTGATCCCCCCTTTCCCCTCTTCTCCCTCCCTCTTTCCCTCTGGTGATCACCACACTGTTGTGTGTGTCTGAGTCTTTTTCATTTTTGCTTAATCCCTTCGCCCTTCGCAGCCAGCTCCCAAGCCCCTCCCCTCTGACAGCTGTCAGTCTGTCCTCGGTATCCCTGAGTCTGTCTGCACTTCGTCCATTTTGTTCATTAGAGTCCGCACGTAAGTGAGACCATGTGGCTCTTGTCTTTCTCTGACCGGCTTACTTCACTCACCATGCTACACTCCATAGTTCTGCAGGCTTTTATTGTCGGTGTAACTTGTGTACATTTTCCATGTCATTAAATAGTACACTGTGCTTCAGATGACGGCATTTAGAGTCAGAGAAAACCAAAAGCTGACATGCTGTATTTTAAAAGAACACCAACCTCAATAATAAAAGATTGTTAACAGGTACCATTTAATGAATGTTCTCTCTATGCCAGAAAGTGTGCTAAGCTCTTTGTATGTACTCGGTACTTTAATCCCCACTGCGACCTTGTAAAGCAGGGACTGTTATTTTCCCCTTTTTACATATGAAGAAACGGGCCCAGGGAAGTTGTCAACTTGCCCAGCAATACAGAGCATCAGAACTCGGGCCTTCTGGCTCCAGAGCTCATGGGACACTGACTTTCAAAGGAGCCTAGGCCCTGGCAGGTGGCTCAGTCATTTGGGGCATCGTCCCAATACACCAAGGTTGCAGGTTCAATCCCTGGTCACACTACGTAGAGGGAGCAGCCAATGAAAAAAGCGGAACAGCAAACCTCTCTCTCTCTCTCTCTCTGTCTCTGTCTCTCTCAAATCAATAAAAAAATATTTAAAAACCTAATAATTTTTAATAGCTCATTATTTTTAAGGAAACAGACTTTTTTCATCTTTACTGGCTTTGAACATAAACTCTCTAAGCAGAGCCACAGGCTGGTTTTCCTGTGGCAGTGGCAGCAGACAGAGCGTCCACGCACAGTGTCTAATCAGAGGTCTCGGGCTGCCCCGGCCGCGGCCTCACCGCTGCTTCTTTTCCCCCCGTGACGCAGGAAGCAACCAGCTCGGGCCCATCTACGGCCACACGTCGGTGACGACGGGGAGCCTGCTGGACGACCACCACTGGCACTCGGTCGCCATCGAGCGCCAGGGCCGGAGCCTCGACCTCACCCTGGACAGGAGCGTGCAGCACTTCCGCACCAACGGGGAGTTCGACTACCTGGACCTGGACTATGAGGTGACCTTGGGGACACGGAAACTGAGGCGGCCAGCGGCTGCCTCGGCTCCCACGTGTACCGTTGTGTGTCTTGGTTCCTTATGCACCCCCCTGCCCCATTTTCGTGCTATTCTCCAAAGAAACATTAACGTGTAACTTCAAAACCTAATTTATTAACATATATCATTTTATTCATTTCTAAAGTTTTAATAATAAATACTTGAAATATTTTTTAAATGTTGGTACCAAAGTAAGAATATGAAGAGAAGGGACCATCTACCATGTTATTAGGATCATTTAACAAGTCCTGAATAAGTTTTAAGTTATAATCTTTGCATTGCTCATTTATTAGAATATAAATCACCTGTTTTACTTGATAACATACAGTATGATATACAAAGGATTGTCTAATATTTATTACAAAATATTGAATAAGAAATCCTGAGTTCTGATTTATATTAAGCCATTTATATATTATATATTTATATATTTATGACTTAATTCTTTTAGTAAGTTCTATTTTTTCAGTTATAATTGTCACTAAAGACATTAAAATTAAACTATTTTAAAGAAATTGTACATAAATAAAAGGATTTTTTACCTTCCAAATGATCAAAGATTTTTAAAAAATCAATGATCTTGGTCCATTATAAATGATACATTCTCATAATATACAGGTAGGCATATCCAGTTTTTAAATAAATTATTTGGAGAGCAATTTAACGTCAGCTGTCCATTCAAAAGCGTTAACCACATATAGGAATAAGAATTCTGCAAGGACATGTTTCTCTAGCGTAAGGTATACTGAGACAAAGGGGATAATGCGAACCGAACAGGCAGAGCCCAGCAGCAGAATACACAGGATGAGATACTAATCAGCTGGAGGGTCCCAAACTTTCTTAATTCACGGGACCCTTGGTGTCTTATTAATTTTCCACAGTTCCTTCTAGACCCTCCTGTCATAGTTAGAACTAAACGACGTAATAAATGTTTGTGTCCTAAGAACATAGTAGCCGTTTGAAAAAAAATGCACCTACAATGGAAGAACAGATCATAGCCTTCTCTTACGCTCAACAGTAATAATCATTTATGAGCGGGATGTGTGCGCCCGCGCTGGACGACTTCTCAGACTGGGAATCAGGGTGGACGCTGCCACCCTCGTTTTCTGCGTTTACGTCCATGCGACAGTTTTTATCTGAGCGATGAGCAAATTCCCAGCTTCCCAAAGGCAGGACGTCACCCAGAGCAATGGGGCAGGGTGCTGGGACAGTGAAGCTCCTCAAGCTAGTGTGTAGCACAGTTTGCAAAAGATATCAAGTATCGCTGTCCTTTTTCACATGTACACTGAGGGGCCCTGATGAACTTGCTGTGTCTCCGCAGTGTGCCTTACCCAGCCTTAAAACTGAAGGTACATACGTACACGCATGTAGGTGCAGTATCTATCTATCTGTATAAAGTTTTAAGAATGTAGAATATGTTCACCGTAAAATAATAAGTGAAAATTCAAGATTTACAACTGTGTTTTCTATTTTCTTATATGTTTAAGTAGTTTCTAAAGTTCCTGCTCTGTGAGTATATCACATATATTTCTAAATAAGTATTCCAAATAGAAAATGCAATATAAACCCTGATTAAAGACTTTATTAATATTAAAATAAATTCAACATATTTAGGAAATAATTGCCTGCCAAAAAAATCCCTTTAAAGCAGAAATGATTGTTAATAGGGAAATAATGTGAAAAACCCCAGAAAATTTCATCTGCTGTAAATGAGTACAATTCCTGGCTTATGTGACTTGCTCCCACTTACGAGAGGACGTGAAGATGACTACGTAATTCATTCTCCATTAATAAACTTTGAAGTACTGTAGAAGACAGGAGAAATTTTGGACCATTAGCAATGGACAAAGGCAATTCCAATTTTCAAAAAACAATGGAAACTTCAGGTTCCCAAAGCTGTCGGGGGTCCCAGCCGCCTTTGAGTTTGTGATGGAATCCCTGAGTGTTCTCGCACACACCACGCTTTCCGTACAGGGCCGGCTATTTTGTGGGCACTGTGCAGCCCCCCAGCGTACAGGACTGCACCTGAGATGCTCATCTGTAGTCTCATGTCCCTGGCACGTGTCTGTGAGAGACGCTAGGAAGGAACTTAAATGCGCCAACAGGGAGTCAGCACAGACTCAGCTTCCTCCTCTCCGTAGGGTTGCCACTGATCGCCGCCCTCCTGGGTGCTGCTCTGGCGGTCACGCGCCGCAGTCAAAGGGCTCGGCCTGCCTGCGTGTTTCTCCGTGTCCATCTCAGTGTAACGGGCTCCTTTTTGCCTCTTTGTTTAAAGACGAGGACGTGGAGTAGAGGCAGCCTCCGTGTCTGCCCGTGCCTCCTTGGCCCACCCGTACAGTATCTAGGCTCAAACCTGGAAAGGGGCATCTTACAAATAACAAAAACACTCCTCTCGTTCAGGAAGTGCAGAGGGTTCTGGGAGCTCTGGCCAGGCACTGGGGACGAAGACCAGCTGCCTTTATGCTACCACACCTTTACACAGTATCTCCACCACAGAGACACAATAGCTCTAAGTAACTTCAGGGGCACGCAGGATAGTAAAATGTAGAGACAAGTTCTGAGGGGTTGTTATTTTTGTGTTTAACGTAACTTATTTCCTTTAAGGGTTATATCATTTAATTTTTAACAATGGCTAGGTTCAACAGCCGTGCTCTTGGGCCCGTCAGAAGGGATGTGCACACCACCTCCCGGGGTAAATCAAGCAACACTCACCATTCCTGGAGATGTGCATCATGAGAGGAACAATAGGAATCAGTGTGGGAATTCTTTTGTGGGAGGCTGTGCT